>NW_017728992.1:78165564-78170509 GCF_001723915.1 Gavialis gangeticus | reverse complement strand
GCTCTGGTGAACAAACGTTCCCCCAGATACTGGTGGTCACCCCTGATAAACTTATAGGTGGCCATCAGATCACCCCTGAGCCTGTGCTTTTCCAGGCTAAAGAGCCCCATGGCTCTCAGCCTGTCATCGTAAGGTCTGTTTTCTTGACCTCTGATCATGTGTGTGGCTCTTCTGTGGACTCTCTGAAGCTTCTCCACATCCTTTTTGAATTGTGGAGCCCAAAACTGGACACAGTACTTGCTCACTCACTTGGTGAGCTGCAGCCTCACCAAGGCCGAGTACAATGGGAGAATGACATCCCAGCATTTGCTTTAGAAGCAAGCCAGCGTTTTGGTTGCTTTACTAGCTGCAGCATTGCATTGCAGGCTCATGTTCATCTTGTGGTCAATGATGACCCCCAAGTCCCTTTCTTCCATAGTGCTAGCCAGCATAGCACTGCCGAGCCTATAAGGTTGCTGCAGGTCTTTCTTCCCAAGGTGGAGAACCTTGCATTTTTCAGTGTTAAATACCATCAGGTTCTCATCTGACCATTTGCTGAGCCTGTCCAGGTCAGCCTGGATCACCTGCCTGTTTTCTGGTGTAGATGCTTTGCCCCAAAGTTTGGTGTCATTGGTAGTGGGCAGCACTCCCTAGTTATCAGGGTGCTGAGGTGTAGGGAGCCTATCAGCTGACCTGGGGTGCAGAATCATTGTAACAGAGAACCAGAAGCTCCTGTTTCTGTATGTGGAGAGTGCAACAAGCCAAGGTTTCTGTGTGGGGCAAGCAGCTGGGCAAAGGCCAGCTGATGGAAAGTAAGCAGGCCAGGGACAGCAAGGGTAGGAGCTACCACCAGGGAGTGACTATGCTGGAGCTAGCTGTACTGAAGGAAGCAGCAAAGGAGCAGACCTCCAGGCAACTCAGAAGTAAAGGCAAGCAACTGGATTAAGCTGCAGCAGAGGGGAGCAGGCTGGCCATTAAATCAAAGTGGAACCCCTGTGCATGGCTGGGGAGTTGCATGATAGGAAGGGGAGTGGGGTTTGGAGGCACATAAACCCAGTACCTGAGACCAAACAGGCAGTATGGTGTTGTATGCTGCAGGGAGAGGAACTCCTGGAGGAGATGGCTATAGGAGACAGACTGGCAGGCACCCAAGCTATCCCACAAAGCTGGAAAGATAAGGCCAAGGGGGACTTATGGCTTGCAGTGAGGCAATGACCCAGAGTGGCATGAATTTTTGTTGTGTAGCAGCTTGCTTATATTTATATCGTGTTTAAGTCTGAAACCAGAGGATTGGATTGAGGTTGTAGGAGAGGATAAAGGCCCTCTTGGCCCTGTCAGTATAGGGATGCCTGGTGGGACACTTGGGGACAGGTAGCCTAGCCTGGGGTCAGGGCCCCTGAGGGCTCAGGGCTAGGGCACAGCTACAGTAGCTATGCTGGGGCTAAGGGCCTAGAGGGCTGGAGGAATTAAATCAAGGCTGGAAGGACTAATGCCTTGGTAGTGGGGCTTCAGCCAGGGTTGGACTGAAGCAGAACAGGCTTAGCCAAAGAAGGATAAAGTCAGGGGAAAGGGACTGAAACCTAAAAGAGGTGGAAGCTGAACTAGGGCCAGGGACTCAAGGTGAAGTGGGAGTCTTGCCAGGGGCCTGGCAGGCTCAGTGGATTGGCTGCTGGATGGGGCCAGAGAGCCCAATGAATGAATTCAAAGTTAACACGTCTGAGCCATCAGCATTGCTACAGGGGAGGGCAGAAGTCACAAATATAGCCTAGTGTCCTGAGAGGGCCACAATTTAGTGCCTGAGGGGCAAGACTGGGGCAGCTGGGCATGAGAGTGCCTCTGCTCTTCAGCTAGCTGGTCTGACTTTGGGACCCTGGGGGCAGCTATCCTATTCACTATAAAATACATCAAAATGCAGCAGGCAAGGGAAAAAAAGGGAAGGTACCCCTAGGAGCCTGAATGTCAGAGCTACTCCTGGGACCATGTACTTCTATAATCACAGTGAGCTGTGGGGCTCGCTGCAACCCACCTCAGTACTTTCTTTGCTCTGTGGCTCCTTCTAGGAAAAAAGACATGTTCAGGTGTTGGGTCAGGGTGATTCCTGCGGAGAAAAGCAAGCACTGTGTTGGTTTGTGGGTGAGCTGTGGGTCCAGACAGTGAAGTAGCTAGGCTCATCTGTGCCTGGCTGGACTGATGAGTGCTGGGAAAGGTTAAACTCCCTGGTGTAGCAGCCCCTAGGTTCTCCTGGATGGGAACTTGCTAACCTCAGTTGGGTAGCAAGATTTCCATTAAAATAGTTGTGAGCTTTGAATGAGTGCCTAGTTCCAACAGTTCATTCATATGTGGAATGCCAGGATGTGTGATTGTTGGGATTGTTTCAGACCCCATCACCCCATTATTTAACATGTACCAGGGGCCTAAGTCACACTTGCAAGTTTTGAGCTATCTAAAGTCTTCTCTATACCACAGTCTTCTCCCTGTACGAGCAGCATGTCTAGAAAAGTACATAAATTCCATGTAAAACCAAATCCTTAGCCAGAGAAAAACCTACATGTGGACTGTTGAATGGGGGTTCCTATTCTCTAATGTTACTCCTGTGTTTCAGGCATTTGCTCTAAAAGTGGGATCACTTTAGCTCATGACATAATGGTTGTGAGACTTTGCTTGGAAGAGCAGGTGCTCTAATCAGCAGATTATTGGTCTAAAGGCAGGTCTTCCTCAATGTAGCCACATAAGGGTCCCACCCCACTGAAAGAGTATGTATTGGTAGAATAAAATTGACAGAGGCTGCCCACTGTTAGAATAAGTGAGTTATGTTTATATGCAAGTTTATGAGGACTGGTCTCCGGAAGCACATTAGACTGATTGTTGAGAGAATGAGAGAGCTAAGCAACTCCCTGGATGAATTACTGTATTTACTCAAATATAAGACAATCCTCCTCAATAATTAGGTAATTAGATTCTGTATATGGAAAAGCTGCTTCCTCCTCCACGTTGTACATGGATATTGGATGAGGGGAGGCATTTTTCCCATGATGGGGTGTGGGGAGGCATCTCATCTTATATTCAAGTAAATATTGTAGGATGGCACTCCTGACACAAGGCATGCAACTTCCATGCTTGTGGTGGGAAAGGGTTGGAGATGTAATTGTACTATATCATACTTTCCTGCCATACACACATTTCCCCAGAAATTAATTATTGACAATCAGGTTGCATGTTATTGTGTTTTTATGTCTTAAATGAGGAAATTGGTTTCCAAACATTTGGGTTAACTGTGTGTGTTGACCTATTGATAGGCAGATTCCATTACTTTATGTAGGCCTACTGTAATTTCTAGTTGTGTACCCATGGTATATCCTACAGATGTGAAAGGTTAAATGATTAATTAACTGACAAGTGCAGTGATAACCAGTTAGCTTACCAATTATCATTTAGCTCTGGGTTTGGTGTAGTCTGGCAGGGAAGGAGGGAAGGGAAGCCATGCAATGCCTCGGTAGGAATCAGAAGGCAGCATGGTGGCCAGGAGGGAGAGGAAGGAGGAGAGGGGAGAGAGGGACTAGTAACTTTAGTCTAAGTGGGAAAACAGCAGCCTAATGACTCCTCAATTAATGTTCACAGGTGCTCCCTCCCTCCCAGCACAGGGATTCATGTGGGCTACGCTGTCTGGCTGGGCTTTCCTTCTCTCCTCTCCCCAGTCAAAGGGCCCAGGAAGCCAGGAGCAGCTCCCAGCAGCAGCTGTGTCTGAGATGTTGTGTTTTCGATGAATCATTTAACCAACGTAATTAGAGGAGGCTAAACGAATATTTTTAAAAATGATATTTACACCCCTAGTACATTTCCACAGTAGCTAAATCCTTCTTGTAGCCTGTGCAAGCATATGTGGTTTTATCTATTTTATAGCATGTTATATCAAATAACTCAATTTCAAGGGGGAAAAAACCCTTTCTTTCTTCTTTTTGCTTTCCCAAAACAAAGATGGTATGTGGAATGTAAAAAATATGGTGTTTTGGTTTAGTAAGTGAAATGGGATCCTCCTCTTAATGTGAGTTCCTTAGTTATCCATTGTTTTATTATCCTAATTTTATTATGTTTGTTTTTCATCATTGCTTCATTTTTCTTCTTTTAAAACAATTCAGCAAAAGATGGTTTTCAAATCTTTTAAATGAAGCAGCCTACAGTATAAGGGAAAGAAGATATAACTGGGCAATATTAATGTCAGGATTCTGGATGCTTTTTGTGCACAGAAGACATTGTTATGATTCAAATTCTTTCCATTTGTAATTCAGAAAATCTGTCTGACAAATACTAATGCTTTCTTGTAGATGAGAACCTGGATTTTAATGTTGCAATATAATCCCTGTGGTTGTATATGTATGGCAGTTAATATTTTAAGGTAAGCCCATTAACATCAATGACAATTGACTACAGTTCAGTGCTTGAATATTGATCGAACATATTTAATATACCATTAGTGTTAACAGAATGATGTATTAGTCAATTAAGATACCGTTGACTGAGAATCTTAATTAGATATTTAAATGTTTAGTTAGATTTTTTTTAAAGCGAAACAGTGACTTCAGTGTTTTCAGAGCAAGCATAGCTCTCTCTTCCCAGTGAAGAAGTATTAGAGTTGTAATGTTCAGATTCCACAACTTATTACTTCTAGCATTCTACAACTACTGCCACCCTAAGACACAGAAGATATTTAACAAAGAAGCTAATGGCAAATTAGGAACATAGGAGAGGAAGCAGTCTGAAGTCCAGTCCCTTGGTTGCCTGTGATATCGTATAATCACTTTCATATACTGATTCAGTTCCTTCTGGAAACTATTTTGGCTTCTTACTGCATTACTTTGATTGAAAATCATTTTGAAGCATGGGGACACTGATACATGAGCTGTTCTAATAAAAGCACTCTCTCCCCCCCCCGAGAGCATGTGTAAAATGCCCTCTGATCCTGAATCTG
>NW_017728992.1:78130279-78160564 GCF_001723915.1 Gavialis gangeticus | reverse complement strand
AGCCCCTCCCCCCCCCGAGAGCATGTGTAAAATGCCCTCTGATCCTGAATCTGCACATAGGACTATGCCAATTCTATCCAAATATGAAAAAAAACAAAAAATAAAATCCTTATACTAGGATTTAGGACTAGGGACAGATGCAGATTATAATGTGGTTGCATCTCTATTTCTGAATACAATCCTGGCTTTATTTCACATCACTTGTAACATTTTGTGGCATTGTGATATCTATTATCCTTGTACCATCATTATAGTGTCATTCACTGGCAAATGGGGCATGCTCTAGGATTGCTTCTCCGTCTTTTGTTTCACTTCCCTTTCTTTATATAATAAAAAGAGTTGTTGGGAACATTGCTATACTTCAAAAAATTTTGATGAAAAAATAAGGCCACTTTTTTTTTTTCCTGATGAAAAATTCTTTCTTCTCTTCATCATTCCTTGCACTTATGCATCTGATCCCAAAACTTTTGCTTTTGGCCTTTAATATTGCAAGACTGAGTAGCTGTCTGAATTTGCACTGCTGTCTTAATCTTCATACAAGTGTAGCTAACTTTATTGCATTTGGAGATGGTGATCTTGTTATTTAAATGGTTTTATGCATTTTAACTCTTTTAATTAAAAGTAAAACGTGATCCATATTTGATTTAATGCAAGGGATATCTCAATTTGCCAGATTAAAATAGATTTATAGAGAGGTTCTTTACACATACACAACACACCATATATAGATGGAAAATTTAAAAAGAATACTAAAGGTTTGATAAGGAAAGGTGAGGATAAAAGTCATATTATTTAAACTTTTGTTTTTTATTCTCACCCATTTTCTCTTGCTACCCCCAATTATAGATCAGTTTTTAGGTTTAAAAGAAAAAACAGTCAATTAAGAAAGAGGTTGAAACGATGATAGAATATAGTATTCTATAGACTATTTCCTTTTTGAGCTCCTTCCTTTTATAAAATTATCCGACATGGAGCATAGAGGAAGTGCTGTAAGACTATAGAGGGATAGGTGTTTGGAAGGTCAGATCAGGTTAAAAATGGCCAGCCAATCTAACTAACTTTGCCCATTTAGATCCCTAGTTAGCTCAATCTAAGTGCTTAACTGTACAGATGTTCCCTAAAAGTTAGATCCGTTAAAAAATGGCCGGTCTGATCTAACTTTGGTTTACCCGAGAGGAGCACTAAGTCAGATCGGGCATGATTAGATCAGTCTAGTCAAACATCTGTACATGTTTGGAATGTATCCTCAGTTGGGAAAAGCCCAAATGCTTGCCCCAGCCCTGGAGCCACAGTTTTCTTACTCCCACCCCTGCTGCTGGGCTGTATTTATCCCCCTGGACTTGTTTCCCCACCCTCAGATGGACAGCCCCTGCCCCTCCCCAGACCTGCTGAACCTACAAACTGCTTTTGGTGCTGGTTTTACAGGCATTCACTGATGCTGGGAGCCTGACTGAAGTAAGCCATGGAGGTGGGGGTGGGGTGCGGGAATCAGGGTGGGGTTGGATTGCAAGGGAGGGTTGTTCATCCGGGGGGTAGGCGAACTTGGGGGCAAAAAAATTCCCAATCCTGCCAAATTCCCTACAGACCCCACCAACTCCACACAAAGACACTAGTTTCTCCTCATTTACCCATCCATCTCCCCACCCCAGCTTACTGTGATCAGGTTCCTAGCACTGGTGAATGCCTGTGAAATCAGCACCGGGAGCAGTTTGCAGGATCAACAATGGTTCAGCAGGATTGGGGTTCTGGGAGGGTCTAGGGAGTTTGGTGGTATCAGATCCCAGTAACCATACCCCTCCCCACAGACCCTGCTAGGACCCTGATCCTGCCAAACCTTTCCAGACACCACCAAGCTGCTTGTTGACCCTGCTACCCCCCCTCCCAATTCCCTGAACCCCACCATTAGAGGACCCTGCTAGCCCCCAATTTAGCCAGCACCCCTGCACAATCCTGGTAGCCCCCTCTGATCCTGCCTGCCCCTTCTCCTACTCACACTTACCTTAGATTGGGCTCCTAGGTCCTATCTAATCACTGGCTGCATCTACACGAGATGCTACTGCCCAGTGGTTACTGCCTATTTATTTAGTATTTATACAAACAAGTACTAAATAAATGCACAGTAACTGGAGCCTTTTTTGTGATGCTAGCATTCAGTAGCCTAATACTACTGCACAGTAGCATCGCATCATGGTTTTTGCCAGGCAGAGTAGTATCAGGCTATTGCACAGTCAGTGTCTCACATAGATGCACCCACTGAGTTAGATCAGGTGACCATTTTAAACCTGACCTAACCTCCCAAGCATCTCAGTGTAATGTGTGTACATACCTACAGCTAAAACCCTGACTAGATACCCATGCAGATTATTCCCTTGTGAGGCCTGAACTACAATCCCTAATTCATCCTAAGAAATGCAAAGTTGGTAAGAATTTGCTTGGAAATAGTTTAGCTGGTCTGACTTTTCCACCATTGCAACTGATTCTGAGTGTCTCAGTTTTGTTTTGCTTGGCTTCAGAAAATGTGGGCTTGGTTTTCAGAAGATTTAAATTTTGGCATCTCTCATTTTGCTTTCATTTGGAAATTTGGGTGGTCCAAACTTCTGAAAATTAGGGCCACATATTCTCAAAATGAGCAAACTGTGTAGAGACAAATTTTGAAAATATGGCAGCTTGTGTATACTGTATCATGTCTGGACATAGAAGGATCATAAGTCAATTTTATTGAAATAAAAGAAAGAAGGACGATCTGAATATTTCTTAACCTTTTGTCTCCTTTGAAGCATCTTGTTTCCAGGTGCTGGAAAACCTAGAATCATTTGGTACTACAAATAAAACCTGGAAATAAAGATAAGAACTTTAGTTGCTATGTACTAATTGGTGAGAGAATAAACTCCTTTTGATTAAATGGGTTTATTAAAATGTATTCCTGCCAAATGATGAACATTGACATTTTACTTATTAGAATAGGATATCCCATAGACCAGGGGTGGCCAACCTGCAGCTCCAGAGCCACATGCAGCTCTTCAGAAGTTAATATGCATCTCTTTCAATCTTTGCACAAGCACACGGTGGCCAGCTTCCAAATGGCAGCTTCCAAGTGGAAGCTGTTAGCTGGTCACCGGGTGCTTGTGCAAAGATTCAAGGAGACACTTATTAACTTCTGAAGAGCTGCATGTGGCTCCAGAGCTACGGATTGGTCACCCCTGCTGTACACTGTCTTCAACTTTTTGTTGGAGTAGAAACTTCTTCTTTGGTTTTAAAATTATTCTTTTTAAAAAAAATTTTCAACACATATCCGATTTTATTTTTTTAAATTTATTCTGTTATGTTAATATTGGCCAGGAGTATAGTCTATTTTTCTGTTTTTTCTTTGGAATTGGAATAGAATTGTACTCAAATGCGTATGCATTCACTTACTCTCACACTCTTTCTTGGTCTCTGCCTCAAACAAGTTTTACCTTTTTCTTTGTCTGAATTTTGTTGAAAAGATTTGCCCTCTGTACAGACAAATATTTGCTGGCACACATTCTGGATCACCCAAGCCCTTACACAGGCCTCATCCAATGATTGGGTTTACTTTCCAGTTGTCAGAAACTCGTTTCAGGTTAGTAAATAAAGCCAAATCCAAAACTGAAACCTCATGAATTCTGACCTTTTATTTAATTGGGATATTACTGTGGCAAACACTTGCCTTTTCTCGCCCCTTTGGATGGGTTTTAACAGTTCACAAATCCTATCCAAAGGGTTATGTTCTGGTCTAATCAAAATGGTGTGCATTCTAATGACTCAAAGTCTGATAAGTAAAGTTTTATGTTTATTAGAGTCATGTCACCACAGCAATATGCAACCCCAAGTGTTTTTACAAAAAATTTCATAAGGGATGGGGAAAAATATAACATGCACATAGTAATCCAGTTCTCATCTGAGGCAAATAAAATGTCCCTCATTGATACCAGTGGCAATAAACTAATTTACATCAGCTTAGAGTGCAGCCCAAGAATTCTGTATAATAAAACAGGAATTTTGGAAAGAATGTCATATTTTCCAAAAAGATTCAATAATGCATATTTGTTTCATATAGTGGTAACAAGCAACTTTTAGTGAGAGATAATCCTCTTTTGCTGGAAAACCACTAAAGGAATCTGAGAAAGATAGGGGAAGAGTTTTTTCCTTTATGCAGCTTTCTCTGAATACTGTTAGCAGATGCTTTGCTTCTTCTTGAAAAAAAAAAAGGTATTCAACAGTGAAATTCATAGGGGAGTGTTGGGACCTGCCGAAGACCTAGTGGATACAGTTATAGAAGGAATCTGCTCTTCAGCAGACTTCTGTTATAGCTGGATGTTACAAATGCATGTCGTCTTAGGGCCTTGTCACACATTTACTTACAAGAATTGCAAATCATTGGAATGTTGTGATGTATTAAAGTTAGTACATGTTATAGTGGTGTCGTAAATTCACTTTCAATAGTTGTAAAGCACTGAGATGTAATGACCTGTTCAAGTTAGTATGTTCAGAGACAAACGTTACCCAAAAGGCAACAACTTTGCAATGGTATGAGGAAACCTGACGTGCTAAACAGCTTGGACATGCATCTTCTTGCTTTTTGATTTAACTTAGTAAGTGTTAAGTTAAATGTGTGATACCACTCTTAGTTCCACGCCAATCTTTACCTACATGTGCACTTTGGAACCCTTTATGGAATATGTGGGTATAGAGTTGATAGTATGGCAGTGCACTTGCAGGGGTTCATCTCTCCAGAGAGGATCATGTCTGCATTTTGATAGAGCCCAATGTGCTTCCTAATACTGCCTAATCCTGCCTATTCTATCATTGTGATTTTCCTTAGTTTGGTCTCCTCACTTCTTCTTTCAATGGAGCTAAAGCAACCATCTAAAAATAGGCAGACATTTAAATATGAACAAAAAGAACATGTCTAATTGCTCAAAAAATGAGGTTTATATTAGGATGCAACACTAAGAAGGAAGAGCAAAACAGTGGGAAAGTTTTGTTTTCTTATGCTGAAGTCTTTAGCTTCTCCTAATCATATCCATTGCTTATCACTCCTTGTTTGATATTTGAAGAGGAATTTGGACCCTTCTTCCTCATAGCACAACATGCTTTTGATGTGTGTTGGAATTTGTGTTTTTTATAGGAAGGCTTCTCTTTATGGTAGTTTGGGTGAGTGCTTTAGATAAAACATCAGCAATTATTTTCAAGAGCCATGGTAGATAGAAAGATGTCAGAGGACTGAAGAAGGAAAAATATGCTGTCTGTCTTTAAAAAAGGGAAAAGGAGGACTCATTTTAGCACCAATTCCTGGAAATATTCTGGAACCAATTATTAAACAATCAGTTTGAAAGTACCTAGAATATAGTAGGGTGATAAAAACAGGGGACACATGGTTTGACAAGATTTGTTCTTGGAAAACAATCTAATGTTGTGCTTTAAGAAGGTAACTGGCTTGGTGAATTGGGGAGAATTACTAGCTATGGTGTACCTTGACTTTGAAAAGCCTTTGGCAATGTTACATGAAACATTTTCATAAGCAGGCTAAGTAAGTATAGTCTAAATATAATCACCATAAAATAGGTTCACAACTTGATGAACCATAACTCCCAAAGAACAGTTATCAATGGTTTGTGGACATATCTGCAGGGGTCTGTCCTGGGTCTAGTACTATTCAATACTTTCATTAATGTCTTGCAGGATTGAATAAAGATTACACTTGCAAAATCTGAGGGTGACACCAAAATGAGCTGCACTGCTAATACTTCAGAGGGCATGATCATAATTCAAATTAGTTAGACAAGTAAGAGCCAATCTGAAACAAAAAAAGATTAAGTTAGGTAAAGACAAAGTGCTATACTTAGGTGTAGCCATACAGTCTAAGGTAAAGTTACATGTTACACTTAGATCATACTATTGGCACTAAAGTCTAAGCATCCACATGGTAAAGCTAACTCATGCTAAGTGCCCTCTGAGTGTCTCATAGTTATGCTACTTCAGGCAAAGATTTTCTTTGGGCTATGCTATCTAGCTCGTGTTGGAGTAACCTCAGTCTGCTCCATGAAGATGAAATGAGTAAACTGAAGTCCTTCAGCATCTCTGGATGCAACACTCCCAGCCTCCCCTCCTCCCTACCAGATCAGGGATAAAGCCCAGGTGTCCTGGCATCTAGCCATGCCACTGCTTACCAACTCTCTAGTGGCAGGTCTGTGCCGACAAGAAATGGGATTAACCCTTAATGTGCAACTGCTCACAGCATGTTCTAACTTTCACTTTGTGTAACATTCCACAGATATAGTATGGTCTAAGTGTATGTTTAACAGTCTTCCTATACATCAAAGCAGATGTGATTACATTGTTTTCTATGGTAAAGAAAATCAGCTTATTTTTCAGAAAATAAATTTTAGGTTGGATGTTAATAAAACTTTCTAGCTGTTAATAAGATAAAGCATTGCAATAGGCTGCCTAAAGAAGTTAAAAAAACATGCTGTGTTTCCATCCATCCTTCAGTCTTTCCTTCCTTCTTTTCAGTACTGTACTTATACTAACATCTGGGATGGATAGTCTAGGTATATTTGTTTTTATCTTGGTGCAGGGAGTGGGGGAGGGAAAGAAAGGGAGAGTGGATTAAAATCTCATGGTCTTTCAGCCCTAGATTTCTGTGGGTGTGTGTAGATGAAACAAGGGGCATGTGTGCACAAGACTTTAAAGTGGGTTAAATACTTAAGTGGTGCTGGTGTTTGCATGCATCGGTAGCGTATTGCACATAAATTCCAGCTGCTGTAGCACATTAGGCGGCGTAATGCACTTTAAATGGCTTTGAGGCGCAGCAAACTAAAACACCTCTGAGGAGTTTTAAATTGCTGCGTCTACAGCCACAGAGTGAAGCACCGGGTTCTGTGCGGCTCAGGCTGTGCAGGCAACCCCTGCAGGCAGCCTGGCAGCAGCCTGGGAAGGCAGGCTCCACCAAAGAAAAAAAAAAATCAGCGAGCTTCATCTTCCCGCCCCCCCCCAGAGCCTGCCTGCCTGTGTGAGCTGTGTGGGGATCTGGTCCTTCCCTCCACGGCTGCGGTGCTGTCCAGGACTGCCCGAGTCAGGGTTGCCTGCAGGTGTGTGCCACCTGGGGGGAGGGGGGTTGCTGCTGCTGCAGAGGGAAGCACCAGCCTCCCCACACCCTGCAACCCAGGGACCACTCTGCCCACAGGCAGCTCATCCTCCCCTCTCTGCTGCCAGAGAGGAAGATAAGACATGGGTGTACACAACACGGGGGTTTACTTCATCTTAAATTGAAGCAGTGTTTTTAAAAATGCATCTCTTCACTTTACCGCCCCTATTTTGTCTACACACTCCCCCATTTCATCTACACACACTCATAGATGGTGTGAGTCTATGCTAAAAACTGGTATATCTTCCCTGGCTTCAGTGGATCTATGCAATTCACACCAGCTGAACTTCTGACCAGTTTTGTCTAGGCTGTCTCTTTATAAGTGAAACTCTTTGGGATAAGGACCTCTCATCTTCAATTGCAGAACTCCCATTGACTTGAATATAGTAGAATTAAGCCCTGAATTTTTTTATAGCAACAATATATAGTTTGAAATACAAAGAAAGAAATGTAGGACTGCTGTGTTAGTTATGAGGAAAAGAGCAGCAATTTGCTAGTACATTTACATATATTTGCTCAGCACATTTTCTTAACAGTCCTTTAGGTCACAGGGAGGCATAATATTATGTTAATGCAACCATCGCTTCCAATTTATTTTCCATTCATGCAATTCATTTTTAATCACCTACATTTTAGTAAATCCTTGCAATATGTAATCTTATTGCTTTTATAACCCTGTCAACAAGAGGTCAGGATTCTTTGACTATCAAAGTGCAAACTTTTCAGCAAAGCATACTAATAAGGAGAAGAAAGCACAAGTTTGAAGTGCAGCTCAAACTCAGTTTTTCTTTTGATTCAAATATGAAATGGCAACTAAGTGATCATGTCTACTATTTCCAGGATTTTCAAACAGACTGTTGGCAGACCAAGTCTGCTGTGCTGTAATCAGGTAACTTTGCTGTCAATCTTACATGCCAAATCTTGTTTTTCAGGAAATCATTCCAAGCATTTTATTCCAAGCAATATAGGTCTCTCTCTCTCTCTCTTTCTCTGTATACGTATGTATATATATAAGTACGTACATGTGTGTGTGTGTGTATGTATGTATGTATACATATGCATGTGTGTGTATGTATGCGTGTGTGTATGTGTATGTATGCGTGTGTGTGTATGCATATATGTGTGTGTGTGTGTGTGTGTGTGTGTCCTTTCTTTTTTTTAAGGGTAACAATAATTAACTTCTGCAATGAAAAATGCAAATTAAGACTCCAAATATTGTTGTTCAGCCACATTTTATGAAGAAGAGCATTTTAGGGATGGAAACTTATATAAGAATATAGGGTTATAAGTATTAATTTTAGGGATGTGTGAATCCTTATGAACTCCAAGGTTTTATGAACATTTTGTATTGTTTTCATCCTGAAACTTTTACATCATGTTTATGAATTTATATTTTACAATTTATTTTAAGAACCTTAATTCCACTGGTTGAGTTAAGGCTTTGGAACATTCCTGTGTCTGTATAAATGAGCAGAGCACAATTAATTTCAATGCAATTTCATCCCTTTATGTCAGCAAGGAATGCATACATCGATCATGGATACATTCGTACTTGATATTAGAAGAAAGTTCCTAACTGTGAGATCAGTGAGGTTCTGGAACAGCCTTCCCTTCTGAACAGTGGAGGCAAAAATGTATGTATTTTTCAGATGGAGTGGGGAATGTTTATCTGAATTGGATAATAGGAGGTTGTATCTGCAACAGTAGGAGACCAGACATAATGACCCAGAAGACCCTTCCTGATTTTTCTTCCCATGTCCCTTGTTTGCCTTTGCAATAGCTTTTACATTTCTAAACCTCAACTTTCTGAATATTTTGACTTCATACACTGGATTTCTCAAACATAATTTTACATCTTACATTTAGTTTTCCTGCTTTAGAAATAAACCACAACAAATAAATCTTCCAAAACAACCCTTAACTCAGGGGTGGGCAATTATTTGGGCTGGAGGGCCACATAAGGAGTTTTAGTTAGCTGTTGAGGATTTTAGGGGGGTGCTGACTGAGCCTCAGTCCTCCATCACAGCAGTTGACACTGCTTGGTGCAGTGGGAGGGACTGGGGAGATGCTCGTTGATCCTGTCCAGGCCTGGGCCTGATCTTTGGGAGTGCTGGACAGAGTGGGTAGGGTCTCCATGAAGACAAACCCAAGACCCCGTGGGCAGGGCCCACTCAGTAGTGAGCAGTGTCCAGGAGTGGGACAGGTGGGTGAGGCCAGGACCAGGATTATAGGGCAGTGACAGTTCGGGGCTGGAGCCCAGGCAGAGCTGCAATCTGCTCCCCTGCTTGTCATTGTGACTACCGCTTGTTCAGGTCCTGCCTATGGAACTGGTGTCCATCACATGGACGTGCAAGGAGCAGATCATGACTCTGCCCTGGGCCCAGGCCCGGGCCCCAGCCCCGTGCTGTCACTGCCTTGTGACTGGCTCCAGCCTTGCCTGCTTGTCCTGCTCACAGATGCTGCTCCCCACTCGCCTGCAGCCCCATCCTCTCTGCCCAGTTGAGCATACCCTGTCTGCATGGATCCCAGGCTGGTCTCCATGGAAACCCTGCCCACCTACCTGCCCATTCTATCCAGCACTCCTGGCAGTGGGTGTGGGGTAGATGGGTCTGGGTGCTTGGGCAGCAGGGCTAGGTCAGTCTGTGGTGGCAGAGACATTGGCAATAGTAGCCAGATATGTGAAGGCAGTGAGCCGCCACCATGAGAGCTGCTGGGAAGTTGAGTCCGGTTGCTGTGCCACCCCCATCCCCACCCTGCCATTGTGCTGCCTGGCCCCATGGACTACAGTTCCTAGTGTGCCAAAGGGCTGTATGTAGGGACAGAGCAGGCTGTGGTCCAGGCCAGGTGGCACCTTCGCACCCAGGAGTGGTGGGACTAGCCTCACATGCCATGGCCCAGACTGACCTTTGTACCTGGGCTGTGTGGGGCTGAGAGTCCTACCATGGACCAGATAGTCACTTGTTGGGCTGGATCCACTGTATTTTGCTCACCCCTGCCTTAACTACACTAACCATATTAACTTGCCTAATGTCTCCTTCCAGTAGCATTAGGATATGACTGCAGCATCTCAAGGCTGCTCTGAAGTGCACATGCCCATCCTAAGCTTCATGATACATGCCCTACCACTACTTGCCCAGCTGGGCATGGTAGGACAAAGTCATGGCTTGTCTGGGTGTCATGGGGAGGCTGGAGCAGTTCTGCTGCTGCGTGCTGCTTGTTCAAGGTAGCTCAGTGGCACCATCCTGCACCTCCCCACTCCGGCTGGGCAAGCAGCCGGAAGGCATAGCCCCTGCTCTGAGTGCCTCCCGCTGCCCTGTCCAAAGTGTAGCCCAGCCCAGCCCTGCCACCACAAATCCAGGGGCACATGCCTATGCCCTCCCAGCTTGGTGGCAACAGCCACCAGAAGAACCACCAAAAGGGCAGCTCCCAGCCCAGCAGCGTGCAGCCCCAGCCCCAATCCCTCCCTCACTGTGTAGGCGTTAATCTGCCCCCCCTCCACGCCCCTTCCCTTGCCTCTCTGCCCACCATAACAGACTTACCAGCTGGAGGCAGCTGTGTCCAGCATGGTTGAGGACTGCTGCCTGTTTAGTCTATGGCCAAATCTCTGAATCGGCACCAAATCTCCCTGAATCAATTTGGAGGTTTCCATATTGATTCAGTCCTTTTAATGGGTCTCCTGATTTGATTCAGATTTGGAAGTTCTGCCACTGAATCGGGCTGAATCTCCTCTGAATTGAATCAGCTACTCAAGCTTCGCACAGCCCTACCAAGTAGTATACCTATGTCTTTTCTTCTGGTATGCTGTACTAGACTTCAGACTTATGATTTAACTCTTTTGCGTATTAATTATGGAGTAGCAGCATTTGTTTAGTATAATGGGGCCCTGGTCCACAAGGGTGGCTTCTACATGTTGCCATAGTGCATTTGTACTCCACCTCCTGTTGTTCCACTCCACCTTTCTGTCAATGGTTTCTTGATATATGTGTGTATTTCATATGGTTGTGTATAGCTGTCTATAAAGATTATTGATATAGGTTCTGAATATGCCGCTCATTAAAGACAATTGAAAGACTCTCCTTGATTTTAGTTGGAATTAAATTATGGCTTTAGGAAACCTAGGTAGTCATATTCTTGAAGCATTTCTTACATTATGTTTTCTTTATTGTGCTAACATTGTATGTCCTGGATTCCAGGGATCACATGAGTGAATCACAAGTTCTTATATGACTGGCAGTTCCAAGGAAAAGGCTGAATGAAATGAAAATTCTAGCTTGTCTAATGTGTATTCAGAAATGAAGTTATACTCTAATTATTTGAATTATTCTCTTTAATAGTGAAAATGAGAGCCTCATAGCAATTTGAATGCATTTATGAAGAAAATAGCCTTTCAATTTAGCTGAGAAATATTTTCCTAAAGCTGAATCTGTTTATTATTCCTGAATAGCTTCTGTTTTCAGTTTCCTTTTTTGATGATGCAAAGTGCTTCCTCTTTTTTTTTGCCTGGAGAAGAAAAAAAAAAGCTAGTAATCACTTGAGGTTATCCAGAAGCATAATTTCTGCCTGTTTGTAGTCAGAAACACTAGGGAAAAGAGAAGAACTTGTGAAATTTCTAGTCTTGAATAAGAAAGCAAGGGCTCTTGCTATATTTCTTTTTCTCTTGAAAACTAAAATTCCTGCACACCATGCATATTACAATACTTACAAAAAATAATACCAGAAATTTCTTGTCCTAATTCTTTAGCTCAGCCAGTTATGTTTAGGGGGTCTACCTAATATGAGGAAGCAGCTGGCCAATTCTGTGGGCAGATCATGTTGCTGGCTATTATTTTTGCAGGTTGAGTGCTGTAAAACCTTCCCATGCCTGTGGCTGACGGACCTCAGTGACCCTCCTCCTCCCTGCAGATTACCAGATGACCCAACACCATGGCTTAATTACCCTGATTAATCCTGGGGAAACCATTAATCCATGTGTTACTAAGCATGGATTAATGGCTTTCCCATAATTGGACACCCCCTTTCTACTGTGCTGCAAGACTGCAGGGCTTCCCTCTTTCTGATAAGGTGGGGGAGGGGGTGTTGTTTGTTTGTTTTTTTACCGAGTGTGCAATTTTTCATGGAAAACGCCTGATTTTGCGTTTTCTGTGAAAAATGTGCAATTGCAATTTCAGTAGGTCGCTAGTTTTATCGCATCTTTAGGGTTCTATTGTGCAGTTGACTCAAAATGAGTGGACATCTGTGCTGAGTACCACTGAAAGAAGACTCAGCATAGGCACTAAGGTTTGCCTGCCTACAATCACAGTTGAAGGATCTGTAACTTACCAAGCAGCCTATTGCATGTTGCTCTTAAATGTTTACTCTAAATTAGATCATGACCAGAGATGAATAAAGAGTGGGCTGCAGTGGTACAGTAGAACCTTCCCCCTTTTGATTCCTCATACACCAAAAGTTTAAAACCAACTGCCTGCAGCATCATTTCTATTTAAGCAGCTGTGAGAAATTCAAGTGACTTCATGCTTCCTTAGAATCTACCTGATTCCCTCTAACCTCTTCATGCTACAGGTGCTAATGACCCTCTTTCTTTTTTATTGCTATTGATCATCCAGAAATCAAGCTATTCTTTATTCTGCTGTCTATTATCTTCTCCTGGTAATAAGGCTCCTATTTTGCTGCCCTACAGACTGTTTTCTAACTCAAATGGGGAAATAACTTTCAGTGTAGCACTGGATGCACTATCAAGAAGCTCAAGAAGACTAGATTTTGCTTTATAAATCTAAAAAATGGATATTTCATTAGTCCTGTAGCCATTAGAATCAAATGTACGACAGCTTTTGATTATTTTAACATAGTTTGTTTTTTTATATATAATATATGAAATAGGAAATAAATGCATATTCCATTAAATTTATAATTGTTTTTACTTGGATCTTAAACTGAATAATGTAGTCCTAGGCCCCTAGCATATTGGTAACTCCTAGGCTATTTTTAACTGGAGAAAAATGTGTTGTGTTATAAATGATGATACACCATACCATGTGCACCCACCTTTTCAAAAACTTAGATCCTCCTATGATCATGAATAACTCCACTAAAGTCATTTGAATTATACTGGTTTAAAATCAGTGTAAGAAGAAACCTTCCAATAAGTTTTAAAATTTTTCTCTCTCCAAAGCTATGCAAATGTGGATCTATTTATCTACATAAATATGGATCAGAGCACTTTCTACTAATTTTAATATAAATATGAATGCATATTTATAACCCCTTGTTAGCAAATGTTTACATGACATAAATGTAAAATCTATATGGTCTTGTTAGAAATACATTAACATTTTAGTTTTTATTTATCAGTGGTCATGTCTACACATGTGCTTAACTGTGGAGTAGACTAATTAGCTATGGAGTAAAGTGTCACTCTCTACACCTAAATTAATGTCACAATAAGATAATATTGTCTGGAACAATACTATCTTATGCTGGGGCAACTAACTGTGATTAAAGATATGTGTAGACAATGACCATGAGCTTACATTGTGTCAGGTTAGCCCACCTAGCCAGGGGCCAGACTTCTGCCTGCCACCTAGCCACAGCTCTGCACTTTCAGCACCCTCATGCCCCATCCAGCCCCTCTGCCACCTGATGCCACAACCCAGAGCCTGAGGCTGAGTGGCCCTGGCATAAACTGTTCCATCCCAGCTCAAATTGATGCTGTTCTGGACACATGTGTGGATGCTATACCTGAGAGTAGTTTGCTCTAGCTCAAAATGCTCCGGAGTTTATTGGTTAACATTAATTGCATGTATAGATGGACCCTGTATGCATCTAAAATGGTTCAGTGGTGTAACCTGGGGTGAGCAAGCAGTACATCGGCCCTGGGTGCCAACTTAGCAGGCATGGCAGAATGCGTTCCTGGGGTGTCCATTCTGTGGCAACATCAGCAGTGATGTGCTATTGCTATTGAAATAGTGGCTAGATGCAGGGACATTGTGCTGCTGCTGTTGCAGCAACAATAGAGATGGCACAGATCACACTGCAGCAGCACCAGCCAGGGATGTTTTGAATACCTGAGGCAGGTAAGATTCATGCCCCCTCCCCACCCCCAAAGCCTGGCACAGTCTTGTCTCTGGCACTCAGCAGTATTCACCCTCTCTAGTAGGGTTTTGCCCGAGATGGAAACACTTCTACTTATGCTTCTGCAATGTTATGCAATACGCTCACTATTCTTTTGTCTTCAATGGTCAATGTACCCTGGGATGGGGAAATGTTACTTTTTTCTTTGTGAGGAGCACTTCTGGAGGGATGGTCAATTCCCACTGACTTCAGTAATAATCACCTTTTAAAGATGCACTCGATGCTTGCAGGATTGGACCCGTAGTTAGGATGCTTATCACTGTGAATGACAGTCAGTGTAAGTCATGATCAAGAAGAGGATTTGTAGTATAAAGAGTCAAAGTAGTTGCATCTGTTCTTAACACAGGAAGCCCTTTGAATATTCATAGGTTCTAAAGGTATATGTTGCAGAATTGTGGTGTTAAATGACAACTCGGAAGCAGCTTGGTTCTGGCATCAAAGGGCAAGTTTAAGCCCCAGGTGACCTGAGTTCTGTTTCCATCTTTCTCCTTGACTCCCCCCTGACTATGGGTGGGTCCCCTAAGGTAACAACTATGTTCTCCTCCATGTTGGAAGAGCACCTTGAAAAACTGAGGTTTTACTCCAATATAATGAAGAAAGTTACTTGGTCCCTGTCTACCTCAAATTTCTCTCTGTAAATGGAACATGATGATTACTGTATTTACTCTTAAACCAAATGCATTCCCCACCCCCCAAAAACAATCAGCCCTCCCAAACTGGGGTGTATGTCTTACATCAGTATTCTGGTTTTCTACACCAGGATTGAAGGATTCAGTGATTGCATAGAAGATGTAATGGCTACCAGGGCTGTTCTTTCTCAGCCTGAGATGGGGCAAAATTCACACCACAGCTAATTTCAACTGTTTTAGAGATGCTGCCAAATGGGAAATAACTTTTGGCTGAGCAGCCAAAATCTGCTGCCAAATTGGCAGGAGTTGAGAGTTATAACTAGCTTTTGCATAAACAGCACCATTAAAGATTGTCATGAAGGATTCAGCCATGTTTTCAGAAGTCAGAAACCTTTTTATTTTTTATTTTGCCTTTCCAAACCAAGGTACATGTATTATTGAGGGGGGAGGGGAGGTGGTATGCAAGAAAATACAGTAGAATGGGTGATATTTCTGTTTACCTGAAAATTCATTGTACACATATTTCACATGCTTTTCCAATATAGAGAGTCATAGAGATAAGAAATGGGTAATATCTGTTATGCCGTAAAGCAGATCTTTTGTCACTGCAAAAGTGATCTTGACTAAACAGTTTCACTAGAGTGATTATAAAAACAAATCAAGGATAGGATTTTTCCAGTTTAGATGAGGAATGACATGCCATGCTGGCAAATAATGTAACACTAAACTGGATTTCCTTTTTATCAAGATGTCAAAATATTGTTAAAATACTTTCTATGGAGGCCACTGTAAGAAGGACCAGTTGATATAGATAAACAATAAGTACCAGGGAAAGGTTCAATACATTAGAACGAAAAAAATCTTTAAATATGGATTTACATAAAAGTGTTATAAAGCCAACTACATTAATAATAAAAATCTTAACAGATACTCTTATGCAACATCAATAAGCCATTATGAGGCAGGCAGACTTCCAAGAATAGTTTTAGTAATTCTTCTCATTTATACAAATGTAAATCAGAATTAATTTAGTGATAGCTGAAAATTTAAATCCACCAACTATTGTAACATAAATGAAAATTAGACACATTCTTGGCATGCTTTATTCCTGCTAGTACTGTTATTGCAAATATTTGCAAAAGGGTAACTGCTGGATTTAAACTTTCAAAAAATAGGAACTAAAAATGAGTCAAAATTCTGTCCTTAAATAATCTAACTGTGCCTAAATATTACAACTTGTTTTGCCTTGCAGACTGCTAAAAAAGCTAAGAAACATGACATCAGAAAGAGATTAATTAAGAATCACTCAAAAATGTGAAATTCTTTATGTAGGCCTGGAAAAGACTTCAGAAGTTCATCTAATTGAGCCCTCTACTCAAGACAGCATCATTCCTCTCTAAGCCATGTCACCCAGGTGTGTCTAACCTGCTCTTAAAAACTTCTAAGGATGGAGATTCCATTACCTCTTTAGGTAGCCCGTTCCAATGCTTAACCACCCTCCTAGTGACAAAGTTCTTCCAGTTATCCAACCCAGATTTCTCTTACTGAAATTCAATACTGCTGCTTCTTGTCTTGTCCCCTGCAGTTGAAAAGAACAATCTCAATCCTTCCCTTCAGGAACCGGAAGACTGTTATCAAATACCCCCGTAATCTCCTCTTTTCCAAATAATCTCAGTTCTTCCATCCTCTTCGTAAGTCTTGCTTACCTGGCCTCTAATAACTTGTGTTGCTGTCTGTTGAAGTCTTTCCAGTTTGTTGATACTGTTCTTGAAATACAGGGCCCAACACTGCACACAGAATTTCAAGTAAGGCCTCTCCAGTGCTGGATAGAGGAGAAAGATTTTCCTTGACATGCAAGTGATGTTTCTATTAAGACAGCCCAGTATGCCATGTGCTTTTTTTGCAACAATCACACACTCAGTTTATGGTCCACAATAACTCCCAGGTTCTTTTTTGTAGTACTGCAGCCTAGCCAGTCATTCCCTATTCTGCATTTGTGTATTTCCATTTTAGGATTTTTCCACCCTAAATGCAGGACTCAGTCCTAAATTTTAAAGGTAGACCTTACTTAATTATGTGAATACTACATCCCCCCACCAACTGCTAAAATGCCTATCTGGATGTGGAGCTGAATTTTACATCTTAACGTAGTCTCCAATACGTTCTAAACAATGGCTGAAGTTGTATAGGAATATGACTATAACAGAACAAAGAGAAATGTGTTGCTATTAGAGAGCTCCAAACTGACATCAGTAAAATACTCTAATATTTTCAAGAAGTAAAAAAGTAAATACCCTCCAAAGTTGGCTTATATTAGACATGAAGCAGGAAAGCTGATCTTATTTTTTCAAGTCTCATATTCTGAATGCTGCCCATATGATCTCATAGTCACGTCAGAAAAATCATTATTGGAAGTAGCTGCTAAAGTGAAGTAAAGAACATTCAAAATGTTATAGGAAGAGAAGAGGAGGAAGAGCCACTCTCTGGTACTAAAAGAGATTAGAAGAAAGATCATAGAGGTTAGCCTGTAACTTTAAGTACCATATCTCTAGAGACCAAGTCCTTAAAGTCTTCAAAAGCAAAAAACCCCCAAACAAACAAAAAACCCCAGCTTCGATAACTGTACTTATTACAGTTTTTAATTGAATTGTAGACAGACTGTCACTAAAGGTGAAAGTTACTTTACTTTGCACATTCTCATTAGCAGAACATTTATGGTTACTTACAACTGCTTTGACCATTCTCTGTGACATGATCAAAGAAAATGTCTGGAAGTGTTACGAAACCAGAATCCTGGAGTTTGGTATAAACTAGACAAAGATAAATCTTTTACTAAATCCAGAATAAACTGTGGGATTTGATATAAGCAATCAAAGTAGTACCAAGAGCACACAAGGAATAATTATACATCATAATTTTCACTGCCCTTGTTATAAAGGGCATAGTCACATCCTTGATTGCTTGAATTCATTGCCATTGGGTGCATCTACACATGCCTCTACAGCACCACTGTTACTGTGCCATCATTTAGTACTCCCTTTAGGTAACAGCCGTTACTGTGCTGTCCTGGTGGCACATGGTTATTTGTAGCTGCTATGCTGCCATAGCAATGTGCTATAGTGAGGGAGTGCATCACTACAGTGATGTAGCTGTGGCATCACAGTTTGTGCCCATCAATGCTATGTCGCTTAGCATGTTGCTAAGGGTGACATAGCATCATGTGTAGACATGCCTAGTAAGGGTTTTGGGGTAGGTGTCTCTGCAGTTCTCTGCAGCCTTGCACTGTGCCCCTTTTGCCACTGGGGGAAGCACCAGGTTCTCTCTGGGTGTTAGCCCAGGGGTTGGCAGGGAGCACCAAGCCAGGAGATAGCTGTGTCCTGGCCCTGGGGAGCTGTCTGCTGCTGGGGTGGGCCAATGTCCCCCTGCCCTGGCAGCAGGGAGCTCTTGGCCATGCCTTCTGAATCGGGGACATGGGCTTTGAATGAGCTGTAGGGGAGGGGCAGGTCCCAGCCTTCTGCCTTGATCCACCAGTGGGGCAGCTAGCAGCTATCTCGCTGCTAGCTGCCTCAATGAAAAATCAGGGCTGGGACCTGCCCCAAACCTGCAGCTCTTTCCAAATCCATGCCTCACTCATCTGATTGTGGCTCAGGGCTGGGACCTGCCCCTGACTGGGACAGTTCCTGGACAGCCTCAGGCTGTGCAGGGAAGTCTGTCTGCATGTGCAGCCCAGAACTGGCTGGGGACTGGCCAAAACAATCCCCAGCTACCTCTAGCCTGCACATGCTTCCCTTTGCAGCCTGGGGCTTGCTGGGGACTGTCCCAGTCAGCTCCAGGCTGGGTGGGGAACTGTCTCCATGCAAGGTGCTCCCAGTCCCTGCTTTGCAATTGCAATCATGGAGTGGGGACTGCGGAGCTTCTCCACCCAGCTCTGTGAGCACAGAACTCGCAGAGTTGGGGTGGAAACAAGCTCCCTAGCCTGTTCTCCCCACCCCACCCCACCAGCTCTGCAATCTCAGAGCTGTGCAGGGAACAAGCTCGCAAGCCCCTGCCAGCAGGAAGCTCCCAGTACCAGCTCCATGACTGCAGGGCCGCTGCTGGGAGATGCTCATCTCAGAACCCGAGCTCCATGGTCACGGGGCTTGGGCTGGGAGACCCGGAGCCTCGCTGGAATATAAGGTTCTCCAATCTGAGCCCCATGACCATGGAGCTCAGGCTGGGAAATAAGGGTCTTCTTGCTCCCACTCCCTGATCACAGTTTGGGAGTAGGGGGCTACAGCTTCTTGCTGCTGGGGCGGAGGGACATACCCCCCACCTGGGCTCCTGTGGCAGAGCCTACACTGACAGCAGGCAGCTCCTGGGGGCAGGGGGCTCTCTCTCGTCCCGGGTGGACAGTTGACCAGGAGCAGATTTGGCTCCTGGTCAGGCGTCTACACAAGTGCTATGGTGCTGTTACTAATGCAGAGTACATTTTCTACTTGCATTTCTAGGTAGCATATTAACTTGGGATTAATTAGGGAGATGTACTGTGAAGTAATCATATACATATGTAGATGCAGGTGCTTACTTTGCAGTAAACTATGCTAATTTTCTATTAAATTTCTTACGTAGACATGCCCACTGTGTCAGAGCTTGACAAGGGATTTGAGCATATTTTCTGTGGCTCCTTCCTTTCTTCTTCACCTGAGTTTCCAGCCTTGTCTTCCTCTGTTAGGTTTTGCACTGCCATCTGTGTACTTTATCCATGTTCTCCATACCTTTTAGCTTCATACACTTGTTATCATTTTAGTTTCTTGGAAACAAGCATCTGTTGTCTGATGACTGTATGTGAAACTTAAACTTATTTTGCCAAGATTTATGCAAAAGGCAAGGATTTTTTTACGTTCTTTTTTGTTTTATTGGATTAACTGTAGAGCTGTGAAAGGCGTTAGAGCAGCTTTGTAGTAGAAGCACACTTTACCAGACCTGAAAGGCACTTTGTGCCAGAAAGCTTGTCTAACACCTCTCCCAATACATTTGGTGCAATAAAAAATATCAACAAAACCCCTTAAAATTATGATATTTTAGTATAACGCTATTTTTTAATGGGGCAGTCTGCTTCACTCTGTAGGTCACTGATCCAACCAAAATCCAAATAGATCTGCTTCCTGTCAATTTTCCCATTACATTTATATATGGTATATACATTGAAGGGACAGTCCTTGTACTTTCTAGTGTGCAGGCATTAATATACAGGACCATGAAATACCCACATTTTCTTTGCCCTTCCATGTGAAACATGCAGGAGCTCAGATAATCTGGCTTGCTAGTCAATCCATTCTTTAGCCTGGAACTAAGTTTGAAATTGTGAGAGAGTTTTAACTAGCTTCCCCAGGGTTGCATGTGTAATGCAGGTGGGAGGTTAAGTAAAATGCTATTGATGGTTTTATTGATCAGTTAATCTGTTAAACTGTCACCCTGAAGTTTGTTCTTCCTGCTTTTCCACTGTCCTGTAATGCCTTGTAGTCATTAAGCATATGTCTACACTTCAGGTTAGGGTCAACTTTATGGCTGCTTTCAAGCCCATGCCCAGTAACCATCTACACTGAAAATCCATAACTTGAACCTCAGCAGCAGCCCAGCCTGCCTCTAGAGGCTCTGCTGAATACCAGGGTCTGAGGTTTAACCAGGTTCCCCTCCCCCCGGTATGTTTAGAACTTACCCACATGCTTCAGACTTCAATAATAGCAAGTCCATCAGCTCCTTACAAGAAAACCTTTTAAAAGTGGATGCTGACATGATATTTAATTCATCAGAGTAAAACTTTCATTATTATTTATACCTCACATAAATTATAGCTAAAATGGCTTGGAGGAAGGGTTCCTATGTCCAAGGGGAAAGTTGTTACATCCTTGATATACTGGGGATATACTGATGATATTCAAGATGGAGTTCCATGATTCTAGACATTTTTTGAAAATGCTATTTTGCTTGAAGCAGAGGTTAACAAAACTTGTTTGGTGTTTCCTGATCAACTGATTCAAAACATTAAGCTAGTGGGGAAATAAAGTCCTCCATTCTTGATGTTAGAATTTGTCACTGTTGAGTAGAACCAGGTCAACAAATTCTCATTGAAGTTATTTTCTCTTTTAAAAGGCTATTTTTATGGAAGGGGTCTTTTTCACAAAAATCATATTGATTTTTAAATAAATTCAGTGAGAATTTTTTTCCAATTGTGGGGTTTTTTTGGATGGCTTCATTTAGCAGAATATTCTAAATTTATTTTCAAAATGTTCCATGTTGTTTTCATTTTTTTATTACTGTGATTATTTTTATAGTGGTTCACATTGTGTCAGAAGTATCAGTGCATAATATGATGTAACATAGTACATTATACTAATTACAAGAGCAGCTGTGTGTTAGCCTGTAATAATTCTTTTTTAGGATATTGAAAACAGCTGCTTCTATAATTACTACATGGAGAGCTTCTCTTCTCACTCAAAATGTCAATATTATTATGAGAAAAAGAGGAGACTTTTTTCAGGAAAATATGTAACTGACTTTTCAATCTCTATTAAGTAGCAGAAAAGTGGTTAGCCATGTTAATTTAAAGTCAATCAGGAGATAGGACAAGGGGATACATTAGAGACTAACTGGTTCACAGAAGCACGATACCCTACCTATTGAATGGCAGCTGTCATTCATGATTACAAAAATATACAAAATAGGATATTTTTATTATCATTATATATTATGTCATAGTAGGAGATGCCATCATGTCATATTGTTTTATGTCAACAGCAGGGCATAATAGGATATATCATGAAAATGAAAATGTATTATGTAACTAAATGTAAAATTAATTTAAATAATATAATTTCCAAATAATTTTTGTGATTGTTTTCTGAACAAACGTCTCGTAAATCAAAATATTCCAGAATCGTTCTTTCATAAGAATTTTTAAAGGATATTTTTTTTAAAGGGAAAGATCAAAATAACGACATTCTATGAAATGGGAATTCTGAACTTCCTTCGTTTCAGAAATTCACAGTAAAGATAGAGCAACATATTATTTTTAAAGCGTAGGCTTATCTTTTTTTTAAGATTGTTTCACAGCCTTAAGAAAATGGGACTTGGAGAATGTCTAAGGTTTTCAGTTTTGAAAATATGGTCACCTTAAATATAGTAATGAATACAGTTTATTGTTTAAAACACAACAGTAGCTATTTTCACATAAATTCTCAGGAAGTGTAAACCGGAAGTTCTATTAAAGAGGCTGGGCCATTAATCTGAATGGAACTATACAGTTTACATTAGTTAGGATTTGAACCTAACCATTTTAATTATAATCTGTAGGATTGTGCTGCATTTCCCCACTGTAAACAATCTGTAAAAATATATGTTCCAGCTTAAGTCATTTAGAGAATTGATCTGGTGTTCTGTGAACACTGAAGAGTAAGATCTAATGGTGCTAATTTGCGTCTGTTGCTCTAGACAGAAGAGAGGCTTCCTTTTCCCCTAGGGCAATAGAGATGCTTCATACTTAATCAGTTTTTGACAGATCATCTAAAATATGTATTGTAAAACCTCCTTTGCAAAATGTACTCTACAGTGTTTCAGTTTCATGCTATGTAATCCTTCTGACTGCTCCATTCAATAAAGTTATATGTGGGGTTTACATGGTTAAGAATAATGAAGACCTGGTTCTAACCTCCCTCACACCAGAATTACTTTTACATAACACGTAAACTCTGATTTCATTTAGGTTATGCCCACAACATACTGTTAGACTGTAAATGGCATCCACAAGGGAGCACTGCATTTAGTCTCATTCAAGTATGAGCATTCTTGAAGCAAAGACTTACCTGAGTTGCAGCATCATTGCTATTCCTGTACTTACCCAGTACTCTGAGGGCATAGCTCATGGTTCTTTGTGCTAAAATAGTCTAGGGTTCTTTTCTAATCTGCTGTGAAACAAACTGTCAGTCCCTCAAAAGAAAAGCTGGGGGAGGACATTATCACTTGTATGAACTCACCTGTATCATCTATACAATGTGGATTGGTTTGAACTATGCTTTAGGTCTAGCTAAGGCTTTAACCTAGACCCTCAAGCTGCGCAAGCAAGCACTTATTCAATGCAAATACGTATGTGCTTGAGGCTTTCGTAGAAGGGTTTCCAGCATAGCACTACCCTTATGCTTCCATGAATCTACAGTAACTCCAGGTAAGTTAATTGAATTATTATGCATTCACAGTAGTGTAACAGCATCCTTCCCTTCTGGGACCAAGATATGCAGCAACCAACAAAAATTAAAAGACTACTTAAGAAAACCTTTCCAGAAGTTCAGACAATGATTTTTGTTTGGAAAAAACCCCTTCAATGTAGCCTTTCTTATCTCCAAACCAGCTTGCCCATGCCTAGTCTTAATGGAAAATGAATGTCTATGAAATGGCCCAAGTAAGAAAAATTGTTTTCTCTCTCTCAAAAGCAATTTGAAAAGGGAAGAACATCTAACAAAGGAGACTGGGGAGAGGTGTGTATGAGACATGTTAGCTCAAGAGAACCTGGTAACTCAAAAACAAAAGTTACTTATCTTAAGCACTGTTAGTTCAAAATGTAAACATCTGAAAGTTGATTCTCTATCTCATTGTGTAGGCTATTGCTCTCTATTGATTTATTTTGGGAAGAGAACGGAAGGGTAGCAGCTGCAGAGGGAGAGTTACTGCTGGTTCAGTCATCAGTACATCCCAGGTGAATTGCCTCCTGAAAATCTGCCCAGACTGAAAACAAGGATGCCAAGTAGAACGTCTGCTCTTCTACCTCTCCACTCTGGCTCCATACCTTGGTTTTCTGCAGCACCAATCATGCAGAAGGCTTCTACCAAGTGAGCCAGTGGCAAGAGTACAGGAAAGCTGTTGCTGTTTCCTTTCTCCATTATAGTGCCCATTTTGTGCCAATTGTCACGCGACGGGGACCCAGGAGCGGCTGTGATGTCTCCTGGCGCCCCCTCCACGCACACTCGTTATCTCGCCCGCCACGTCTTGGTAGTAAATATTATGAAAGGGAGGCTGCCTTTTACCCCCTTGAGCATGGTATCTCTTGGCATACTCCTGCCGGTACCCTGTCTACCGCTGATTCTGTGTACTCCCGTCACAGGGCTACATGTGGCTCCTACCACCCCTTATACCACACCCCAAGCCTCTCAGTTATTCTGGACCTTACCTCGTCTATGCTCTTTCCTTAGTGGCCCTCTCCTGGGCCTCTGACCGTATGCTCACCCTCACCGGGCTCCTTATTCCCGTACTTGCCCTCCCCCGGCATCTAGTCGTATGCTCGCCCTCACTGGGTCCTCTAATCTTGTACTTGCCCTCACCGGGCCTCTTATTCCTGTACTTGCCCTCACCAGGCATCTCACTATGCTCACATCAGAGCACCCGCCCCTATCAGGGCCATCCCGCGCTCCCCGTGCACTTGCCCCTACATGGGCCTGTTTCGTATCCCCTATGCTTGCGTTGCCTGCACTAGGGCTTCGTCCCCACGATTGCGTTGCCCGCACTGGGGCTTTGTCTCCCGCGCTCCTGCAGCCGGGTTGCCCGCACTGGGGCTTCGCCTCCCACACTCGTGTCACCCACACTGGAGCCTCGTCTCCCGCGCTTCCCGCGGTCGGGGCTCAGGTGGCCATAGCCGTGCCTGGCCCCCTGATCCTCCTTATGGGTCTTACACCCGACTCGGGCTCCTCACAATCAGGCTCAGGCAGCCTCCGCCTTACCTGGCCCTCCAGACCCCTTTCGTTGGACTGGGTTCAGTGCCCCCTGAACGTTATGCCCTCACTCACTGGGCTTCTTGCTTGCACACCCCTCCCTAGGGCTCTACTTGTGCTCACGCCCACACTGGGGTCTGTCTCGTGCTGCACGACTCTGCCCCATTGGGGCCAGGGGTCTGTACAAACCCCCAAACACGGCACCCTCTCTGGTGCCAGGAACCCCTATGTTATTGGGGAGTTCCCCTGAGGCCTCCTCCAACCCCTACAGCCTCACCCGATCCTCCGGTATTACACAAGCAACCAAACAGAAAATACCAAGCCATAAGCCAACCGGCTGTAACACAAAATAAGCCTCCTGGCTATAACATAAATTCTGCGCCACACTGGCTCTCCTTCATACCTCCCTGTCAGGGTTCTATCCACCCCGTACCATCATGCAGATGCTCTGCTCTGCTCTGCTCTGCTCTGCTCTGCAACAGAGCTCAGGCTGCTAGAAGGGAACTGCCTGCTAGGCTTCATCCTGTGCTGTTTATATACTCCAGGCCCTGCCCCCTCCTGGTCAGCTGACCAACTGCGGTTGCCCCAGCAACCGGCACCTGTATCCCTTCATAGGAGCAGGGCACCAGAGTGCCCCTCCGACACCAATGAACACCTTTTATTCTTTTAAAAAAATTGAATTCTGTCCTGCTAGAAATACGTTCAGCTCTATTGATTCTGATAGCCTTTCACTCAATTATACTGGCCAGAAATTTGCTGAAGGAAAAAGTTTTTAAAAGCTAAATTCTATTCAGGACAAAAACATCAGACAGGGGTGAGACTATGTATCAGTAGTTGGTATTTTTTCCTTACTTCTTCAAGCTTCCTTAAATATCAGCTCTAGCACTTTGTCAAGAATACCTAAGTCTCTGTCATTTTTTCCCCTTTCCCTGGAAAATCCAACACAAGTGCTTCAATCAACTTGTCTTCAGCCAATGACATTAACAAATGATTATGCGTATGTAAACTCATAATGGCATTGTGTTCAACCTCTAAGCATTCTGAGCAGTTCCAATGTTTTCTAGAGAATATAGGATATCCTCTGAATGTTGCACCATCCCTTAGTTAAAATTCATCCTGACACCTGCCTATGGATGGCGATGACAAATGGGAAACATAGAGGTAACATGCTATTCATAAGAATAGCATAATAGATGTTTGTCATCGTCACCCAAACACGTGTGGATGACTATGACAAATGGGAAACTAGAGGTAACATGCTATTGTACTTAGTAACTGTGTAAGACAGTTATAGTTCTAAAATACTTGCATTAATTGTATATTTCTTTTGTAACTTAGTGTAAATTTATTTCAGCTGTAGCCATGGTATATGACCAATGATCATAAGACCAGTATACCTAAGGAAGCCAGAACAAATCTCTGTTAAGCATATTCAAACTCTAAAATTATTCAGCACCAGATCCTCCACAATAAGAAAATAATACAGTTGGAAGAAATAAAATAATTTGCCACTGACTTCCCCTCAGGAAGGTATCCACTTAATTCTTTGAAATAAAGAATATTTTACATCTAGAGACATGAAGGATTTTGGAGTGGGGAGGAGGGAAGCAAGTTTATTAACTACTCTATATTTGTATCCTCTTGTCATACTATAAATCAGGGGTTTCTAATTGCAAACTGATTGGGGGCAATGGATCCCACAGGCTGCACTCTGTGTACATGTGCATGTAGGTGAGCGTTCCTGCTCTGCTGTACTGTGTATGCAGGCTGAGACCCCCCACCCCTCTGCACCAAGAACATATGCTTGTGCATACTGCCCGGCATACTCATCTTCACCTCCCTGTGGCACCATGTTGCATAGGCTCTTGAGGCTGCAAGACTGAAGGCCTCTGGGTTCCAAGACTTGGCACTTTAGGCTGTGCTGCACCACACTATGTAGCCCCTGGGGTAGGGGATATGCAGTAGAAGCTGGGGGAGGGAGAGAGAGCCCCCAAACCCTGGTTACTGCTGCAGAAATTGGGAGAGTATTGGTTAGTTGGAGTTCAGGGGCTGTGTGTTAACCACTTGTGAGTCACATGCAGCACATGGAACACCAATTGGATGGTCCTGCTATAAATATTCAATACCACTTCAGATCTTGCAATAACACCCCATGAAACTCAGCTTATTTGGTCTGGAGAAGAGAAGACTAAGGGGGGATTTAATAATAGCCTTCAACTACCTGAAGGATGGTTAGAAAGAGGAGGGAGCTAGACTGGTAGCAGATGACAGAACAAGGAGCAATGATCTCAACTAGGAATAACTTTCTCACTAGGAGGGTAGTAAAGCATTGGAATAGGCTACCCAAGGAGGTTGTGGAATCTCCTTCCTTAGAGGTTTTTAAGACTTGGGTAGACAAAGCCTTGGCTAGGATGATGTAATTGAGAATGGTCCTGCTTTGAGGAGGGGTTGGACCTGATGACCTCCTGAGGTCCCTTTCAGCCCTCATTTTCTGTGATTCTATGAATGAGTTACACAGTCTAATTTCCCTTTGTCGATGAATTTGCCAACTTTTATCTTCATGGAATGTGTCCTTATTCTTGTGCTATGCCTCAGGAAGAACAAAGACAAGGGAAGTAGATATTTAAGAAGCTAAGATTTTATTACTTCCATCAGAGGAAAAACTCAAATGATTTTTAAGATACGACACCACGTAAGTACTTTTACAGTGTGACATCTGAAGAACCACTTTATACAGAATGAGTATTTATGGCTGTATAAGGTGCATTACTTATTCTGAAAAAGGTGGATGATGGGATCAAATCAAATAAGAAACTCAAGTTGTACAGCCAAAAAAGTGTGTTAGACACTACTGGACAGGCCTAAACCTATTTTATTAATATTAAAGTGCAATAGACTTACTAAGTAGAAATATATTTTGATGTGAACAGACAAATAGACAGACAATTTAGGGAAAAACATAAATCCCAATAGAGTAAATGATAGGGTGCTCCTTTAACATCATTGTGATTTTGTATAAATGCATGGTTCACCTAGCAGATTGGTGCCTTTGAGAATACAGAGGGGTCCAGCAGCACAAGTTATAGGTTACACTGAATATACAGACATGTAGAAAAAGTTTATAATAATGATTTGGTTTTAAGCATTTGCTCTATTTCTCTGGAAGTAGTTCATTTGTTAACCTAATAGAAGTAGTAACACTTCTCATTTCTCAGTTTTATTCTTGCCCATCACAGTTCTACACATGGTTTTGCACTATTAGGCACAAATAGTTCCATTGACAAGATTTTGACTTCTCTCATGATTTAAGCAAGAATATCTTTAAGTGTTTGTTGGATCTGGGTCACAGAATGAATGATTACTCATGATGATCACAAAGACTCTATTCAAGTATCTGTCTTTATTTTTATGTAAATTGGGGCATTCCCATAGCACTCTTTTATTGCACCCCTGAACACTTCAATCAATTTCTGAACATTAGATAGGAAATCTTTCTACTTGGAACATTTGTAGCAAATGTGAAGTTGATTTTGCACACTCATAACAATTATTTTTGTATTTTGTTATAGCTGTTTTCTCTGTTTTATTTCATAATATTGGAGTGTGAAAATATTTAATCATAATATTTAATTATAATTTTCTGCTTTTTACATGTATATAATTACTATTTGGAATTCCTATAAAAAGCAGAAAATAACACCTGAAATTAGTTCTTGTTTTGACTTCCCTCCCCCTCACCCCCATTTTGTCAGTCTAGGCAATACAAAAACACTTTCTTTTTCCTATTACGATAAACTTAATATTGTGTTTTTAAAAACATAAAAAGGACCATGAAAGAAAATGAAGTGATATTATTGCATTGTGCATCCTTAATAGTAATTCAAGAGGTAATCCCCCTTCAAATAGGGTGCACATACAGTTTTAATATTTGCACTTATTTGAGGATTTGTTCAGCTATTTTCAATGTCATAGAAAACATATTTAACTAGACATATACTTATAAACTTCAGGGGCAGACACTGAAGAAATAATTATAGAGTGGTCAAAGATGCAAAGCTGAAATTGCAACAGTTAGTGTTTTATTGCATATATTTTCACTGCTCTAAAAATGTATCATCTACAGCTAAGAGCAAGTGGGTCAGGACAGAGACATACAATCAAGATGGCTTTACTGCTACTAGTAACACAGTCAATAAATAAATTTTTTCTCTATTTTTTTTTTTACTGAATAGACTGCTCATAAAAGTTTGAGATTGACAGGCCTGAAGATTGAAATTCTCAATTTATCCACAGAGCAAGCACAATACAGCACAGGCAATAATCTTTCAATATACCTCAACCCTGACCAGGAGTGACCATACCTAATGGTAGTAAGGAGGTTGAATCTTCATTTCCATGAAGTCCTTGTCTTCTTTACTGAGATTGTCAATATTGTCAGTGATTAGTACCAATTGCAGAGGGTTTTTTGCAAGATGGGTCCCTGACCACAAGGATCTGAGGTGGCACCAAGTAGAGAATAAATCACATCTTTAGTTCTCCAAAGAATAAAGCAATAGCAAGTTCAATGGCCAGCATAAACATGCCAGTACTTTTTTTGTGTGCGCGCTTGCAGTCTGAAAGCTCACAAAATTGTTATCAGTCAGTATGAAATCAACAAATTGAACTAAAGATGTGCTGCAATAAATCAAAGTGAGATTTGATATGACAGTTTCCTCATTGCTTTAACCAAAGTACCATCAATAAATTAATCTGTGTTAATAAAGGATTATAGATGTCTTCTCCATGGTGCACAAGATAGAAAGAACAACACAACAGATTTTCATCCCTTTCGTTTTGTGTGCAGGAAAGTTAACTCCAATCTTTGCACTCTTTGAAGTGCAAATATAGTGACTATTTCATTAAATCATCAGTGAGGTGATTAATATTACAATATTAAAATAATGAACTTCTAACACTATGGTTAACAGAGTAACTTCTCTGAGTTGGAGTTATAGTAGGCTTTTAACCATCCATTGTGTGATCAGTCACAGCTCCCGCAGAGATTAATCATCCCTCTGATAGCCAGTCACTGGCTGCTGTGTTTGCAGGAAGCCAACAGCCCCAAAACATGCCTTAAAAACAACAGGGCAGACAGTGATGAGTTATTTGACACAGTAAAACCCCTAGTGAGTTGTAAACTGCCTTGATCCTAGTATCTTGTTCTATCTCTGGTTCCCGCTCTTGTTCTATTTTCCTATTAATGAAGGAAAAGAAGGAACATTATTTTTTCATGAGGAAATGCCAAGCATTCAGGAAAGAAACCTGGTTTTTCACCCTCATGATCAAATGTAAAATGATTTAAAACATGACTCTTCCATGTTTTGTACAATTTCAGACTTAATTCTCTGAGTCTAGTGCTTATTTAATACTAAAGATCAATTAAGATATTCAGACAGCAGAGGTACATGATGTTTAGCTAAAATCATGAATGTCTCTTGTTAGCACGCTGCCTATCAGTGGAGTGAACTGTCTGTTAGGGTTGGTAGATCCTGGCACTGAATCCAGGCATACTGGAGTAAGAGGAATAGGTTCAGTCACCTATGTTAATCTTCAACTCCAGGATCTCAATAGGTGTAGCGAGATT
>NW_017728992.1:78113410-78125279 GCF_001723915.1 Gavialis gangeticus | reverse complement strand
TATATATATATATATATAGCGCCACTCTCACATATCAATGTGCAATTACAAACCAAGTTAATAAACTGGTAGGCCTATTTATAAATGCTATATCCAACATGGGCTTCTGACAAAACAAGAGACTTTTTCAATATAGTTATGAACAATAAAACTACAGTGAGTTACCAATAAGATCAGCCATCTAAACAAGTTATCAGCACAGAAAATGACAGCCATTCAGTGTCTACAGTTGCCTCAGAAATTACAATGACAGAGACTATGAGATGCTCATTAAGTCAGACATATGTTCATTAAGTCAATTCAATCTCACCAGACAATCTTGATTATTTTTGTTTTTCAAGCAGCATTACAGAATGAGGGAAAGAAAGGAACACAGATATAGAGCAAGAGTCATTTGCTCATTATGTCTGCTTTGCATGACTCCTGTAGCATGCAACAGATTTGAAGAAATGTTGACCAGGGAACTCCTCTATAGCACGTTTACCCCAGGTGCACATAGCTATCATCAAGGTTTGCTTATTGTGACCTCTTACGGCATGACAGAAATGGCTAGGCTTTCTGCATGTTGATTCCCAGCCCCTTGGGGACTTGTTACATGGCACATTTAGGTGGCTTCTGGAGCTCTTAACCCCTGGATTGGCTGCATGTTAACACCTTTAAGTGGCTTAAACACTCATTCTGCTTAAAGATATGCCAAAAATTACTAATGTGCAGGGCAAGATTATCTATAGTCCACCTAATTTTGCTCTTGTTCCATTAAGGTGTGGCCATTCTCCACAGCCTCAACCTAAGTTGAAGTCCTTCAGCATCCCAGGATGCAGTGGCCTTTGTTGCATCAGAGTGAGTGAGGACTTCCAGGTGCAGCAGTGCTAAGTGCCCCCACAGGGGTGTTGGGCAGAACAAGCGCTGGAGCCATCCAGCAGTCACAGTTCTTTTTGCCACCACCTGGATTGGCTTGCTGCTCCCGCTGCAGTGGGATGGGATGGCACATGGGGGACAGGGGTCATGGTCTACAGAAAAAAAAGATGGGGCCTCTTGGAGCTCAGCTGGCCAGGCACCACCTGAGCTCCAAGGGGCCCAATTATTTTTATCTCTAGAGCTTGCCCCCACGCACTGTTTTTGGCGATAGCAGCGAGCTAGTCTGGGTGGTGGCAGAACTCAAACAGTGAGCTGTTCTGGGGGGTGGTAGGAGGCACCATGGCCATCAATCTGCTCAGCAGGAGCAGTGAGTTGATCCTGCAATGCTCATGATATCAACAAATTTTCCTCTCTCAAAGTAGGATGAGAATCTCAAAAATGTTTGTGAACAGAAAATACATTAAAAAAAAAAAGTTGGTTTGGGTCATTATAAATGTATTATTTTGGAAATTATTGCATTTAAATGTCAACTGTTTAAAAATTACTAACATCCACTAAAAAAAAATGACTATCTTAAGCATCCTTTTCTGAATAAGAATGATCTGATCTAGGAATCTGGAATGTTTTGTTTAGGATAAAAAAAAAATAATGCCAAAGAAAGAAAATCCGGGTTGTTGAACAAAATGGTCTAACTTTTTTTTTTAAAACAAAAGCTAAAAAGGGTTGGATTTCTCCTCAATCATTTTTGGTTTTGACAAATCAGCACTTCTGGGCAGGGAGAGTGAGGGATGAGTAGTGGGGAGTTAGAGTAATACCTACCAGAGTACTCATATGTTAATGTCATGAACCCACCCCGAAAGCATTTTCAAACTCATAGCGTCTCCCACAGAAACATCTGTTCCAAGGTTGATTTGAGTAACCTTGTGTTTGGTCTCATTCAAAAGCAAATGTTAAACTGCATTCATTTATTTTATTTTTATCTCTATGGATTATATTATGATGTTGGTGTGCATCTTTACAATTTTTGGGCATAGATTAATCAAAAGTTACTGATTACATCTCTAATTAAGAGCTGTTTGTTTGTTGAAGAAACAACAGGAAGGCGAAATGAGTAAGGGTAACTGGCCCATTGTGTTAATCTGGCAAGAACAATCGCTACTGACAAACACAGGCAGAAATGGATGTTTAGATAGGAATTTGAAGTATTGTCTGTCTGTAATGGGAAAACCAGCCCTATAATAATGAGATGGGTAATTAGCTGGGGGGACTTCCAGATGCCCTAGGAAAGAGAGAAGTTTCTAGAAAATTCTTAGCAATTCATCAGCAATTGGGACAATGTTTTTGGTGGGAGGGGAGGAGGGTCTGGTTTCAAGATATTTAAGAGCTTTCTGTGAGTTAGTGATTGTCCTTAGATTATTCCAGGCCTTGAGATGATACAGGTTCCCAGAGGTTAAGATTGGCGTGGTCAACAAGAAGGCTGATTTTTGGAAATAATGGCAGGACTTTCAGAGGGGCAAGGTTGTACCCAGAGGGAGAGAGAAACTTTACTTGTCTTTTTGTTGTTTTCAAATTATATAGTTTTATGCAATTGTCTCATGAGGCTGAGATGATCGGGTTGGGGGTGGTCCTGCTTTGACCAGGGTTTGGACTAGATTAGTATTTCTCAAGCCATGGGTCACAACCCAAAAGTGGATCACAAGAATATATGAAAGGGTCACAAACAATGAGAGAAAAATGTAGAAAACCATGGATTAAAGAAGCAAAATATAGGAAACTCTGGGTTTCCCTTTGCAGACTGGCAGAGTTCTAGCCTGCAAGGGACTGCTTGGGCTTGGGGGGAGCAGCAGGACTGCAATCAGGCAGAATGCATCATGTACAAGTACATGCATACACATGCACGTGGCAGCCAGGCAGCCTGGAGATCAGCTCCTGCCGGGTAAACCTGTAGGGTTGGGGGGAGGGGCATAGACAACCTGTCAGGAGGTGGAGGGGCACAGGTGTTGCATCAGAGGCAATGGGAAGCATATGCCCCCCCAAGATTTGTGTACCCATAGTAGGCATGAGCCTGCAGCGTAGCCTGGCTGGCATGCGCAGGAGCTGCCTCTATGGCCTAGTGGGAGGGACTTGGTGTGGGAAGGCAGAGAAGGGCAGGGTGGTGAGACTCACTGCTGCCACCATCTCTGCTGGGACACCTATGTGTTCCCAGCAGTGTGAGGAGTAATGCATGGGGGGAGCCACACTGCCATCACCTCCTCCCACTGCCAGCTGCTCACACACTAGGTCATGTTTCTATCCCACTGCCATGGCCCAGCCACCACTGTCACCATTCTCTTCAGGCTGTGGCTCTACTCTGGAGGGGAGGGGAGAGGCAGGCAGTATGGGTGGCCTGAGGGGAGTGGTGGTGGTGGTGATGGAGGTGGGGGCAGCAATGGTAGCAGTGGCAGCCATGCCACAGTGGAAAGGGAGAGCCATGGAGGAACATATGTTGATAATGTTGTTAATGTTTTCCTGTTGATGTTGATTTCCATCCTTAAAATTAACTGTTGAACTGCTTTAACTTGTAGTGTGTAGTAAGTATGCTGAGGCCAAAATACTTGTATTTTGTATTTAAACTATTTCCTGAGTCAGAAGTGGCCAATGTGTTTAGAAATGGGTCCTGGTACAAAAAAGGTTGAGAACCATTGTACTAGATGACCTCCTGAAGTCCCTTCCAACTGTAATTTTCTGATTCTATGAATCCTTTTCTCCTGCAGAATAAATCCTTTTGTTGTTTTGTTACCTTACCAATTGTCTATGGTAAAGCATGTTATTAGGCTAAATGATATTCCAGGAAAGCCTCGAAACAAAATGAGGGCAGTCAAAAACATTTAAAAAGTTTTGAGTTTTGAAGCTGAAGCTGGGTTTGCCTGCAGGGAAACAGAAAGTAAGGAGAGGGAGGAGGGAGAGGGGTGAGGACTGCTCTGATATTGACTGTGACAGATCGGCTGCCTGATATGCTGCTGGTGCTACTGTGCTGCTTACTAAGTCATTTAAAGTGGTGGACCAGTCTGAGGCTGTAGGGGAGGAGGAGGCCTCATTGCGGCACGCTAATGTGTTATGTAGACGCCCCAGCACCAGTGAAGGTGCATCTTAACATGCACACGTCACAAGTTTTGCTTGTCAGCAGCTTGAGGTGCAGTTTCCCAGAAACCCCTGCACCTATATCCTTGAAATGTGGCAGACTTCATGCCCTCAGAAGCAGCTATCATCCCTGCTGTTTTCATCTACATCTACCAAACAATGACAAAGTTATAGGCAGTTTCTATTATAGCCTGTGGGCGAAACGTCGAAACAGGGTCAAAACAGTGAAACAGTTTCGATGAAACAAAATGGAACAGTGCTTCAAAAAAAAATGAAACTCAAAATGAAACACTGTCCTGGTGAAACATTGAAATGGAAGTTGAAACGAAAAGGTGCTGTTTCGCACAGCCCTATTGTATACAAACCCAGGCTCTTCTCTCACCAGGAGGCATGTTTTAAGTGTCATGGACCATGTGACAGGAGAAAACTCATCGCATGAAGAAAACTAAGCTTGGCTGCTTTGTTCAAAGAGGAGGCTCCTTGAGGCAGAAGGGCCATTATTGCTTTCACCATTTGATATTCAAATTAAGGTTTTAGTAGGCTTTGATGGCTAAAGTACTGTTAATTATATTCTTTTACATATTACTTAATAACCCATTAAAATACTGTCCATTCTAATGGCTGTTGTTTGGAAAATTGTGTTTAGACTTAGGCAGATACCAAGATTTACAATAAGGAAAATATTTTTTGGTTCCCAAAAATGCATATGAGCATCCTGAAATAGAAACTCGTGTTAGCCAAAGGTAGTCTGAAAATTGAAAGAATAGGGTTAGGAATTCTCAGCACTTAATCTGTGTCTTCCAATGAAGATAAGACAGATTTTGAAAGTGCCATGCTTCATCTCTAAAGGAAAGTTCTTATGTCCTCAAACAACCTTTATTTGGTTATTCCCACCCAGCACTGCATGTTAGGAAGGCATGCACAAAAGTATATTCATAGATGTACATGTTTGAAATGTATAAATTTAAGAGTGATTAGTATTCAAAAACTGTTCATCTCAGCTATTCCCTGGACTGCAGGGATATGGTTTACAGGAAATGTTGTCTACTTGTGCTCACGGCATATGCTGCTCCTTTTATTTTTTTTCACTTTTTCTGTTTCACAGGCACTACACACATTTTCTTCAGTCATTTTCATTTCATCTCTCATATCAAGAATTGCCAATCTAATTGTTGTTCTTTATGAATCAAGTAACATGAATAAAACACTATAAATTCCAGCCTACCAGATGATAGTAAAAACTCTATCACTTTATTAAAACAGTAATACCTTTTCAGAACCTCCTTGCTGGCTTTTATGAACTGTTTAATGGTTGCACAGCTGCTAATAGTTGCATTTTCTCTGAGTTGGCAAATATTGCTTAATGAGCTGCACTATAACTGGATGTTAAAATGCTGACATCACCAGTGATATTATTCTTCTTCCTATCTTGAGAGTGCATAGCATTTTTGTATGACAGCTGCAAGGGAATTGTATTACATTTTGCCTGTGTACTTGAATACCTTTTGAAAATGAACATGAACTGATCTTTGATTGTCATATATAAGGATTACATGTATATGTGTTTGTACAAATTATCTCAGTTTATCATGGATAGGGGTTGTAATTAAAAAGCTGGGAACCTGGCTTTGAGCTGAAGGTGAGAATAGGATGGGACATTTCTCATTGATAGCTTTATAAGTGAATAGTGGGAACTGAACGTCATACTGGCTGTATTTACACGTGCAATTAAGGAAGAGCAGTAAACTCTTTGGTTGTACCATAGTCAACTACTCCTGAGTACAGTGTCTACACGTGCACTTGGGACCGCAGCAGTTTGAGCCAGGGCAGAGCAGGCCCTGGCTGACCGGGGGCCAAAGGGGTTGGCCCTGGGCTCCAGGTGGTTGCATCAGATGGTGGAGGGGAAGGCTATGGGGCACAAGGGTGCTAAAGTGCAAAGCTAGGTGGTAGGCAGCCCCAAACTTTAGCAGCCTCATGCCCCATCCAGCCCTGTCACCATCTACACATGCATTTCAGTGCACGTAAGTACTCTGCCATAAGATAATATGGTCCCTGACAGCACTATGTTACTGCAGAGTTAGTTAATTTACAGCTCCCTAATACTGGTGCACATGTAGATGGTGACACTCTACTGTGGAGCTAATTAGTCTACTCCACAGTAAAGTGTATGTGTAGATGCTCCCCCTGACTTGTTGCCTTCAATTATCAAAACCCCTGATTAATATCCTAAAAACCCTTAAATATTAATTGCACAGCCTAAGTGATTTTATACAAGGAAAGGAAGCCAAAGCACCACCATTTATGTTTTGGCTTTCCAAAATAAAAATAGTTGGATACAATTCTGAATACACACAGGAGGTGAAAGCCTGGCCCTGTTACTATCAATAAGATCTTTGCTATGGGCTTCAGAGAGGCCCATCTTTCATTCAAGAAAGAGAACTGTTGGAGAAAAGGTACCATTTGTCTCTCAAAGTGAGACATTTCTTTAACCATATTTGCAACTGCTTGATTTAATTAAATATTAAAATCCTGCTTAATACCTTTCAAGAACTATGGATTTTCTATGCAATCAGGCTTTTATACCCATGCTGTGAAGTAGATCATAACTAAAAATATCTTGTATAATACTAATATGAAAATGGCAGATTTGTTAAAACATTTTATTTTCTTTGTTCTTTTTTCTCCCAGATGTTTACCTGTGGAGAAAGATGATTCTAGGTTTGACCTCCTTTCTAAAATACTGGATTTTTATTTGACTTACCTTTAACTAGTACAGGAGTGGGGTAATTAATAAATCATAAAAATGGTATGTACTGGTTAAAAAATAGAGTGAACTTATCTTTACTAAAACATCTTAAATAGTATTTTTAAGTATGACAAACAAAAGAAGGAAAATGTTTTGACAAAAAAGATTCTTTAACCAGTTTAGAAAAAAAGTTGTTCAAAGCAAAAACACAGCATCATTTTCTGTAATGATAGGTTTTCAACATTTAGCAAAAAACTTCTATTGGAGTTTTCAAATTTATACAAACCTCCTTTCAAAATTTCCACACTTCTACATCATAGAACGTAGTAGTGATTTGACCATAGCTCCCACAAAATCCACTCTGAAAATCTGCAAGTATGTTGTTTGTAAAAAACCCAAACTATTATCATCGCCTCTGGGTGTGTCTACACGAGCTGCCCACTGTGCAGTTGTTACTGTGTAGTAATTTAGTACCTGCATAATCAAGTACTAAATAACTCGGCAGTAACTAGCATTACTGCACACTACTGCCTCGGCATGGTTGCCTAGTAACACTTACTGTGCAGTAGTATCATGTTACAGTTTGTGTCTGGCAATGCTACTGCACAGTAGTAATGAGCGGCTGTGCAGTAAGCATCTCATGTAGATACGGCCTCTGTGTAGCTGCAGAAAGAGAAGCATGAAGAACTGAGGAATCAACATTCATCTTCCTTCTTTTAAATAAAATTTTTTCTCTCGAGTCCAACCAAGTGAGAAGGCTACATCATAGGATAAAAAAATATCCACCCGTTACTGGCATTTTATTAGAAAAGTTCATTGTAATTAAAAATGTAATCAATATGTTTTCATGATTCTATATTGACACTATAAGACAACATTTATATATTTATACATTTATAACTTGAAGCTGAGCTAAAGATATAATAGGAGTGAAGAACTAGCTTACCAGTAGAATGTTTTCTTTTTTGAGAAATCTGATATATCTTGTGCATTTGGACAGTTTTTTAAAAAAGCTTTTCTCTAGAAATATTTTGTACTCAGTATTATTTTGATGACAGGAATAAATCATCTGCAACTAGGATGAATGTACACTATAAAGAGAGGTGGTAAATCCTTTTTTAAAATGGAAACAATCCATACCTATCTATCTGCTGAAGAGTATCATTTTAAAATATGGCTTATGGGATCCTGAAATGTTTCTTCTTTCCAAACTATGATGTCACTACATCAAATAATTAATCCCTCTTTTTCACCCCCCACTTCCTCCCACTTAGAGGTAAGGCAGAAATTTATTAACCCATTCTATAATCAAAATACATGATAAAGAAAGAATGGAAATTGATTGTTGCCTGAAAAATGTAATACATTGACTTGTAGGTTTCTAAGAATTATTTCTATTGTTTAATTTTATTTTTGACATTTCCAAATGAAAATGCTCAGTTAAAAGAAAGAGAAATCAGTGTGAAACTAATCTCAAACTTCCTGTCTACCAAACAAAGTATCTTTTCTCTTTTCCTTGTTCGACAATATGGAACAAATTCAAATGAATTATCTGTATTTTATGTATGATTCATCTGGAAATTTAAGTCAGAAATATAGCTTTTAATATTATTGCCTTTCACTACAACTTTGCACTAAAGTGTTGGCCTTGAATTTTGCAGACTTACATGACTGCAGTTTTCATAGCTGTCAAAGTGAGTTGGCATTTTAAAAACTCATGTAGGATTCAGCTGCTTTGAGTGGTATTACATTTATTTGTATAGAAGACTATGCATTGCTTTGCTGAGGTAGGCTGTAAACAGTAATATCCCAAAATGAAATATTAAATCAAGCAAAATGCAGAGTTCAGTACTAAATGTTTACTGCTATGTATTAATGTTAAACGCTTTGGAATGTTGTTTTCTAACACTGGAAGTGACAAAGATTTGAAAGAGATTCTTCCAAGGTTCGCTTGGATAACTGCACCTTTTGGTTAGAAGGTAAAAAGACACAGGGAAGAAAAGACTGAGTTCTAGAGAGAGTGAACTAATTTCTGCTCTCTGTCATTGTACACTCTGCTTTCCGTTGACATCAGCAATATTTCACCTTTGTATAAGGAACTGAAGGCAGAACTGGGTTAAAAATATACTATTAAGATGGCGATGACATCAGCATGGATTATAGTTGGTAAAATCCCTGTGAACATTTTGTCTATGTTCATCTTTTTTCCTTATCCAAATATGTCTACACTGCAATCACTGGTATAAATGCAGTTCATGTGGACAGGCTCTAGCCAGATTGAAACTAACTCCTCAGGTACAGCTATCAGCTTAGCCATGGCAGCATAAGTGGGTTGCAAACCCAACCTAGTAAGCTAAGATGATACTTAGTGAGTTTATGTTGGTCTCCATGCTATTCTATCTGAATTCTTAGCTGTACCCAACCTAGCAAATTTAAACAAGTTGTAGTAACTGAAGCATAGGCCTTTCCATTATGGCCTGTTGCTTACAGAATAGCTTTAGCAATCTGGAGTTGTAAGGACTACAGTTAAGTAAGACTGAGCACATCTAGATGTGCATTAATGCACTTTTACTAATGTACATTAAATTTAGTACCTCCAATATGAGGTACTACGTAAATGTGCACTAGGCTCCACTAATGTACAGTAGTGTAAGTGCACACTTTTTAGGTTGGTCTAATAAAAAATCACATCTACCCAAATAACCTTGCCTGTCTATGTCCTTAGACCAACATGTCTACAACAACACTTTTTAGGTGATGCTTCATGCACAGTAGGCTATTCTATTGCACATCAATGTATTAGCATGGTTTTTTACATGCCACTTTAATGCACAGCAGACTAGGCTACTGTACATTAAAACACACACATAGACGTGCCCCACGTGACCTATTACCAAGGATTAGAAACACTGAAGGTCTTGGGGTATCTTTGTACTACTATCAAGTCAGTGATTGAAGTATAGCAAAGATATACCCCAGATTGTTTTAAATTTAGTCAGCTACATATTGGTAGCAATCTAGCTGAAGCAGCATGGAGCTAGAGGACCTAATTTGAGAAGTGTATCTGATAGGGTTTGCACCCTGAGGTGCCAAAATGCTGGCAGGGGGGTTAAGGTTCTGGTCATGAGGAGTGGGGAAGGGTGCTTTTGTGAGGATAGATGTCACAAAGGCCAGGTTAAGCCCTCTTCTGACCCCACAATTAGGTAAGATCCTCCCCCTCCACACCTACATTTTCAGCAACCGCGCTATTGCCCTCTGTGCTCAGCTGATAAGCTGAAGGTAGGGGGAGCCCCAGGACAGCTTCTGTCCCACTCCAGATAAGGCTGCAGAGAGAGGCTGCCTGGGGAGCCAGACTTATCTGGGAATAGCAGCACCCAGCAGGTTCCCCTTCTCTGATCATTCACCCTGGGTGTTACCACCCCCCTACCACCCAGCCTAGAAGTAGGCACAGGGACAGGGGACCCATCAACTTCCAGTGCTGTCCCCAGATGAGCCTGGCTTCTCACACAGCTGCTTTCCACAGCCCAGGCGGGAGCAGGGCAGGATCAGCTGGGACAACAGCAGCAACAGGCTAGTCTCTCCTTCCTGCGCTCATAGGGTGCTTGTTCACATAGTCAGCATTTAGTCACTAAAAATGTTCCTGGTTTAAATTTTCTGTCATAGTTTAAAATGGCTAGATCTGTAACATAGATGTGATTTACAATGCAAGGGCTTATTATGCTATGACTAGTAAAAAGTGCTAGAGGGCACGTCAGGACTGTTTTACTCTCCTGCCCTTTCAGTACTACTTTATTGCCAGATGGCGGTTTTAGGACAAGATTTGATATTTTGGTTGGTTTATTTTCTTGGGTCATGCCAGGTTGCATTTTTTGAGGGGGGAGTGGGGAATTGTTGGCAGTTTTGCTTGAGAGACATGCATTTTGGAGGGTTTTCTGAGTTCAGTAGGCAGTGCTGCCCACCTCCCCTGCAAAGCCTCCCGCTCTTTTCTGGGTGCTTGTTGCATGGGGCGCTGCTGGTTGGGCAGGAAAATCTTTTCATGCAAAGGACCACAAGAGTAAGCCTGCCTGCCTCCCCCTCACAAGTCTGGATTGGCATTGGGACTCTGTACCACAGGCCTCCCAAAGGGGCTGCCCCCCTATCCAAGCCTGGTCCCAAAGCAGTTCTGCCCCCAGCTTTTTCTACATACTTATTGTACTGGGCACCGGGTATAGGGTACACTTACAGCTACACAAGGTACACAAAGGCTGCCTCCTCCTCCTGCCACCACGTCCCTGTGTGTTGGCATCTAGGTATCATGTACCCAGGCTACCCAGACTAAAGCCTGAATGGAAGTATTACTATAGGAATATGTAAAACAGAAAGAATCCTGTGTCTCCTGTCTGTTGTTTGTATCCTCAGGTCAAAAAGCAGGATTTTTTTCAAAGCTAAGAACCAGCATGGGGGGTGGCCTGGGGTTCTTATCAAAGTTGATTAAGAGTCCTTGGATACCAGGGATCCCCATGCCCAGGACAGCTTCCCCTGAAGTGGGGTTGGGGGGCTGCGATCAGCCTACTCCAACTCCCTCCCTCTCCCATCACCACAGTGGCCAGCATGAGCAAACACCCGCACCCCCGCACAGCAGGGGCATGGCGTGGGTTGAGGTGAAGAAGGAAACAGCTTGGGCTCAATGAGAGGAATTTTCATCACTTAGTCTATTTACATGTCAATCTTTTAACTGCTGCACTGGCAGGTCATCATTGCCTAGTCATATCCCCCCAGCCTACAACCAGGTCCCTTCAATACTTGTTCCCCACCCTGTCCTCTACCCTCCAAGCTTGCCTCTCTTCTCTGGTACTCCTGTTCCTTCTAATCCTATTTTTGTCCCCAGCAGCTTGTGCCTGTCTCCTTTGAGCACCCTCTGCTTGCCATTGCTCTGCCTGACAGTCATACTGCTGCTTCCTTCTGGGAGTGCAGGGTGCTGCAGGTCAGGAGTGAGAGGCACCAGCTGGGCTGGGGGTGCAGGGTGCTGTGGGTCAGGAGAAGCTTAAGGGGAAAGGGGCTGGAGGTAGGGAGTGAGGTGCACCAGCAGGGTTTAGGGGAGAAGGGGGCTGGAAGGGCAGGGGGCTACAGGTCAGGAGTGAGGGGCACCAGCTGGGATGGTGGGGG
>NW_017728992.1:78099147-78108410 GCF_001723915.1 Gavialis gangeticus | reverse complement strand
CAGAGGCTGGCATACAATTCAGGCAAGAAAGCCAGTCAGTGAAAATGGAAGTGAAGGTGTCAGGGGGTGAGGGACAGGCTGGGGTGGGGGCTGCAGATTCTCTAGAAATGAGGCACTGGCAGGTTCAGAGTGAGGGACACAGGCAGGGCTGGGGGGGCAGGGGGTGCTACCCATGCCAACCACCAGCCCCCCATGTACTTGTGCCAAAACTCCCAGGCCACTGCAGGGAGAGGAGAGTCTTGCACTCTTGGAGAAGCTTGGTTCTTGCAGTCCACCCAGATCTGGGCTGTAATGGCCAAGTATAACAGTGTATGGTGTGGGCTGTGCTAAACTGTTGTATGTGGCCTTTGCACCCAGCCCTGGAGTGTCTCTCAGCCCTCCCCATACACTGTTGTATGGAGGTGTTACACCCCAGAGCTGGGTGCCTCCAGTAGAATTGGAGAGGACCATTTCCCATCCCTCCTCAGACCATTACCTCAAGATTCCTCAACAGAACCTGTAAAACCAGTTGAGTGACTCTCTGCCAACCCTATTTACATTTTCACTGACATCCTGCCACACTTTTTGGCTTCTTTCATTCCTTAGAGTATCAGAACAGCAGAGATTTCCTATGCCTGAAGAAGGGTGTCTGCACCCAAAAGCTTGCCAAGAACTCTTTTCCAACTACTCATTTGGTCTAATAAAAGATATCATACCTACTCAAAGAACCTTGCCTGTCTATGTCCTTAGACTAACACAGCTACAACCAAAACCCCCATGCCATGCCTCTGTGGTTTTTCTAATTTTTTGGAACTGGGCTGTTTTTTGGGCTGGGATTACAGCTGGAAATTCTCCCTGGTTCAGCTCATATGGTCAGGGGTATCCAAGAGATTCCTCCAGTGCAGCATGGCATGGGGTAGACTAGCTCTGGGGTGTAATAGCCACACATAGTAGTGCATAGGAATGGCAGATATATGCCCAGCTCTGGGAGAATTGAGTTGCTTGCAAAAGGGAATCCTCACTGAGGAGTGGATTACCCACCCCACTGGGGTGCCTATACTTTAAATTTTGTGGGATCTGCTCCTCATATTTTGGGAAAGCTTGCTCCTCCGTAAGTGGCTACCCTTCCAACAGTGCACTAACACCTGCTAAATCCCTTCCATTGGAGAGGCAATACCTCATCTGAGTATCACCTGGGTTACCCCTATCCTCCCAGCCCTGCCGGTCTTCCTCACTCCTGACCTGCCCCCTCCAGCCCTGCCAAACCAAAAACCCAGTCCAACAAAAAGTAATTTTAATTCGCCTGAGTCTTGAATTGCCTGACCCGTAACAATTTGATCTTTGCCACAAAGTACATATGAACATAGGGAACAATCCACAAAAATGGTAGTTTTCATTAATCTGAACCTTGAACTGAATCACCAGGAAAAATTTGCAAGATTAGCCCCGGAGTCTTGTTGAAGTATTACAATAAAGATCTAATGGATTTACATGGATTTACAAGTGAACCCAAGTGCCACCTGGTGGTACAATAGGTGCAAAGCAGGGAAAAAAAAATTCACATTTTCAGGTGTAAGTTAGATCCACGTTACAAATTTAAAATGATAAAAATGACCCTCATGGAAGAAATTCATTAGGTAAAACTAAAACATGCCAGAGGTGTTTTAAAGTACCATGAAAAAAAAGGATAAAATAAGCTGATAATGTGGATACATAGACATGATTTAGCTAGCTTAATAGTGATTTTTGTCACATGAACACAGGAAAAGTGTAACGTGGAAACGAGAGGCATCATATGGACAAGCACCCATAGGTGTAAGTAGAGAAGGAGAGAGGCAGAAGGAGAGGCAAGAGGATGTGCCACTGAGCACTGAGAAGAGAGAGGGTGCTGAGAGTGTTTGTGTGGGGGAGATTCTTATCTGATTCAGGGATTTAAAAAAAATTCCCTAGCTGCTTCTGCTGTGACATGATCTGCCTGTACTTGACCTGGGGGGTTGGGAGATGGGGATGGAGAGAGGGCTGGGAGCAGAGGAGAGCAGCCACTCCTCCAGCACTGGTTGTTGCTCCTATACCCCTTTTTTCAAGAACTTGGATCCTTCTATGGCTACAAGGGCAGGGAAGGCTTAACTGGTCTGTTGGGTGGGGGGGGATCTGCAAAGTTACAATTTAGTCTTCCATAAGATACCCTGTTTTAAAACATAAAAAGTAGCATTATGTATCTTTATTATTCTATAATGTTATATTTAGCTGCATACCATGTATACCTTTCCCCCCATAATTAGCCCTCCAAAATTAGGGTGCATGTCTTCAGTGGGAAAACTTATTTTTCTTTTCTGGAATAGAATCAGAGAGAGGGCATTAGCAATTGCCAAGGTAGTGCTACTTCTCTTTGGCCCCAGCAAGTAGAGAAGATACAGTCCCATGTTAAACCTTTCTCAGCTTCTAAGGAATTTGCAGTAGCTATTGGCTGAGTACTATTGTATAGCTATTGTGACTGAAGCATCATGGTAGTGTCTGATGACACGTGATATGGAAACAAAAATTTATGACTTACAGGAACTTATATAAAGCACTATTTATAGTAAAAAAGTAACCGTCTGGCTACTGTCCTTGCAAAGTTCTGGGACCTAGCCTTGTTGCTGTCCTGCCACACCAGACAGTTTCTGTCTAAGATTGAACACTTCCTAGACATTCTGTGTTTCCAGAAGGACATCCTCTTTTTCACATAGTCAGCCATGACTCTGGTAACCTATTTTGTCTACATTCTGCTTTCCAAAAAAAAAAAAAAAATTAAGCTTTGTGTCTTAGTTAAGGACATATGTTATGTGAGAAAATAAAGTAGTATCTCTTGCCTGGGAAGTTGACATGTTGTGAGTTCAGCAACAACACTGCACACTCCTGTATTGAAACAACAATTATTTATTATTATAACTCTCTGGAATCATATCCAGGGTGGATCTTAATAGTTGCCCTCAGGAGATGTATACATAACTTATACTTGCTCTATCTCTGACTTGACCCAGTCCAGTCCTGTGGAGAGAGAGGAACCAAAAATGCCTCTGGCTCCTCATGGCAGAAAACATGGAGTCCCAGTGCTGCAAAACTGCCACAAAATACCCCTTCCCCCTAGACAGAATGGTCAGCCAACCATTTGGGAGGACTCTGCTTCCACTGAGGTCTTCCCATAGAACCGGACTCAGTGTGGGGTTCAGCAGAGGCTCACAGGGCTGTCATAGCTGAAGACTCAACAGTGACGCTTCCTTCTGACAGTGATGGCAAAGGGTTTGCATTGTTGGAAACAGGTAGGCCCTTCCCCAATTAATCCATGTCTGTTGGTGGTGGATTGGTCCTTGGAGATTGCTCAGGTGAACGGTTATCAGTAGAAGAATGCCCACGCATCTGGTTCACATGACGTCTCCAAACTTGTCCATTGTCAGTCTGGATTTCATATGATACGGGTCCTGTGGAACTTACAATTTTAGATTGAACCCACTGTGGGCCTGTCTCGTAGTTCTGAGAACACAGTCTCTTGTGGAATGAAAAGACATTAAGGTACCAGATGCCAATGTAAAGTCCAACTCTTTTTCTGTCCTAAATTGCATGTCTCTCACACGGTCTGGGTTAACACAGTCAAGGCATGTCTTGAGATGATGACCCATAAGAAGCTCTGATGGGCTGGACCCTGTGGTAGGGCAAGGATTACATGTTGAACAAACAGAAATCTGTTCAGTCTGGTAGGCCAGTCTGTGAGGTGCAATGGTAATAGTTTGAATAAGGTTGCAGCTGGCAAAATCTTGGAACTCTGCTGAGGTGAATGTACTGCTGTTATCAGAAATGATAGTGTCAGGCACCCCATGGGTTGCAAACAGCTGATGGAGAGCTGTTACAGTGGCAGTTGATGTAAGAGTTGAGACAGTAATCATTTCAAGCCATTTTGAGTCCGAGTCAACAACAATTAAGCAATTCTTACCTTGATTTTGATGGCCCTTTTCAAACGTGGATGCATGGTTCTTCATCATTTCCCAAGGGAATACTGGTGTCTTTGGATTATGACAGGTTGCTAACTCCCTCACAACCATTTCTATGTCATTGTCCATACCTGGCCACCATACATAACTTCTAGCCAATGCGTTCATCCTCACATGCCTGGGTGTGCTGCGTGCAGTGTTGTCAGTGTGATTTGGCATCCTGCTTCTGGAATTATGACATGATTTCCCTACAAGAGGCAACCCTTATGTGCAAACAGATCGTGCTGATGTGATGAAAATGGCCTGAATTCCTCAGCCAATTTGTCTGCAGGCCAGCCCCTCCACACCTAGTTGAGGACATGGGCAAGGATAGGGTCTTTTGCAGTCTTTCTTACTAGCTGATCAGCTTGAAGAGGGGCTTCTGGCCTGGATTCCAGCATGAGGATTTCCTGGTGGAGGAGTAGCGCAATCAGGTATTTGTAGTGGTAGGCGGCTCAATGCATTAGCATTTTCAATTGTTTTCCCATGTTTGTACACGAGTGTATAGGCATATGTGTTTAGCATGATGCCCCAGTGTTGCATACATAGAGACAAAATAGGAGGAGTTGGTTTGTCCATAGTAAAACTTCTAAGTGTCTCAGAAAAATCCTAAGTATATGCTGCCAACACAAAAGTTCTGTACCTGACATGCGCAGTTGAAGTCTGTGAGTGGAAAGTTCCAAGGCTCACCCAGCTTGTGCCCCCTGGGTGACCTGCGGACCTGTCAGTCATGTCTGACCTACTTTCCCCACAGACGCATGCTCAGCAACAGCTAAAGCATGAGGTAATCTGACTAGAAATTTCTTCTCTGTGAGTGTTCTGATTGGCCACTAAATTCAGATAAAAGTTCTGTGAGCCCCTCCCTCGGGGGAGATCGCGTTAGCTGGAGACAGAGGCTGGTGTTCCAGGGGCTGTCTTTCAGTCAGGCTTCTGGGCCTATTGATCTCCTCCCTCGACTGGCATTCTGTGTCCTTTGCTGTTATTACATTGCTGTTTGGATTTCCTGGCTTCGACTTACCTTTGGCATCGACCACCGACATCGATTCAGATCGTTCCTCACCGGCTCTGGCTGTATCCTCGCTTCATTTCACCGGCTCCTAACTTCTGCTTTGGACACCATTTCAGCTCTTCGTTGTCCTTACTGGACTGGCGTCACATCGTTACAGTTCGTTGTGTGTTACCAATTTATGAGCTGTTGACCAGCCCTAGGACTATCCAACAGGCAGCCGCACCTACCTCGTCAGAGGTAGAAAGCAAGGGCTTGTTGGAGAACCCTGTGGGCCAACAGACCCCTTTGTTTGTTCACCTGTTTGTTCACTGTAACTGAAGACATCGTTTCCTACGCATCTAAGCGTAAGTTAAATAAATTCCATCTTGTTTAAGGAACCATTACGCTTCCTGTGCCACTCAGACTCCATCGCCAAAACTCCCACCTGTCCGTATCCAATTTGCCACCACCCGGCCGCACCACCATGACCAACACCGCGAGCTTGGCTTGCCAGCTCCGTGTTGCCCAACACTAAGAAAGGGTTTGTCGTGTGTTCGGATTTTGAATTTGCGGCCATAAATGTAATTGTGAAATTTTTAAATCCTGCAATGATTGCCAATGCTTCTTTATCAATCTGTACATAATTCCTCTCAGTTGAAGTCATTGTTCTTGAGTAAAAAGCAACAGGTGCACTTGTGACAGCGCTAACACCAGATGGCGAGGCATCACAAATAATAGACAGTGGCTTCTGTTCATCATAGTGATGAAGGACAGAGTCTGATGTCAGCAACTTCTTGACATCCTGGAAGGCTTCGTTATGCAGGCAAGTCCACTTCCACTGAGCTCCTTTATCCAGTAAGTAATGAATGGGCTCCACTATGGTGTCTTTGTCTTTCAAGAAGATGTGATAAACGTTGAGTAATACTAAGAATGCTTGAAGATCCTGTCAGCATTTTGATATAGGGGCATCATGTATTGCTTTTACCTTGTCTTCAACTAGGTGAATGCCAGAAGCATCATTTTGATATCCCAGAAAGTTGATACTGGAAACTCCTCATTGACATTTCTCTCTTTTTACTCTGATACCTGCTTTGTCAAATCTCTGTAAAACTTCTGAGTCTCTCAGTGAGTTTCTCTGTAGACAGCCCCATGATCAACGCATCAAAGTATGGAACAAACCCAGGAATTCTGGCTAGCATTTTCTTCATGAACCACTGGATAATTCCTGGTGCCACAGAAATTCCAGACTGGAGATGCTTGACACAGAATGCTCCCTAATGTGCAATTATTGTTTGGGCCACAGCAGCCTTGTCATCCACTACCAATTGCTGATAGGCTTGAGCGAGGTCAGGTTTGGCAAAAACCTTCCCTCCTGCAAGAACAGACAGTAACTGGTTAATGGCAGGCACTGGGTGTGGGTCCTGCTTAAGTGCTTTATTAACAGTGCACTTGTAATGTCCACAGATGCGAACATTGCCATTAGGTTTTAAAACAGGAACAGCTGTGGCTCAGCTTTTATGTACAATTAGCTCGAGGACACCTTGCGTAATCTAATTCTGCCCATCTAAGCTGATCTAATTCTGCATCAATTTTTGGCCATGGTGTGAAAGGCCCCTTCATAAAGATAGGGGCTATCGCAAGATCCGTTTGGAATGTCACAGTAAGTTCCTAATTCCTTGGAGAATACCTGGGGAAACTCCCTTGCAAGCCTTTCCAGACTTTCTGTGCAGAGACTGTGTACGCTTTGAATACTGATTCCCAATGGTGAGAACCAATTTCTCTACAAAAGACTTGTGGAAACTCTGAGTGACAATGAGGGGGTAGACACTAACAGATCCATACTGGACATCCGACACTGCAGCTACCCAAAGTTTCCACAATCTATCCATTGTAGTCATGCAGGCAACACTCAGGTTTCACTAACTTGGGGAGAGGATGCCCAAACAACTGGAAGAATGTATTTTCATCTATGAGGGATACACCCAAACCCGAGTCCACTTCCATTTTGCACTTCTTTCCATTTATTACTAACATTGCAATCATCTCAGAACCTTGAGTTTTGAGAACACCAACATTTTCAAACAAATATGGTTTTTGTACCTCACATCCTGGGGAGGACTCTACTCTGTGAGTGGTTTGGGAGTGAGTACATTTGCCACAGTCTGTCTCCCAGAACTGGCCTTCAAGTGGCAAACCCTCTCTGTGGCCCTTCTTCTTGCAGGCATGACACTCTGCATTCCTATATCTGCACTCCCTTAGTTTATGTTGGCCACCACAACTGGTTAGGGGCTTACAGGACAAGCCCTATGAGGAGAGATTAAGGAACCTGGACCTCTTCAGCCTCTGTAAGAGAAGGCTGAAAGTTTATCTTGTGGCTACCTACACATTCATTAGGGGGATGCAGCAAGGAATCCTATGCAGGGGTTTGGACTCAATAATCTGTTGAGGTCCCTTTTGACCCTAGCATTTATGAATCTATGAAACTCAAATGTCTGTGGATTAATTGGCTTATGTGGTGCTGTTGGTGAGGGTATAATCCAGTGAATTTGCTGGTGATGATCTGATTCTTGATCTTTTTGGAGTAAGTAGACATTGCTGGAGAATGCTTGGTGAATTTCTCTCACGTTATGGGATGCTGCTTCAGCTGCAAAGGCTTTTTCTTGTGCAATAGTCAAGGTCAAATTTGGTTCAGAGAGCAGGTGATGTTGGATTGTTTCATCTTGAACTCAAAGATGAGACGGCCGCAAAGCAGGCTATCCAGAAGATCCCAAAACTCACAAAATTCAGCAAGACAACAGAGCTCAGTCAGGTAATCTGCTATGCCTTCATAGGCCATTTGGTTCTGTTTAAAAAAAAAATGAAATCTCTTCAGGGTAACAGGTGACCTTGGGCAAAACTGTGCCTTTAGCAGGGCAATTAGTTCAGCATAAGACTTGGTGTTTGGTAAGGCAGGTACTGTGAGGGAACAAACAATGGCAAATGTTTTGGCACTACAGATTGTCAGGAGTACTGTGCCCTTCTGTGCTGGGTTTTCTACTTTGTAGGCTTCCAGGTAATAGGATAGCCTTTCTGCATAAGAGTAACGAGAAGCCAACTGGCTCACATCAAATTCTTCTATGTGTGCCAATGTAGCCATTTTAACTAGCATCTGCCAAATTAGAGAGAAAAAAAGAAGAAGAAGAAAACTTCCCTCTGATCACAAAATACAGCCTGGTCTCAGAATGTTGTCCCACAATCTAGGGGTGTCTTCTCAGCAAAGCATCCCATCCTCATTGCCAGATATATGTTGTGAGTTCAGCAACAACACTCTGGACACTCCTGTGTTGAAATAACAATTATTTATTATTATAACTCTGGAATCATATCCAGGGTGGATCTTAACAGTTGCCCTCTGTAGATGTATTACAACTTACACTTGCTCTGCCTCCAACTTGACCCAGTCCAGTCCTGTGGAGAGAGAGGAACCAAGAATGCCTCTGGCTCCCCATGGCAGAGAACATGGAGTCCCAGTGCTGCAAAACTGCCACAAAGCAAAGTGAACCCTGCAGTGCTGACCATGAGGGCTTTGGCCTTAAAGGGACAGTACAAGGAAAACACAGTAAGACAAACAGAAGTACAACCTGCTGATCTTTGGAGCTGTTTTTAAAACTATGGAAGTAAGCAGTGATTTCCAGTAATCAAAGTGTGCTGGATCCCTATCGTGCTTCTACTGAAATCAGTGGGCCTGATTTTCCTTTCATTCACACCAGCATACATCAGGGATCTCTATTGAAGTTAATGGACTTAAGTGCCAAAATCAGCAAAAGCCAGGCTTGGGGGGCATTTAGACAACTAAGGATGAAAATAGACCTAGTGAGATTTTCAAAATCATGTAAGGAACTTAAAAGGCAGTTTCAAAAATCCTCCTAAGTGCCCCATCTGCATCTTTAACCAACATTAAATGTTCACCATAAGGAACTTTTGATTATTTTACATCAAACTCTGTAAGACTAAGTTCAAGCTCTTCGTAATCTACACATTTTCAAACACAAAATCTGTTGATTTTATAGTTTAACTGGCAGTTGGGATATTATTTTAGTATAGATTCACAATTGATAGTAATGCATTTTTCCTTATCTTCTTACTCTGTAAATCACTGTTTATAACCCACTTGCTCAGTAACAAATAGGTTCATCAGTATTCCAGGGTTGTTAATTTTATTGGTTTTCCTTCAAACCTAAACCACCATATTTGTTGCCCATTCATCCCTGTGATATCCTTTTTACAAAAAAAAAAAAAAAAAAAAAAAA
>NW_017728992.1:78097720-78099080 GCF_001723915.1 Gavialis gangeticus | reverse complement strand
AAAAAAAAAAAAAAAAAAAAAAAAAAATGTAAATATGCGGTTACATGGTAAAAATATGATTATATGACTCTCACTTTAAAGCATTTTTTTAACCCTTTTTAAAGGGAAATATTTGACAACACTTGTAATCTCTGTAGTAAGTGTGTCAGTTCTAAATTTCTTGGTAAAAGTGGTCCTAAAGGAAAGGAATAAAGCAAGATGTACTTCACATATTTCTAATTAGAAAATATTAGAGATAGCAAGAGAGAAGAGGCTTTTATTCTAGTAGAAATATAAAGAGTTTATTTTTGTACTTGTGTGCACTGTGGCTGGTTCTAGAAAGCAGAGAAAGAAACTCACTGAAATTTATAATCATATGTAATGCAGTTAGAGAGAAATCAATAGTTATTCCATTATTACCATCTAGAAACTAGACAAAACCTGCAGCTGGAGTCTAGTGTTGTGTGTGACAAGAATTATGAAGGAAGTTAATACAAACTTGAAGAAAAAAAAAACCTGCCTGAGAACGAAAGAGATGCTTTTGTTTCTTGTCCACCTTTAAAAATAACAATCATGACTAATCTTTATAGCTATACTTCAGGAGAAAGCACATTCTTCTGCAGTATGTTCTTTTTTTGAAAATGTATTAATAAAACATGTACAGCTAATAGGCAGATTAAAAGGAGAATTGGATACATTACAAACCAGCCTTTCCTTAAAAACTAATAAATGTTTAATCTAGTCTTTCTGAAACTTAAGGAGGGTTTTTTCTTTCTTTTTGCTAGATATGTAAATGAATGAAACTTTAAAAGTTAAAGACACAAATCCAAATTAATGAAATGACTCATGCTTCCATTAGTTTAAAATACTGCAGTCAATATAAAAATACCTCTGTTTACTGCCTGCCACTTTTGGTCTAGGCAAATGTCTTAACAACTTAATAAACAAAAAAAAAGCCATCCAAAGGAATTGAACAGAACTAAAAATATATCTAGTATGTATAACAGCATCATACAAGAAATAGTATACAGGTTTTTTGGAGAGCATGCAGAATATATATGCTAAATGCCACTATCTGACACAAACAGCCCTTAATTCTTAGCAGTATATTCCTTGTTTTATTATTGTTCCAAGAACAAGCTGTTTTGTAGCATATTTAAATTATGTTAAAAGATGCTTGTCCTAATTTTCCATTGAACGTGCCCTTGTTCCCTGCATTTCCAATGGTGACAACTTCTGTATATTTTAAGTGATTAAACAAAAATGCAGATACAGCTCACTGCAGAACAATGCAAACATATTTAAAATTACTGTGCATTTGTTTCTAAACTCTGGTCTTAAGTCTGCAATGCTCAAAGCAATGCTTTGTTTACCTGTTAAA
>NW_017728992.1:78089515-78092720 GCF_001723915.1 Gavialis gangeticus | reverse complement strand
TGGTCTTAAGTCTGCAATGCTCAAAGCAATGCTTTGTTTACCTGTTAAATGCTGAGCTAAAGTTTGTTTAATTGTCCCATGCGATATTAATAAAATAATTTTCTTCTCTATACATTTGGCAGCACAATATGATGCGTCATATAAATTATGCCAAGTCTTTTAATAATCTAGTTTAGCTTTCATCATTTTAGCATGATTTAAATATTCTTTCCCCTGATTTTAAGATGTTTAACATTTGACAGATAAGACTTCAATATAAGGTTTTGATACTGTTCTTTTTATAGATTAAGATAAGCTCTTATTTTCCCAGTACTAGAAGAATAACCACATTTTTGGTTCATTTAGAACTTCAAAATTTGAAGAAATATTTTTTTGGAAATAATGAAATGTTTGGGGTATTTGTAAATCCTACTTAATGAAATATTTTTACCTAGTGTGTTGAAAACATGTTTATGGAAAAATTACATTTTTAACAACAACAAAGACTGGAAGTGTCCAGTGAAAAGAACACTGGTTGAAAATCAGCATATCTGGATTCTATCCAGATCTGCCACTTATCTACTGCTTGACATTTGGCAAGTAACTTCACCTCATTCCTGTTCTTTGACTGTGGCATCTATTTCAGGCCAGAGTCTGTATCTTTGTATTTGCTTGTATAATACCTACCACTAATGGTATTGCAATAGAAATAATAAGTGAATAATAAATGAAACACTGAGATCAAACTTCAGATCGATGTCTTCATGACCCTAAATACAGCTTTCTTGGCCTGAGACTTAAGTAACAGACCTCTGCTCTTTTCAACTAATAGGCAGTCCATGCAGTTTACAGTGTAGCATTATAGAGCTTAAAGGTATCTCTATGGGTATGTCTACAATATAACTGAAGGTGAGTTTTGGGAATGAGTAGGCATGAAGATATATAATTACAGACTTCTGGCCATCTTAGTTAAGTGTCCCTGGTAGGCTTTTACATCCTGCCCTGGAGGTCCATGGCACTGGCTTCACCTTTATTGCTACCCAGCCTAACATGACTACAGCTACCAGGGAAATACATATTTACATGGCAATCACACATCCTCAGTGCAATATAAGAAAAGCTAAAGTGTTACCAAAATTCCTTCTATAGTTCAATCATTTTAACTTACTTTTTAGAATGCACTTAATTTTTAAATGTAAGAGGCCAAGTCTCAAAACGTGGTGATTATTTCTAAATTTCAGTTTTTATACAAGTTACCAGAAAAGAATGTAGTGTACAGAGTAACCAGAAAGTCTTATCCCATAACCATTTAAAATTGTAGATAATGACACATCATGCAGAAGCTAATCTAATTATTTCCTGTCCAAAAATCAATGCAATTTATCTGTCTTCAAAATGAACATGATTGTACATTTCTGTGTTTACACATATAGTACATAAAGAATCACACAGCTTTGCTAATCAGATTGTTATTGGTTCTACATCCATTTTCAAATTTATACAGTCAATGTTGCTGTTATTTCCTGTACTTATGAAGACAGAAAAGCATTTGGGGGGGAAAAAAAAAAAAGATCACTAGGGCTAAGTACAGTCAGTCAAAAAACCCAAGGCTGAATGGATTCAGTCTTTGCAAGTTAGTTTAAACTGCACAGATTAAATTGAAATAGAAGTGAATAGACATTTACCATTGATTCAGGTAATGCAGCCACATGCCTGCAGTGGCTCAGCCCAGAAGCCAAGGGGTGCTAGAGCATGGCTCTCAGGCTGTCTATTTCCTTCCTCTTCCTGCTGCCCCCTGAGGTCTCTGGGATTTGCAGTCCAGAATTATATCAGCAGGACTCTGCAAGGTTGCTCATTATTTCCTCTTCCTGCTTCCAGGTGCCTCCCAGATTTGTAGTCCACAGTTGCAGCCAGCAGTAAGTTTGAGTGGGGAAAGGGGTGTGTCACGGGATGGGACGCAGGGGCGGCCGTGATCCCCCTAGCGCCCCTACCATGCCAAGTTGGGTCCTGAATGCACCCTCTCTCTCTCATCTGCCATGTCTTGGTTTTATATCTAGTTTTATATGGGAGGCTGCCTTCTGTCCGCTTGGACACGGTGCTCTCGTACTGACCCCTGCTCTGTACAATGATCAGGTGTGCCCTGCCTTATGGGCTACGTGTGCCTCCTACCTCGCAGTTATTCCAGACGTTATATATGCGCCCTTGCCGGGGACTTGCCCCACATTCACCCTACTCCGGGCCCTGCGCTCCCAGGTTCTATCCCATGCTCCCTAACCTCTCGGGCTTGTACCCGTGTGCTTACCCCTAGCACACCTAATGTACTCGCCTCTCGCCTGGGGCCCTGTTGCTCGCTGCACAAGCCCTGTCTCGCCCCTTCCGGGGTTCAGCTAGTGTAATCACCCTTTTCAGGCTCCCGACCGCACACTCTGGCCCTGCCTCAGGCCTCTAACCGCATGCTTGCCCTACTCCGGATTCTTACACTTGCCCTCGCCCTCCTTATGGGACTTCCCCATAGACTCGCCTCGTCTGGGGCATCCTAATAGGCTTTCCCCCCTTTCGGGGCTTATGCCTCGCCCTTCTCTGGGGCCTGCCCTGTGCTTCTCATGCCCTCGCCCTCTCTGGGGCTTGTCCTGCACTTCTCACGCCCGTCGGCTTCTCTGGGGCTTGTCCCAATACGCATTTCTCGCGCCGGGCTCAGGTGGCCCATAGCCGTGCCTGGCCCCTTGGCCCTTCTCGGGGTCCTTCACCCTACTGGGCCAAATACCACCCTCACAGGCTGGGGTCTTAACCCTCACACCCTGCGCCACACCAGCGCCAAACAGCTGTGCCTCCCAGGCACTGCTCTGTGCCCGGGCAGGGCACCCAGGAACCCCCAGACTACTAGGGAAGCTCTCATGAGGTCTCCTCACACCCCTACAGCTTCACCCGGTCCTCCGGTATTTACACAACAAACTTAACAGAACCATAAGCACACCAGCTGTAACTCACTAACAAGCTTCCTTGCTGAAACATAGGGTTAACCATACTGGCCTCTCTACCAATAGCCTCCCCATCAGGGTTCTTTCCACCCTTACCACATTGTAGCTGCTTGGGTGGTCAAACTGCAACCATCAGCCCTGCTCAGCTCTACTGCTGAGCTCCTACACATCAAGCCACCAGAAGGGAACTGCAAGCTAGGCTCCGGCCCAGCCACTTATAAAGGCCAGGCCTCGCCCCCTGGCGGTCA
>NW_017728992.1:78080238-78084515 GCF_001723915.1 Gavialis gangeticus | reverse complement strand
CAATAGCCTCCCCATCAGGGTTCTTTCCACCCTTACCACATTGTAGCTGCTTGGGTGGTCAAACTGCAACCATCAGCCCTGCTCAGCTCTACTGCTGAGCTCCTACACATCAAGCCACCAGAAGGGAACTGCAAGCTAGGCTCCGGCCCAGCCACTTATAAAGGCCAGGCCTCGCCCCCTGGCGGTCAGCTGACCCAATCAGCTGCCTTAGCAACTCTCACCTGCTGTCCTGGTGAGTGACAGCTAAGCCCCCTTCTGCCATTATTCAGTAGCAGGCACCCTAGTGCCCTGCTACAGGGTGTTTAACCCTCCTCCTAGGCCCCAGACCCTAGCTGGAGTTTGCCTGGGGTGGGGGGCAGCCCCCCATAGACTGTGCTGTGTCCCCAGCTGGGCCCCCCACACCTTATGAGCCAGCCCTCACTGCTCCAGCTAAGGAGCAGAGGTGTGGTGCCAGCCTTGCTTTCTGGACCAGGCAGCACAGCTCAGGGCTAGAAAGCATGCTGGGATGCTTGGGGACTGAACCAGGAAGAGGTCTGGGACAGAAGTTTCATTAACCAGTTTGACCCGAATCAGTTAAGTCTGACACTACATTCAGCCAGGTTTATCTTAAACCAGTTTCAGCCATTTTGAAACTGGTTTGTGTGCACTGAGCTTCTCGTCTGTTATAGGTTTAAACCCATTTCTGGTTACTTAAACTGGTTTATGCGTAACTTCTGTTCCTAGCCTAGGAGATACAACTGTATGAAGCATAAGCAGCTAAAATGGCCTTTGAGTTTCTTGCATTTTACTTAATTGCAGTTTCTAAAGAAACATGACATTTTTCCTAGGGACAAGTTACAGTTTTCACAATATAGTTTAGAACTTAGAAACATGTAAGGATTTGACCCCTACTCTTCCTGTCATCTATTTCTTGCTTTCAGTTGTCTTTTTCTGAAGGCAGTGACTAAATAAAAAGAGCTAGACAATGTTTAAGTATATTTAAATCTCTATATTTTACTAATATTGTCCTATTTACAAATTGAAAGACATCAAGACAATCAGTACACTGGATCTCTCCACACTAGATACAGCAGTTTTTGTTGTCTTCCAGTTTCCAGAGAGACCTGGCCAGAATTCCCTTTGCACTCAGAGAATTTTGTGAGAGCCACAGATTTACAGAACAACAAGCTTTTGCAAAAACTAGACATTATACAGACATTAGGGCCATCTGTCATTGAAAACTGTTTAGTCATTACATATCTGCAGAAGATAGTTCATCAGAGATTCAAACTGGCAGATGGTAAGCTTTATAAAAATTAAATGCATGGTATTTACTTTGACTTTTCTTTCAAATTGCTTTAGTCCCTAAAGAAAGGGAGAAGTGCGTTTTCTTTAAAGACTATTTGCTGGCCACATTTTGTGCCCCATATATTCACATAAAACATGCATTTATCTAGACCTGAGCTGATATACATGAAAGCAGCTCTGCTTGCTCCAGTAGGTATACATAGGCTATACTTGCTACAGCCTATTTATACCTCCTAAGAATTTGGGAAAACCAGTACAATTTTTCAAACCAGGTGAGGTTGATTTTTTTTTTTTTATTGGAAGGTATTATGACACCTTCATAACATTTAAATCTGCACTTTGAGTGAATGAAGGCATGAATGTAGCATTAACTTTCCATTAATTAGATAGAACCTGTCATCTCTGCAATGGTATATTCTTTTTTTGCAGATGGCATCATGGAAAAGGATGTTTTGAGCTCTCAATATTTTGTCTATTTGAGTATAAAGTACTCTGATATTCCCCAGGCTACATCACAAAACCTATGCCTAATAAAATTAGTGACTTATCCATTTACTTAAAATTGAAGCTCCAGTAGAAGAGAAATATCAAATATATTAAATGCTGGTTAAAGCTTTAAAAGTTAACAGCAGTTTAATATTGCTTTATTGTGTGAGAGAGCATGTGAGGTTAGTACAAGTGTAATGGAGAAATGAACTATGCCACTCTGGAATGTGAAGTGTGACTGTATTTCATGATAGTATGATCATTTCCAAGAAGCTGAAAAAAAGGTCATATCTGAGAAAACACTTTTCTAAGCAAATGTTGTAGAAAAATCTTAAATTTGAGCTTCCCATAATTTTTCAAAGTTCAAATCTGGAACAAAATATTTTAAGTTGGTTCATTCACAACTTTATTAGGGGTTTGTGTATGTTTCTATAACTACTAAACTGAGACAGCACAGAGAAAATAATCAAAGGGTATTAGTATTGAACAATGGAATTTTCCCACAAATTCACTTCATTTTCAAAATAATGTTATGTTTTAGCTTGTAACGCCCATTCAAGCTAATGAAAGTATAATGGTTAAAGCACCTCAGTGTAAATTAAAGTTTTGGTTTAAGTGGCTAATTTCTAAAGCCCCAGGATGAATTAAGCATTTCAAAGCCAATGGACCTGAAATACATGAACAAAACAAAAAAATGAAAGTAAAGACAACTGGAAAGCAAGAAAGGAAATCAAGAGGTTTCATTATATGTAGTGGGTAATGTTTCGGTCACTTTCTAATATTCCAAGAAGAAATAATGAATTAAGGGAAGGAAACAACTAAGAACTGTCACATTTTATAGTGTAGACATAGGGACCAAAGTCATGAGCTGTGTTGATAAGTTTGATGTGCCTGAGGAAATACGTATATATGTATGTATATAAAATTTGTAATTTATACATATATATATAGGTAAAATTTATAATTATATATATGTTATTACTACACACATGCATATCTATTTATAAATTATATATGTGCAATTATGTACATATTACAGTAATTCTAATAAAATACAAGCCATAGTCTGTCCATAATGCTTCGGGCCAACTGTACATGCACTACTGAGAAGGTGGGCCAGTGGGATGACTGGCTGGCAGGCCTGGGCTGCGTGGCTGAACACACTGTGGCCACCTGAGTAGTGGGGCTTCCCCTCATGTCCCTGCCTGAAGGCAGAGGAGTCATGGTGATGGTGTCCCCTGCTGCCCGGCCCTACTACCCCTCTGAACAGCCTGCAGGGAGGGGGAGGTGGTGGGGAGGGAAGGAGGGGAGCAGGGAGGCAGGTGGATGTGGGTCAGGTGGACAGGGGTGACAGTGAATGGGGTAGGACCCAAAGCGGTGGGGCACCAGGCCTGGGGTAGCACCTGAAGTGGTGGGAGGAGGGGAATAGGATTGCACCTGAAGTGGCGGGTGGAGGGGTGGGGGAACAGAGTCATACCCAAAACAGCAGGGAAAGGGGAGGGGGAATGGGGTCACACCCAAAGCGGCAGAAGGTGTGGGGGAATGGGTTCACACCTGAAGCAGTGAGGGGCAGGTGAATGGGGTTACACCTGAAGCAGTGGGGGAGGGGGAGGGGAATGGAGTTGCACCTGAAGCATGGGGGTGGGGAAGAGGTTTGTACCTGAAGCAGAGGGAGGAGGGGCAGGGGATCATGGTACCACCCAAAGCAGTGGCCAGAGGGATGAACAGGGTAACAGTCAAAGCAGTGGGGGAGAGGAATGGGGTTGCACCTGAAGCAGCAGAGGGAGGGATGAGGGAATGGGGTCGCACCTGAAGCAGCAGGGGGGGAATGGGGTCACACCTGAAGCAATGGGGGAGGGGCAGGAACAGGATTGCACCCAAAGCAGCGAGAGGATGGGAGAGAATGGGGTTGCACCTGAAGCGGGGGGGGGCAAGGGAATGGGGTCTCTCACCCAAAGCAATGGGGGGAGAGACGGGAACGAGATCACACCCAAAGCAGTGGGGGGATGGATAGGAACGGGGTTGCACCTGAAGTGGGAGAGGGGGAACTGGGTTGCACCCAAAGCAGCAGGAGGAGGGGTGGGGGAATGAGGTCACACTCAAAGCAGTGGTGGGGGAAATGGGGTCAGACCCGAAACAGGGGTGGGGGGGAACGGGGTCACACCCAAAGTGGTGGGAGGAGGGTAGGAGAACAGGGTCACACCTGAAGCAGCAAGGGGAGGGGAAGGGGAATGGGGTCACACCAGAAGTAGTGGGGGAGGGGTGAGGGAATGTGGTCGCACCTGAAGCAGGGGGCAGGGGGGAGGTGGGGGAGAAATAGGGTTGCACTTGAAGCAGTTGGGGAAGGGGTGCGGGAACGGGGTCACACCCGAAGTCACAGGGAGAGAGGGGAACAGAGTCACACCCAAAGCAATGGGGGAGGCAGGGGAACAGGGTCGGACCCAAAGCTGTGGGGGAAGGGGTTGGAACCAGGTTGGACACACAGCAGCACAGGGAGGAGCTGG
>NW_017728992.1:78040337-78075238 GCF_001723915.1 Gavialis gangeticus | reverse complement strand
TCTCAATTCCTTTGCAAGTAAAACTGCTGATGCTTGCTGGAGCTGGAATGGGGTGGTACCTGATGTAGCGGGGGGAAAGAGGGGAATGGGGTCGCACCCAGAGTGAGGGGAGAGGAAGGAGCAGGGATGGACCCAGAGCGGCGGGGGAGGTGGGCTGGATGAGGAATGGGGGGCACCATGCCTGATGCATGGCTGTGTCTTTGCCAGTGCCCCCCCCCTTTATTCTTAATGAGCACTTTGCTAGTAATATTATATACTTATATACTGTATATATAATATGGATTTATATATATGGGTTTGTCTATATTAGAAAATACCTTGTGGTAGAAATCATTCTACATCATATTAAATATTTCATTAATTGTTGGCGTAGGGAAGGACTGTCATACTTAACATAAAACACTGGTCCTGGTTAGTTAAGCTTAGGTTTAGCCACAACCAGATTGCAGGATTCCCAGTCAGAACAGTTTTTGCCTATGCTGGATTTTACATGGTGTCAGCTTTAATGTGTTTTTTAAAACTTGTATTTTCACAGCACATATACGCCATGTGAGAAATCTGAGAACTGCTCTCAGGTACAGTAGCTGAAGTAGTTCTAAAGAAATTCAGACAAGAATCACTATTCAGTTCTGCTACAGTTTTCTAAATCTCATGTAATGGAAAGAAGCAGGTATCATAGAGGTGCCTCATTTCTTTTTAAGTTAAACAAGGATTGTGATTCCTTGAGGAAAGTCTTCACCAGTTCCTTTTAGGCTTCTTTTAGAACCATAGGATTGTGAGAAAGTAGGGCTGGAAGAGACCTCACAAGGTCATCTAGTCTAGTCTCCTGCTCAAGGCACAATAATCCTTGACTAAACCATCCCAGGCAAGTGTCTGTCTAACCTATTCTTGAAACCTTCCAAAGATGGAGATTCAGCAACTTCTCTAGGTAGCTTGTTCCAGTGCTTGATCACCACATAGTTAGAAAGCTCCTCCTAATCTCCAACCTAAAGTTTCCCCAGATAAAGCTTGAGGACAACGCTCCTGGGCTTGATTACTATAACCATAGAGAAAAACCCAACTCTGTTCTCTGTGTAATCAGCCTTCAGGTATTTGAAGACTCTTATCAAATCCCAAATCTTCTCTTCTCCAGACAAAATAGCCATAGTTCTTTCAGCCTAGCCTCATAAGCTTTGCCTCCCAAATGCCTAATCATTTTGGTTGCTCTGTGTTGGACTATTTCCAAATGGTCCACATCCTTCTTGAAGTGTGGGGCCCAAAACTGGATGCAGAATTCCATGAGGCCTCATTGGTGCTGAATAGGGTGGAAGAATCACTTCCCTTCATTTGCAAGTAACACTCCTGTTAGTAAAACCAACTTCTGTTGGCTTTTTTTGCAACAAGAGCATGCTTCAGCTTATGATGTTTCTCTGTAGTATTGCAATCTAGACATTCATTCCTCACTTGGTATTTGTGCATACAATGATTTCATCCCAAGAACAGGACTTGGCAATCGTCCGTATTGAATCTCATTTGGTTAATGGCAGACAATTTCTTCAGTCTATCCCAGTCACGCTACCTCTGGAGTGTCTGCAAGTCTACCCAACTTGGTATTATTCACAAAGTTGCTAACTGTGCACTCAATCCCATCATCCAAACCATTAATGAAGACATTGAACAGTACTGGACACAGAGCAGTCTCCTGAGGAATGCCACTTGATACCTCCTTCTAAGTAGACATTGAACCATTGATAACTACTCATTGAATATGCTGATCCAACCAGTTATGTATCCACCTGTAACAGGATCATGACACTAAGGATGGCTATGATGTCCCCAGCTGCCTATGTGACTCCTGTCCCACCTTAGCTCTCTGGGTCTCCCCACCCCTCCCCTTTTATCTCACCTGCTACTCCTTGATGTGATTAGTTGATTTGTGAAAAAGGGAGGCTGCCTCAGGGTCCCTGAAAGAGCTTTCATCCAGCCTTTGGCCAGCTGATCCCAGTCCTGCCCCTCAGGTATTAAGTGGGCATTCCTGGCCTGCCCATACCTTCAGAGCACCTGTTGCCTTGGGGGGTATTCATGGTCTTCTTCCGCCCTTCCACCTCTACAGCCACACCCATGACTCACAGTTGTTACTGGTTAATCACTCTCATGTCTGGTCCCCTTAGGCTTCTTTGTCTTTGTTGGGGCCTCAGTCTTCCTGGCCTCTACTCCTTTCCTGTAGCTAGACTGCTTAGCCCAGATCCATTGCACCAGGCCTTGGCTTTTGGACTTGAGCCTTTGTCTTACCCACCTCAGACTTTGGGTGCCTGGTCCTGGTTTCTGTCCATCTTGGGTTCTGGGCCCCTGGTCCTGGTTTCACCCTTTTGGGCTCTGGTCCTTAGCCTTCCTGGCTCCCTGTTACACCACCTTCTAGTACTTTCATTTAGTCTGTGTTTCCTTAGCTTGCTGAGAAAAATGTTGCTAAAGTCAAGGTATATCACATTTGTGGCTTTCCTCCCATCAACAGAGCCTATCACCTTAACATAGAAGGAAATCAGGTTAATCAGACTCTTGGTGAATTCATGTTGTCTTGTATTGATCACCATGTTTTCCTCTAGATGCTTCCACAACAGATTCTTTGAGGAACTGCTCCATGATCTTTCCAGATGAGGTCAGGGTAACTAGTTCCCTGGATCCTCCTTCCTCTCATTCTCAAAGATATATATTTGCTCTTCTCTAATTATCTGGGACTTCATCTGACCTCCGTAAATCCACAAAGATGACAGCTAATGGCTCTGAAAGTATTCCATATAATTCCTTCAATAGACTAGGGTGAATCCTATCTGGCTGTAGCAACTTGAAAGCATCTAGATTCTCTGAGTAATCCCTAACCTGTTCCAGTATGCTGTTTCTCTCCTTCCCTATCTTTGCTACCAATTTCACTCATCACCTTGTAGATGTCCCTATTTGTGAGGACTAAATACTCAACTTCTCTACTTCATCTGTAACTAAAATACCTTTTGCATTACATAAGGGACCCATGGTTTCTCTGGTCTTCCTTTTACTTTTGACATACTTGTAGAATGCTTTTTGTATTTCTTTTTATGCCCTTTGTGAGCTGCATCTCAAACTGGCCTTTCTAATTTTTTCTCTGCATGTCTGTGTAATACTTTTATACTCTTCCCTAATGCTATAACCAAGTTTCCACTTTTATAGGATTTCTTTTTGAGTTTCAACTCATTGAAGAGTTTGATGTCTAGCCAGGCTTGTCTTCTTTTATGAAATCCATTTAATCATTTACAAAATCCAGTTTTTATGAAATTCAGCATTCTTATTCTGCTGCCCTCCTTCCTTCCTCTAGAATCTTGAATTCTATCATTTCATGAGTACTTTCACCCAAGTTACCTTCTACCTTCACATGCTAACCAATACCTCCCTCATTGTGAGCAGTCAAGAAAAGCTTCTCTCCTTGTTGGCCTTTCTTTATGAAAAAGTTATCCCCAGCATACTTGAGATACTTGCTGGACTGCATGGTGTAGCAAGTTTGAGCCCGCAGGGGAGGTTATAATGCACACAGGCTCACTGGATGCCCTCCCTTTTCTCTTGCCTGCTATGTCTTGATGTAATTAATTAATTTGTAAAAAGGGAGGTTTCCCTTGGGTCCCCAGTATGAGTCCTTGAATGTCATTTGACTAGCCAGTCCCTCTTGGTTTCTGCTGATCCCAATCCTGCCCCTCAATCACTAAATGCTCCCTCCTAGTCTGTCTGGGCCTCCAGGGCATCTGATGCCTTAGGGGCTATTTTTTACCTCCTTCTGCCCATACAGCTATGCCCATGCTTCACAGAGGTTACTGTTTAATCACTCCAATGTCAGACCTCGCCAGGCCTCTATGTCCCCCTTGGGACCTTGGCCTTCCCACCTTCCTCCCCTTTCCTCTAGCTGGGTCCATAGCCCACAGCCCACTGTTCTGGATCTCAGCTTCTGGATCTCAGCCCTTGTCTTGCCCTCTTGGGTTTTGGGCCCTTGACTCTGATTCTTGTCCTCCTCAGGCTTTGTGTCCCAGGCCCTGGTTTCTGCCTTTCTTGGGCTATGGATTTAACCCTCTTGTCTCCAGGCCATCTATATTGGCTTTCCCAGTGCTGGCTTTAATACTTTAGGCTTCCACCTGCCTGTCTATTGAGCCTATCCCCTGGCAGGGCACAAAACCACACATGCTTCCCAGGCACCAAAGTCACCCCTTCTAGTAACACCACGTCCACCAGTCTAACTATGAGCAAACAACCAAAAACAAGCAGCTGCTTAAACAAAAATACAAGTCCCTCTGGCTGTAAGTAAAACTACCTCAACACTGGGTTCCTTTTCCTGCAAGCTATAAGCTCCTTACTTGCAGGTCCCAGGGCAGTTCAGCTACTCTCCTGCATTCACCCTGGTCAGGAGCTCCTTTCCCTCCTGCTGCAGAGGAAAACTACTTGCCTGGTTTCAGGCACTGGTTTTACGTGCCTCCTAAGCCTCATCCCTTGGTCAGGTGGCTCCCAACCACCCACAGGAGTTTCATTTTAGGCTTGACTGGGCGCATCTACATATGCAATAGACTGCGCAGTTGCAAATACTAAATGACTGTGCAGTAACCAGCATTACTGCACAGTCTCAATACCACACGGCTATTTTAGCAGCTACTGTTGGTACCAACATTAGTGCTGGTGTCACAGTTCATGCCCAGCAATGTTACATCTCCATAGCAATGAGCTACAGTGACATAGTGTCTTGTGTAGGTACACCCACTGTGTCTTAGGTCAACTGCTTGTGGCTCAGTGCCTGTCCTGGCACATTTTACTGCTCTTCCTGCTTGCTCGGTAGCAATTAGTTTGGTTCCTAGCTATCAGGCCTCCCAGAACCAGTTCAGTCTGCTGCAGCTGCCTCTTGAAGTAACAGGAACCTGCTGGCTCCGTGTTACAATGGACACTGCTATTTTTTCCTCCCAGCAGATGTCCCAATAATTAAAGATCCCCATGATAACCATATACTTTGATTTGGAAGCTTCTATCACTTGCTTAAAGGAGGCCTCATCTACTGCCTCCTCCTGGTTTTGATGTCTGAGGCTGATGCCCACCATGGCATCTTTCTTGCTGCTTTCCTATCTGGCCTTTATACAGAAACTTTCAGTAGGTCTATTTTCACTTCACAGTACCCCTCAGAACATGTACATCACCACATCTCTCTCTCTCTCTCTCACAACATGTCTTTCTTTTTCCCCCTGCCTATCTTTCCTAAACAAGCTATACTCATCTTTGACCATACTCCAGTCATGTGAACTATCCCAGCATGTTTCCATAATCCCAATTACATCATGATTCTGTGATTCTGCTAGGACCTCCGATCTTCCTGTTTGTTCCCCATACTTTTTGCATTAGTATATAAACATTTCAGGTACCAACTTGACTTTCCTATCCTCTACCTGAGAACATTGCTAAGACTTCCATGATTGCTTCCCCTCCTAATTTTTTTAAAATCCAGATCTTCAGGCTCTTTACTTAGTTCTGGGCTTTTGTTTCCATCCCCCTATATATCTAGTTTAAGGCACTCCTTACTAGGTTAGCAAGCCTGTGTGTGAAGACACTCTTCCCTCCTTTTGGCTGGTGTACCCCATCTCTTCCCAGCAATCTGTCTTCCTGGAATACTACCTCATGTTCAAAGAAGCCAAAGCCCTGCTGGTGATGCTACCTGCCCTATGCTACGTGTTGCATCTTCTCCTAATTGTGTCTTTACATTTGACTGGAAGGATTGACAAGAACATCACCTGTCTCCTTCACTTTTGCATTGAGGGCCATCTAATCACTTTTGATCTGCTCACTTTTGCAGTACCATGAGTGTGCATATAGACATGAACAGCATGGGATATTAGTCAGAAGACCAGATGAGTCTTGGCAACTTTTCCATGACATTTCAGATGTAGGCTCCTGGCACACAGCAGACCTCCCCAGCCAATAGGTTAAGCTATCATGGATTCCTTAATGGCCTGTAGGAGTGATGGCCCGCATTGGTTTCTCTTGGCAGCAGTGGTCTCGATCCTCCCCATCCAAAGGTGGATGGCTTGGCCTCTTCTGCCACTGGAATCGGTTCCTTCTCATCCAGTGTGGAAGCTTTTCAGCAGCTCTTTATAGCTTCAATTACACAAAGCAGCCAGAAAAGTAACCAAGAACCCTATGCTATAAAAAAAGAAATTATTTATTTGAAGCATACTAAGCTGTAGGTCTCCAAATATTTAAATTATTTTCCATGTGATTTTGACTTTTTATTAAGGCTATCATTTATATTTACATCATACTACACCCTATTAGCTCTCTCTTACAGAACTGTTCCCTTCATGTTCTTCAAGTTAGGGGGAGACAAGCAGCTACATTCCTAAGTGACCATTTTACTTTTACTTGTAAATGGGGTTTTGCTTTTTTTTAAATGGTAAGTCTTTTCCCCTTAATTTGGAGATGATATATATAATCAAAGTTTTGGCTTTGTTACTTTTTATCTGTACTGTTTTACCTATTCTCTGTCTTCTGTAGAACATTCTGAGGTACATTTATGGTTATCCACCCATTTTAGGTGCCAATTCTGTTGTTGCTGTTTTTACCTGGGAGTCCTACTAACTCAAGCATGTAGTCCCCAAAGATAAGTTAGGAGTATTCAGCATGAGGGCAGCAGATGGAACCTTAGAGAATGCAAAGGCCTACTAGATAACATTGGCTCAAATTGTCTACAAATTCTAAGTTGTTTCCCTACAGTAAATTCTTCACTGCATTCTCTAGTGACTCAACAGATGACCTTGGGGAAAGCTCCCTGAAAGGTCTGGTTTCATGCATCTCTTAAAAGCCTCATCCTATTATTTTTTTGTACCTCCCAGTTTGTGCCATTTTTTAAAAATAATCTTTTTTATTAGGTGATAGGGAAACAAGAGAGAGTTATCAGTCTGCTTATCAGAAAAGTAGTGTTACATAGTGCATCAGCAAGCAGATTTGTTATTTTCCCATTATCTGCCTTTTATTTATTATTTTTAAGCAGGGTTTCCTGCTTCATGTAGTTAAAGTGTTCAGATTGTACTAATTATATTTTACATTTGTTTATTTAAAAGCAAAAAACATCTGGGAAAGTTTTAGTTGAGGAAACAGAATCTCAGATAAAAGTTTCAGAAAAATGCCTTTCTAGATTTGTACCTAGTGAAATTTTGAGGACACTTTTAATAAGAAAAGAAGCCTATAGTCATTTCCACACATCCTTGCTGGCATGTAAAAGGATCTGCTTTTCTCCTCAACTTGCAGATATGCAATATTAGAGAGAAATAGATATCCTGGATTTATATGGTTTTATATCTCAATGATAGAGGACTTTTGTAATAAGATACTGTTTGCAGCAGAGATGATAATGAAATAAAGCCAATAGATACTTTTTGTTACAGAAGATATGTGATGGGATTTTGATTCTACTACAAAGATCTAAAACAATAGCTTTAATTTGTTCATTAACTTGTAGGCTTGTGCGAAGCAGCTAGTATTCGCGTTGGATTTGGATTCGGCCGAATCGATTCAGGCATATCTGATTTGGAGATTTGGCCACTACCAAATTGGCCAAATCTCTGAATCAAACAGGCCCCATCCCCCACCCACTCTCCCAGCTCTATCAATTGCTGCCCCACCTGGCCCCAGCATCCTGGATCCTAAACAAACAAAAAACCCACACTCACCGGCTCCTGCCAGGTGGAGGGTCAATCCCCGCTGCCCTCCACTGCCCTGTACTCTGTGGGGGGATCTGCCAAAAGCTCCCAGAAACTCCAACAGCCACTACAGCAGCTGGTGAGTGCGGAGATTTTTTTTTTTTGAAGAAGTGGGAGCTGGCTTCTGGGTGGGGCAGCCATTGACGGGGCTGGGAGAATGGGTGGGGGATGAGGGCTCATGGCAGAACCCCCCATGCAGTGTAGAGTGGTGGGGGGCAGCAGGGATCACCTAGCAGCAGACAGTGAGTGTGGAGCTTTTTTTTTTTTTTAAAGCACCAGGATGCTGGGGCCAGGCAAGGCAGCATGGCTGAGAGAGCGGGTGGGGGTGAGGGGGCTCTCAGGGGCCTGGGGGAGCCTTCAGGGGATATGGCCTGGCAGGGGTACCCCATGGTCCCCCTCCCCACTCCTCCAGTCTGCTCCCTTACTTACCAGCATGGAGTCTGGGTCCAGTTCCCTGCAGTGGCTATTGGGTACTGCCTAAATCTCTGAAGCTCTCCAAATCTTTTCTGAATTGATTTGGAGAGCTTCAGATCAATTCAGACCTTTTTATTGGTCTATTGATTCAATTTGGATTTGGAGATCAGCTGCCAAATTGGGCCAAATCTTGTCCAAATTGAATTAGCACCCGAAGCTTCAAACAACCCTATTAACTTGCACATGTATAGCTAATCTATTGTTATAAATGTGTCTTTTTATAGTAGATAGGAGTGAAACTTTTTTGTTCATAGTAGATGGGAGTGAAACTTTTTTGTATGCAGAAAGGCAGCCCAGGAACTGATTTCTTCATTACTCTGCAACTTACAAAGTCATTTTTGACAAAAGGAAGTGGATAAGGAGTTCTGCCTGTTACGGTAACATGTAACATCTATTTATACCCACATTATGGGTTTGTGACTGAAGACAGAAGGAACTGGAGAATTAGGTCTTCAAATTTTCCTTTGAGAAATGTGTTCTGTGTGAAAATCCATTCACCTGGCTGACTTTGTCATGTAGTGACATACAGCCCCATTTCAACCCTCTCCCTCCTCTCCACCTCCACCCACTAAGGAGAGGTGAAGCACAACAATCCTTCCAGCATCCAATTCTTCTTTTTGTTTTGTACCAGTTTCACACTAATGAAACATCACATAATTCATCTGAATAATTTCTGGTTTTCACAATTAAAGTTAGAGCAGATTGAGGCCCTCCAGCTACAGTTACATTACACTAATCTAAAATGTATGAGTGGCTTTAGAATTTGAAGTTAGAATTTATGGAAATAAACCTCTGCAAGAGGAATTATCTGTATGTTGCTTTGCTTCTGGTTTCTTTGTTCATGTCTGAAATACATGTGAATAACTTGGACTAATGTGCATTCTAGTTTATCTCCTAAAATGGAACTAACTTATCCTAGAAATTGTAGTTCTTCTTAGTTTTTTTGAGAGTCAGAACACTACTATTAAATATGTTGGATGTATCTGTCTTGAGAATACAATAGCTATTCAAGCATAGCTAATTTACCACATATTCTGGAGATATGATATTTTTGAATTAAGGGGCTTACAGTGGCAGTTTTTTGCCTCTCTTCCCCCTACCTTCAAGCAACTCTGTGCTACTTGCCTCTGCCCTATCTGGCATAGGTGGGATGACTGGATCCTGAAGATCTTCATCTGGAACAAAGCTCTTAAGGCACCATTCCAGCTGGCAGAAGTTAGAGAAGCCAGGGACTTAAAGCAGCCCCAATTCCTTCCAGGATCTTGGAATTAGAAAGACTGTAGCAATTTGTGTTCCATGGTGTGTTCCTTGCGGCCCCAGATCATTTCATTTGTCTTCATAAATACTGCAAGTGCTTTCAGAGAGGAAATATTACAAAGAGAAAAGTTATTAAATGGCCTCCAAGCCCTAGAGAAGCATACACACACACACACACACACACACACACACACACACACACAGAGCTGCCTTTTATTCCAAAAGAGGTTATTAATGGCTTGATTCTGCCTCCTAACTGATGTTGAGAAATATTTTACTCTGCAGGCAGTCCCGCTGAAATCAGTAAGACAACTCATGTAGGTTAGCATTTCATGGGGTGAATAAGAGGCCAGAATTGAGGCTGAAGGTTAAAGTTAGAGTTTGGAGATAAATTCAAGAGAGTAAATGCTTGAATTTCAGACTGAATTATATTTCTTGTTGTGGGTACTTTAGCAGATGCATTTGAATGACTACAGAGCTATCCCCTGGATATCAGCATTAATACTAAAATATTCCATTATGGTCAGTACATTTATAATGTATGCAAGAAGAGATGAATTATTAATGACAGTTTTTCTTCTATCATCCTGGGCAGCAGCAACAGCAGTTGGGTACAGGGCCATCTTAGGATGTAGCAGGTGAGGAATTTCTAGTAGGGATAAAAAAGTATAAATGTCATTGTGCAAAGCACTGCTGATACTTGTTCTGGAGTACCATGTGCAATTCTGGTCAGTTATGTTTAGGAAATATGTATTCAGACTGAAGGAGAGCTAAAGAAGGGCTACAAGGATGCTCAGACAATAGAGGGACCTTATCCTGTGAGAAGAGACTAAAAGAACTTGGTTTATTTAACAAGGTAAAATGAAGGCTGAGAGGGGAGATTATTGTTCTTTATAAATATGTCAGGCAAGTAAGCACCAGGGAGGGAGATGAGATGTTAGTTTAATCTAAAGGAAAAATGACAAATGGCTATAAACAACCCATAAATAAATTAGGATTAGAAATTAGAAGACAGTGTCTAACTGTCACAGCAATGAGGTTCTGGAACACCCTGCCAGTCCATTTTTAAGACTTAGGTTGTCTGATTTATGGTTGTCTGAGAACTGAACTCAGTAACCAATGAGATTCCCTTCAACCCTTAAGTGTTTAGTGTTACATTTTCTAATTTTCTCACACTGACTTATTCCTGTAGAAGCTTTTATATGGTGAAAGCCTTTTAAAGTAAGGAATGTGAGAAGTCACCAGTCTGACTCCTAGTATACATAGGGACAGATCCCAATATATAATGCAATTTCATAGTTTTCCAAGTAATGTCAATATTTCCTTTTTTATCAGAAGCTGTGTAAATCTATTTGCAGTTAATGCAGGTACCTTCAGCTTCTTAGCTCTCCTCCCGTAGCATCCAAGCTTCTCATCAAGGAAACTTTGTTGTTGTACAAGGGCATGCAATAGTGAAAGTCAGAGACGGTTTACTCTCTTCGTGGTAGAGCTGAATGTAGTTCAGTGGCAAAGGTGGTGGGTCCAAAAGGAAAAGTTCATTTTGATAGGCCTGAATTGCAGCTACCTCTCCTTGAGAGCTATATACTTGACTTCTATCGGACACCTTCAGCCACTGACTTACTCCTTGCTTGCCCAGTTTAGGAAGAACATTACAGACATTGTTCTAGCTCAGTGACACATTTTTGTTCTGTTTTGTTTTTATGATATTATTGTTAAAACATAGCTGATGTGCTTTTCTGGACAATAATGTAGAAGGTAAAAGGATTGTTAGTCCTGGTTACCATTACCCATGTGATTGGTTCCACTATTTCTTCTATAGTGTCACCACTTTCTAATTCATGTCAACATGTTCTGTAGATAGGTTTTAATTTTTCACAAGCAGGAACTCTCATTTTCATCTGAGTGGATTGTCTTACTCCCACATCTTCATTTAGTCTTGATACTTTTCTTTGTTGACAAATTTAATTGCTGGGAATATGTCAATAATATTTTACAAATGTTTACAGCCACGGCGACAAATTTAATTGGTTAATTTAAGGGCAGATGGGGGATGGTACAAGGGCACTGGTTAGTGCTTGAAAACAGCTAAAAAGTTAGAATGTTTGCTGGCTGTTTTTATTGAAAGCTTCTGAGGTATGAATTTATTTATTGGCTGGATGCCTATAAAATGAACAAGCAGAAGCTACTAGTTAGAAATATGGAAAAGTTCGTATCAGGTACTTTAGTGGTTTAACATGTTTCCAGTTTCCTTTTGAAGTAAATTGTTTTGTCTACAGAGTTGTACCATAAAGCTAGCAAAGAGTGCAGTGCATCCACACGAGCCATGCTGACCATAAAAAGCAGGTCAGCGTTTCTAAGCAAAGAGTCCCCTCTTAACTATCAATGCTGTGTACTGATAGGTTCAAGAGACAGTCCACTTGGACATGGACTCTACTGCATATTTTTTCCTTGTGAGTCTATCATGTTTTAATGTGGAATTTAACATGAAATTTGTAGAATTAAACAGCAGGAAGTTGTATAAATATAGGAATTGTTATTGAAAAGGGTTCAAGTTTAGTGCATTATACCTCCTTAAAAAAATCTTGTTTACAGAAGCCCTGAAGTATCTCAAAGCAAGAAAATGATGATGATCACAGGGTGACTGGTGAAAGGTTTTACAGAATCATTGTGGTTCTCTGCTGGAGGACTGGTTGTATTGGTGCCAGTCCATTCCTGCAAGCACTTTGCCTGCTTTAGTATTTTAGCTAAAATCTGACATCCCTGAATTTCCACTACTTCAGCCTGACTATTGGGCATGTTAGGTCTTGTTTATACTGACTCCTTGCCAAGCCTGGGACTGATGCCAAGAAAAGAATGCCCATTCATCTTTCCCAACTGAAAAGGCATGAAGGCCCAACAATTAAGCAGCATAGACAGCTTGCTGTGGCCATGAGCATGCATCCCAGCACCACTTTCAGGCTTCCTGTCTCAAGAGAGCCTTCAACTTCTCTGAGCCATTTGTGCTGCTCAGTTCCTGGATTTTGGTGCATGCATAGCAGGAGCAAGTGAGAGGTCTTATTTCCTTGCCAGTGGTCCAAGGCTTGGCACAGTGGCAATATAGATATGGCCCTAAAGTACCAATAGTATGACCCTTACATATTGTGGCCATGGCTGTCCACTCCAGAACCTGTCCACTCCAGAAGTCTTCCCAATGCCACAATTGGGGCAGTAGTATAATAATTGGAGATTTCAGGAGAAATGTTTATGTAGTGGGGGAAGACCATGTTTAGGCTTGACATCTAAACCTTCTCCACAGAAGACCCCTGCTGAAATTAAGTCAAACTTTGTGCACAGGCACTTTGTAGGATTCAGTTCTTTGAAGAAGGGCAAATATGTCACACAAATGAGTACCGCTGACATTTATTGCTTATGAGATATTTTGTAATTTTCTCAGAAAAGCAAAGTTGCTTTTAATTTACATGAAATGAAGTCTCTTTGTTGTTCAGATAATCTAAAGCAAAGGAAATAACTAGATTCCCAATACAGCTGGAGACCATGGTATCATCCACCTTTTATCTCATATCCAATATTTTTTCCAAGAGCTCAGGGGTCAGTGTATTCATTTAGGATAGACTGACCTGTGTTCATTTATCCCCTCTGTTTGAACAGATCTGAACTTTTCAGGAGAGTACCTGAACCATCAGGCTTCAGTGTATAAACTTTTCAAGGCTGAATCCACACACCTGCTAGCAGTGACAGTGATGCTTTCAGCTTTGTTGTACCAAGAATTAGCACTAGCCCAAGATGTGGGAGACCTGGGCTTGATTCTCTTCTCTGTCTGAGAGGAGTTGAACTAATGTCTTCCAAGTTTTAGGAGTACACCACTAGACTATGGGGCAGTGGTTTTCCACCTGTGGTCCATGGACCCCTGGGAGTCTGCAAACTATGTCTAAGGGATTTAATAGATTTTAGGGTTGGAAGGGACCTATTAGATCATCTAGTCTGACTCCCTGCCCTGGGCAGGAAAGAGCGCTGGGGTCAGATGACCCCAGCTAGGTGTTTGTCCAATCTCCTCTTACATGTCTCCAAGGAAGGTACCACCTCCCTTGGAAGCATATTCCCTATTTTGGCAACCCTCACTGTAAAGAATTTTTTTCTGATGTCCAGTTTAAATTTGCTCTCCTTCAGTTTGTGGCCATTGATTCAAGTTACCTCGATGGGTGCCCTGGTAAACATTGTATCCCCTATTTCCTCCTGTTCCCCCCCTGATGAGTTTGTAGATGGCCACAAGATCACCTCTCAGCCTTCCCTTGCAGACGCTGAAGAGATTCAGGTCCCACAATCCGTCTTTGGGGTTTTTCCTGTAGGCCTTTAACCAGACGGGTGGCCCTCCTCTGAACCCTTTGCAGGTTGTCTACATCCCTCTTGAAGTGTGGTACTCAAAACTGGATGCAATACTCCAGCTGCAGCCTGACCAGTGCCGCGTTGAAAGGAAGTATCACCTTTTTAGTCCTGTTTGTGATGTACCTACTTATGCAAGAAAGAGTGCGGTTAGCTTTATTTCTTACTTCATCACATTGGTGACTCATGTTCATTTTGGAGTTGACTACGACTCCGGGATCCCTTCCCACAGTTGTGCTACTTCAAATGGTACCTCCCAGGCTATAGGTGTGTTGATGATTCTTCCTCCCTAGGTGCAACACATGGCACTTATCTTTATTAAATGGTATCCTATTCTGTTCCACTCACTTCCCCAGGCTGTCCAAATCCACCTGGATTCTCTCCCTGCCCTCTAGTTTGTTTGCCTCACCCCATAGTTTGGTGTCTTCTGGAAACTTGGACAGGGTGCTTTCTACTCCCAAGTCACTAATGAAGATATTGTATAGTACTGGTCCCAGGACAGAGCCTTGTGGCACTCCACTGCCCACATTTCTCCAGGTAGAAACTGATCCATCCACTACCACTTTCTGGGTGCATCCCATAAGCCAATTTTCCACCCGCTGGACTATGTAATAATCTACATTGCAATTGTTTAGTTTATTTATAAGAATTGGGTCCCAGAGCCCTGTAGCCACTCGTGACCCAGCTGGTATTTCTCTGAATTTTGTCATTTGTGCCCACATGGATAAGGAGCATAGGGTAGTGGTTGGAGGGCTGGATAAGCCTGGGAATCCTCTCGGTTAGTCCTGGATACAGGCCCCTGGAAGGCAGCAGACCTCCTGGGCTAAGGGGTCAGGGTGGCAGATTGCTCTCTCAGTCCCCCTCAGGAGGGAGTCTCCCACAATTACCACTCTGCATTTTGTCTTAGGGAGAGCAGGGATGTTAGCTGTTGGTGAACGTCCCTTCCCTGCAGGAGCTGGCAGCTCTGCAGGCTGTAGTGGGGCTGCAAGAGGTTCATACTTGTTGCAGAGCTCCAGAGGGGTGGAGACCCTGGTGCAGTGGGCCTTGAGGCCATTGACCACCTTGGTCCAACTCCGTGGCTGGACAATGTGGGAGATCCTCAAGTCCTCCCTTGTCCTGGAAGGTGACATTGGTCTACTCTCAGCCTACATGGAGTGAAGAGTCTGGCAGTAGGAGTCAATCTCCTGCTTGCTATCCTTGATGGCTTGCAGTCTCTAAACGGCGGTCTGGAGCTTTGCTATCTGGCACCTCAGAGACTATAAAGTGGAGCAAACCTTGCAAGAGGAGGTGGCCATACTCCCAATCCCATGTGCCTGGAATCATGCCAGGCAGCTTCCACAGCTGAGAGCCAGAGGCCCTGCCTGTGTGGAGCCCCAAACCATAGGTTACGTTTGGGTAGAGGCCTCAGAAGTACCAGAGTGGGAGGTCTCAGACTCTGAGGGGATCCAAGGGGTGTGGCATGTGCCCATCTGCATTGCACTGGTGGTAGTCTGGCTACTACTGTGCCAACCTTTTCTTGGGGCTCACTGGCAGAGTCTTGTGCTCTCCTGTGTGAAGTCACATGCTAATTCATACACTGGGTCTAGAACTGCACACTGCACTCTGTTTGTGTGTCCTGTTCATGAGGCTCTGGTCACATGGCTCCCTGGGGGGATGGGTGAATTAGGAGCCGGGGGGAGGCAGGGACTCTCCTTGGCTCCTCTCAGCTGCCCCATGCAGCTGGGCTAAGTCCCTCCCACCATGGGCCCCTGCTTACCTCCGGCTAGGCTGGGGGTCATTGGGGGTCTTGGGGCTCATGGGGTGCAATGGGTTTCCACCCATGAGTCTCTCTCTGGAGCCAGGGGCCAACTGTGGCTTCTGTTGGCGGACCCTTTTAAACGATCATAGATGACTATGATCAATCTAAAGTATGTGAATACCAGCACTTACCATTCAAAGGGGTCCGCACCTCCATTTGAAATTTTTTAGGGGCCTGCAAATGCAAAAAGGTTAAAAAACACTGCCATAGGGTATTCCAGGGTGGGGTTCTCTCACTGTCTCCTCTTGACCCTATTCCACTTTGTACAAACAGTGGCCCCTGGTAGATATGCAAGTAAAGGCGCAATGGCATCTGATGCAGGATCTCCACCACTGCGCTTCCTGCCATACCACACATGCAAAGCACAAGATGTGATTGTGGGATCCAGCATCAGATCCCATCATGCTTTATTCTTGGTGTAGGGGGAGCCTGGGATCATTATTCTGGGTTCCTCCTGCACTGACAAATAGCAAGCTCCTGCATCTGTGAGGGGCTCCCAGCCACAGAGGCACACTCTGCAGCCAGGAGCCCAGGCAGTTTGACCATACATCAATTAATGGTGTGATAGGAACTAGCTACGAAGTTGTAACATTTTTTTTGTGTGATAACTTTGTGGCTTATTCCTTGTTTTAGCATGCCATTAATTGCCATAACCTGTTGCTGGGTAACAGCTGAAGATATGATTAACTAGTTAATCACACAGTAAGTGTAACATGTGTCAAGTGCCAATGAAACATATGCCAGAGAAGGAACTGGAATCTCTGCACCAGGGTAAAAAACAAAAGATCTCTAGGAAGATTTCTCAAAGAAAAGCTATTCCATACACGGGACCCCACTGGAATTTTGCTGTCTAGGGAATGCTGTAAGGCCCAGTTCACACCCAACTTTGTTTGTTGGGAGTATAAATTTTGTTGTTGGTTTATTGATAAAGTTATGGTGGTATGATTCCTAGTGTGGTTGCAGTTTATAGAAGCATAAGTGTGCTTTAAGTCTGTACATTGTATCTTTACCTTCCTATTCAGGCATATTTTCATAGTATAAGAACACCAGTATAAATATGTCCAAACTAGGAACATGACAGATAAAATTATTATACCAGTCTGGTTGGGGTGAATAAGAGGACTTTAAACACTGTAAGAAGAAAAACTCTTGCCTTCAGGCCTCCATTAAGGAACAAAGTATTTCTTCCACTTCAGAGAGTGAAAATTGATTATTATACGTGGCATAATATTTTTTTTTTATTTTATATTTCAGCCTAACTGAACTGGAGGCAATATACATGTGGAGAAAAAAAAATCCTTAAAGCCCAAGGGCTTTCAAATAATTACACTAATGGTAATTGAATTATTCCTTATTATCAGTGTTAAAGGAGTATCAGTGATGTTTTGTAATGTTTTACTAACAGTTAAAGTGACACATTTTTAGTCAGTTTTATAATGGAACAATGCTAAACATTTCTGGAACCTTATGGGGTACTAACCATGCTCATATTGAAGACAACGTGAGTTTTGCCACTGAAATCAATGGAAAAGAACCAGGCTACAAATTAGCAGTTGTATTAGTTGGCATATTTATATATAAATGTATAAATGATATTTAGGATATATAAATAGACCTCTATTATTTCACTCTTAATTATCCTTATAGTAAGTGACATGAAGATTCTGCTATGCAGGTAGAAAATGCAAGACAGCTGAAGTTAAAATGTAAGTTTAATTTTTTGGGAGTTTGTTTACAGTGCTGCTGTTTAACCTGTGTGAATAAGTAGAAATAACCTTTGTTTTGGATAAATGAAACATTATGCCACTAAGGGGTAATGGAATTTACCCTTAGTCCATTAGATTTAATAGAACTGGTAGTAGGATGGGTTATCAAATTTTCATTACAACTATAGCCATTGTTAAACCCATATTCATTTTTCAAGATAAATATGTTCAAGTTTACCAAGGGACTCATTGCATTTGAACAATCTAGTGAGTATAATGCAGGTTGGATGTTAATTGTGAACTGATATTGCATTTAGGCAAGGTATAAGCAATATTTCAGACACAGCATGGAATAAATTGCTTGACCTTCTATATCTAATCTAGTAATCTGATATATTCTAAAACTACTGTATAACACAATCTGGCTTTAAAACACTTGAACCATATTCTACTTTCTTTCCAGGCACACAACTGTTACTTATGTCATGTTAAAAAGAATTTTGTGTAAAAACTAAGCGTAGAGTATTGGCCAAAATGTTTGTGCACACCATTCAAGTGTAGTCTACAGGCAATGTATATCATTCAAATTCTAGTATCTAGGCCATTGCATAGTTGGTAGTGACAAATACTTTATATGCTAAAATGCCTATACACAATGGATTAAATTCATCCGTGATGTAATTCTAGTAAAGCCGACTGAATTTTACTATGCGTGAATGAAGGTTAGAGTGTTCTCAGTGAGTTTCCAAGGTTTTCTTCATCTTTATTTAAACATAATATTTTGAAATAGAAATAGAAAGAATTAAGCATTGACATATATTTTGTAAAAGTCCTAATGAAAATGGCTCTAAAAGGTTATGCATGAAACAGACAGTTAAGTGATTCAGAGAATTTTATGAAAATTGACATCATAGAGTATAATAAGACAAATTAAGAAAGGAGACCCTTCGTCTGTAGAGTGTGAATATATAATCACTGTTTGTACAGGATCTTAAGAATGAAAGATGCTGAATAAGCATTATTATTATTCTGACAAACTAATTGTATGTATAGATGAGAATGTTAATTAATTTCTAGGGCTACCATAATGACTCATCTTTCTTGTAATTCATGTTTATCGCAAAAATTTAAAAAATTACATTAGATGGTCAGAGTGGCTTGTTATGTTTATATCCTGGCTTGAATATGATCCCAGATATGAGCTTGGATGCAATAGAACAGCTTGAAAATCCAGTGTTGCAAATTAAGACTGTATTTTTCAATATACCCAATGCTGATTCTCTATTTCTGAGATTATAAGATGATGTTCATTGTACTAAATGATCTCTGACTGATAAATTTTCTATCTTAAATTAGGAAAGTAACTATAGGTATTCTATTTGAAGCTAATATTTTTGTTATGATCCCACTGAAGTTAGTTGGACTTATAATGTTAACCTCAGTGAGAGTAATAATTAGCCCAACATGTCATGTCCAATTATTTCTGATGCTTCATATGTAATTCAGAAGAAACAAAGGTCAGAGCTTCACTTCTTTGGGGATTACGGTGAGATAAACTTAGTTGTTTTTGCAAGCAAATGGCTAATTTACTGCTTTATCTTTATGTTTTTACCCCTGTAAACTATGAAACACGACCTTGCTGTATTATTCTCATAATTACATAGATTGATGTCTTTTTATTCTCACCTTGGTTTTATTTTGTTTTCATTAGTGTAATTTATAATGAATAAACTATATACTAAGTTTGGTTTGTCAAGAGAATAACAAGTTGGCCTAATCTCAAGAGAGGCTATAAAGAAACAGAGTGGTTATGCTTCAGTAGTAGATATATGAAGAGCCAGAAGGGCAAAACAATAAAAGAGAGAATCAAAAGGCTACTGGTTTTAAGACCCACATTTGTTATTACTAATAGAAAAGTGAGGGTAAGTGCCTGCCTTGGTTAGGTAATAGGAATAGTTTAATGACAATCCATCCACACTCAGCTCTCCTGTAAGCTGTAATTTACTTCTAGACCAAAACCAAAATAGGCCATTATTTGATCTTGAAAAGTGTTAAGAGGTTCTCATATGGCCCTTTTTAAATACTGAAATACTCTGAAAAATGTAAGGTTGGAAAGCACCTGTTAAAGAGACCTCTCTTAAAATTTATTTTACAGCACGCAGAGACTGGAATAAAAATCTGTTATGAACTGCAACTAAGGGTCACATCATCAATTAATGCATCTAAAAATACAACTCCATCTGTATAGGCTAGCTTTTAAATAGCATTAGTAAGAATTAATTTAAAAATAAATTAAATGCTGATATATATAGTTGCACAGCCAGACTTGAGCTGATACAAACCTTTTGTAAACACTAAGATGGTCACTCCTCACATGTTTGTCCCAGGATATCAGCATTTACTTTATTTTTAAATTAATTCTTACTAATGTTATTTAAAACCTAGCCTGTACAGATGGAATTGTATTTTTATATATATATATATAGTGTATAGGCTGTGCTGTCAGACTGGAAAAGCCAAAAACACATTTTGGTTCAGCTCAATCCAATTTTTTTATTTCAATTTTCTCAAACAAAAAAGAAAAGAAAAAGCTACATTACAAAGACACAAATGTTCCAGTGAACCTGATTTATTTTCTCCTAGCAAGAAAAAGGAATAGTGGATTCACAAAAGTATGAGATGTACAGTTGTTATCTCCATTTTATTCAACAGCACTGGCATTAGTCTATAACCCATAATGCAAGGAACAGATTTTGTTCCCTCCTCTATCTGAGGAGACTTGTACCCATTTCTCCCATGAAAGCACCCTTGCCACCTGGCTGCTGCATATTCTGGGGTGAATAAATCTCTCAAACCCTCTTGTTAGAGCTATTCATTTTTTTGTGTTGCCACCCCTGCCCAATATCAGGGATGGTGTGGTGAGAGTGGGGCAGGGCTTCCGGCCAGCACCAATTTACTTTCCAGCCGGCCCCTGCTCCCCACAGAGCAGCCCATGGTCCCAAGAAGGTCTAACACTTAACTGATTTAACTATTTACACTTTATTTACAAAACAAGACTAATAAGAAAGGTTGTTTACAAGTGAACTTAAATGGCATAACCAGAATCACAAAACAAACCAGAATGCATTAGTCAACACTTGGCTCAAGAACCACAGGTAGGCTACCTGGCAGCTTTCAGCCACTGCTGAGATGCTACCACAAGGAAGCAAAGTGCTCACTCCCAACAGCTCCCACAGGCTTCCCAATAAGTGACAGACTGCAACAGGTTAAGCTGTTCTGGTCTGCAGCAATCAAATTGTATCAAACCCCAAAAAGACTGAAGGGCGACCCTCCATGACAACCAAAAAGGCAAGCAACACAGTAGGCTCCTGCAGCAATCGGCATGACCCAATCACAAAGCTCAGGGACTCCATCTGATGACAATCAGCTGCAGAATAAGGGACAGGACTGAGTCCCCTCTGGGGCAGCCAGTGGCAGAGGGTCCGCAGCACAGACAGCTCCTAGGGGTCATTGCTCTAAACCCCTGCTCCAGATGAGTGGCTGGGTGCCCCACAGGCCTTGTGACTTGCCAGTCCCGCTCTGAGTGCCGGCCTGCACCCTGAGCTCCCAGGGACCCTCGTCCTGGTGCTCTGCTGCTCCTCAGGATCCCAGTGCCTTGCCTGCTGCTGTCCTGCTTCCCCAGGGAAGGTAAGGGGTTTCCTCAATTCACCGGCCCAGCTCCCTGCTTGGGGTAAGGATGCCGCCTGCTCTTCTGACTGCTGCCTCTCTGCAGTGGAGTGGGAGGCTGACTGCCACTCCTAGCCTCCGGGAAACCTGGCACATCCAGCACACTGTGATGGGGCCTTGGGGCACCAGCTCTCTGTCCCAAGCCCTGGCCACTGCTCCCTCTCTGCTGCAGGGCTGGAGGCACGGCTGACTGCCGCTGCCTTCTTCTCCCAGGGCCTTCAAGGCTCTTCAGAGGGGTCCCTCTGTTCCCCCTGCTAGGTCAGCTCACCCCAGCTCTTCTTAGGCCTCCTGCATCATTCCCCGGAGTCACTGTCAGCAGCCCCCGCACAGTTCAGCTGCTACTTTTATCCCCTCCGGGAGTCCCTCCATGGCTTGCAACCCGGCCAACCAGGGCTCAGGGAGGCAGGCCCCCAACTCCGGCCATCCCCTTTCCATGCAAATGAAGGGATTGAAAACCCCTTCTTTAGATTGGCTTCTCCTTTTCCAAAGGACAGGGCTCCCCTGCTCCACCCTTGGGATCGCTCAGAGTTCACCGGCACTGTTTCTAGCCCAGGGTAAGTATTTCAAGCCAATCTGGTGAGCCCACATTGGCAGTCTGTTACATCTGTAACTAATTAAATTTTCACTAGAGCAAATTCAAACCTCCTCTGATTTAGGACAGAGATTTGAACCACACTTTCCCACTGTTTATCTGAGTGTCTTGTCACAGGCCAGCTGGGCACTGTGAGTGTATCAATTTAGTTGCAGGCTGACTGGGTGCTGCAACTGTACCAGCCACTGGGCTGTTTGGTTCAGGATCAAGGAGACAGAGTTGGGAGTGAACCAAAGGCAAATTTATCATAGCTTACACACGCAACAGTTAACAGAAAGATAAATGCGAGAAGTAGATAATGCAGTATGAAAGAGCTAATAGTAAATAATAACAACAGATAATTACAACAGATAGATGGATCTATTCTGTCGAAGTTCAACTGGGCACTGCGAGGGTATCAGCCACTGGGCTGTTCAAAACAACAGATAGACAGACATGGGTTGGCAACTTATTGATAGTCCCTCGATTACAGGTGTGTGCCAGGTGATTCCAACAAAGTCTGGCGTCCCTGATCAATGCTGTCAGAGGGATTACCAGGGAAGGTCCCTTGATCGGATCCTATCCTCACTCACACTGGGAGTCCAGAGCCTGGGCTTGGAATAGCAATGACCGTTCTGTTCCCTCCTTCCTGATGGTCACCTGCTGCACGTGCTTTTTATACCTAGTGCTAACCTGTTGGCTTTAGAGCCACTCACAATCTTGCCCTACAGCTGTTACCCTATGGGACTGAAAGGAGTTAAAAATTATCATAAAAGGTTACTACCTAGACTCAGGTTTATCCAATAAGCAAATTACAATGCAGCATTTTTAGGTTTGAAATTGACATTGCTCCGCCTAAGCCTGATTCCTCTTAGGTTTCTCTGAATATGCCTTCTTGGGACGTGTTTTTCTGGAATGTGTTGGGTGTGCCAGGCGGTTGGATCCATTTTTTATTGTCAAGGCTGAACCCGCAGCAAAAACGGTTAGGTCAGCTAATCTTACAGCTTCGCCTTTGGGGCCCAGTCAGTTCCACAATTAATATGAACAGTTAGTTTTACCATTTTGGTTAAACTTATGACAGAAAAGTTACATTTACGGGTTATGAGCTTACAAGCTTAATATTAGCTAATATTACCTGTTAAGCAAAACAATAAATGCCTCCAAGAAGCATATATTTATTGCTTATTAATCCCTTTGGTTCTGGCCATTTCAGTCTCTCTCACAGGGAGACCTGAGGTAGGGCTCCCCATCGGTCATTCCAAAATAGGTGTCCTTTAATTGTTCCTTTTGCAGCAGTTCAACTTATTTAAGAACAAAACAAATTAAAACAAAACAAAGCACAATTTAAATAATAATTGAGGCAGACAGAATACATGGATGAGGGACTGACTTGGTAGGTATGGCACTCAACTAGAAGGTGAGACAGCCCCTAATATATTTCATATTTAAGTATTTTGTACAAAATAGAATAATATCAATGTGAGAAGCTAGGGAACATCCTGAATACTGGGGTACTCTCCTGCAAGTTAAAGCTTTGCGTTCAAATCTTGTATTAAAAAGGTATTGAATGTACATTTACCATCTCCTAGATAAATGACTATTCTCTAAACCGAATCTAAATCTACCATGATACAAATTTATCCCCAAACTTTTTTCCAAATGAAGCTGGGGGGAACAAAGCTCCTAGCAAAAATAAGTCCCTAGACTGGGCATATCCTCAAAATCATCAGAGTTCATTAATGTTTGGTATTTTTTATCACTGCAAATCCTTTTTTAATTTTTTACCTTTTATATTGAAATTGCCTGCAGAAAGTCTAAAAGATTTGGCCTCCAGTTAAACACAAACGTGTACATTGAAAATGTCATCAGCTATAAAAAGTGCAAGAAACTTCCTTTGTTTGAAGTTAAAAAACTGCCCAGTGCCCGCTCCCTTATTAACAGCCAGACTGGTGCCTATCTATGCCCTTATTTCTACTTTACAAACAGCTTTAACTCTTTCCCCTTTATTCAGACAGTTTGCTACACATGAAACATCAGGAACCAAGAAATTCACTTTAGTTGCACTGGTGCTAGGACCAAACTTTAAGTACTAGCATGTTTCTCTCCATCATTCTTTTTCATTACATACACAGGCTCAAAATGACCTGTTGTTTCTCTAAAGCTTTTTTTTCCAAAAGTATTTAAAACATGTTATGCTAATTTGCCTTGTTAGAATCCAAAAAACCCTTATTTCCTCTGTCTTTTTAGTGTCTATGATTTATTCTATTGTATATACAGATTTGGCAGCTTTTACATATTTCCTCAGGCCTTAAGATACAATTAGAATTTAAGGCTTTCTAGGAAAATGGATGTGATTTGATTTAAATTTGCTACTGAATCAGAAATGGATAAGCTGTATTTGTCTTTACTAAGCATGATTCACACTGTATTCTCACATTGTATACTGGTTTTCAATTTTTAGACTTCCTTTTTTGAACATCTTGTCAATGCTGATCTATTTCAAAATGCATAAAATATAATAACATAAATGGGAAAACTGGAGAGAGTGCTTTATAAATGACTTTGAAGCCAAATTAAAGCGCTTTTATTGATGTCACCATTTCATTGGCAGGGCTTAAGAATGTGCTTGAAGCATGTGCTTATGTTTATGTGCTTTGTTGTACAGCTATGGGAGTAATTCTGTACTTAAATGTTATCCTGAATAGGAGCACATATTATATCAATTTATCTGCCTAAACCAGTGGTTCTCAATCTTTTTGGACTCAAGGCACCCCTTGTTAGACTCACATCAACCCCCATTAGACTCAAGGCATCATCTGGAAAACACCAGATCCCAATGTAAAAAAAAAACATAACTAAAAAAAAGCAGGATGGCACCCATGGTGTCAGCGTGCAACAACCAAAAGTGGAAACTGGACAGCCACAGCCAGGTTCTGGCTGCCGGCCAGGCTCCCAGCTGCAGGAGCACCATAGCTGCAACTCCTGGAAGCCCCCAAGACTCAGGTAGGATCTTGTGGTACCCTGACTGAGAACCACTGGCCTAAAAACATGATCAAATGCTTTGTGATCAAGTTGTTCAGAAAGTAATATGCAGTCATAGGATCATATTATTATGGATGTGTTTAATGTTTTAGTGCTTTTAATTTCCAGCTGTAGTAATTTAAGGCGTGTGAAATTATTCTGCTGATTGTACAAATACCTGCTACAAGCAGGAGGGGCAAAGGCACACTTTTTTTATTCTTGTCTCTGTACTGCGTAAACATCTCTTAATGACTGAATGAATAAGACCATAATTTTGTTCATAGGTGAAATAGAAAGTTATACTGAGATGTGGTTTATCACCTCAGTTCAGGCAATCAAACTTAACTGTATGGCATTTAAGAGGAAATCAACAATAAAAAACAATTCAAAATATATTAGAGGAAGTGATTCTTTCATTTTTGTATTGTCCATTTCTCCAGGAAAGCACCAGGAGGTGTTTATTTCCAGCTTGCCTGCAAGGCAGATAAGAAACTTCTCAAATTAATTACTGCTCAGTTGTGACAGGTTCGCTAGACAGTTTCTATTGCACAACTTAGCTTTTGCTTTTTTTTGCTTTTTTTTTAATGGTGGCTTTCCCTCATTTCTTGATGATCTCTGACTCACCAAGGTGGAATGAAAAGAATATCTTTCCATACAGTGCCTAGGCTGCCACATTTGTTATTGTGGGTGTTGGCACAGGATTAAATATAGATTTTCTTTAAAAAAAGCTATGTTTTCCTTGTTTGTGGCAGAGCTCTCCACTCTATGGAGAAAGATCAAGCCTCTTTCCCAAAGCACCTTGACGTGCTGAGAAATATTGGTATTTGAATTAGAGGCTAATCAGGAGCAGCAGAGACAGTGACGTGTTTCAGCTCTGTCTTTTTTGTAGCCAATTACTCCAGGCTCCTAGTGTTCATGTCTTTCATGTACTTTCTTTAATTAGCACTTTATTAGCTTGGCTTCAGAGAGTTGGTTGTGGAGAAAACTTTCCTGAAGCTGCCACATGGTCACAAGCAGGAGGTGATTAAATTTAGTTTTAAGCAATAGGCATCTGCATGCATTCTTTGAATCTCAGTGTGCTTTAAAAGATGTGTTCCTAATAATTTGTGCCCAGAGGGATATTATGCTGTCAGTAACTGTATCTGAAAGGCTGTCTTGCATCATTAGCTCCTGCCTATATGCTATTCATTTAGTTCTATTTTAATAATAAGATTCTTGACCCCGCCCCCATTAAACACAAGTTGATTTATGTTGATGCAACGGGAAACGCAAAACGTAGGGGGTGACTTGTGTTAGTTGATTAGACTAGGAAAAGAGGGCAAATTCCTTCTAGTGAATACATTACAATGCTTCAGCCATACACAAGTCTACCTCCTTCATTGCAGAGTTATTTAACCCTTTGTGTTTTCTGATTTGGTTCATATAGAATAGGGATTATTAAGTAGGATTGTGGACACAGACAGGAGTGACAATTTTCTCCTGATCTGGCCCCAGAAAGTGGTTTACAGCTGTGACCAAATAGAAGTGCACAGCTTGAAACTGCATTAAAAGGGCCTGGTCCCATGAAAATCAGACCCTTTTTGCATGAGGGTTCAGATTAACACACTCCAAAACATGGTATGTTGTGTATTTCTGTTTGCAGAGCTCCCAGCCTATTGTTGTTTTCAGAATGGGAGTGGAGGGAGTTTGGTTTGTGTTTTTTTCAGCCAGTGCTGGAGGGTGGGGTGGGTGGATTGAAGCCTCCCCAAGGTGAGGGTGGGGAGGGGTTCCAATTTACCTGCCCCACCCTCCAGTGCCACCTGGGAAACCCCAAGAATGAGCTCCCCCTACTCCCTTCCTATTTTGAAAACAGCTTCTCGGCTGAGAGGTAGGAGTGGTGTCACTATGGAGACTAGGAGTGTGGAGTGGTGTCACTAGGAGTGGTATCACTATGGGCTGCAGGTTCACAGAGAGAAGCTGGAATCCCCAACAGCAGCCAACAGCTCCAGGACCCAACAGCAAACTTCTGTTGGGTTCAGGGGATCATTGCAACTCATAGCACTACCTGCAGAACAGTATGAATTGCAGTGGGGAGCTGCTTTGTCTGCTCTGTCTTGGTGAAGCCATCCAAGAAACGGATATTTCACCTTACTTTTTGAGTAAATTTCAGCAAAATCAGTTATTGCTGCAAAATCTGTGGCCCTAAGAAAAAGTTATTACTAAACTCAATGGGAGGTTTGCTTTATTAAAGGACGGAAAATGTACTAAGTATGGCAAGTCACCTAGGAGCCAACCCAACTTGTGTCAAGCCATCCCATAGTTGTTCTATACATGCACTGTACCTCAAAGTTAACACAGGATGTCCAAGTGTATAGGTGGGCAGAGAATAAGTTGTGCCTATAGAAGGATATCAAGGAGCTCCAAGAGATATCTGCCTGGTAGCATTTCCCAGGAGTGGTTCTGCCCTTGTTATAGATTGTTTAACATGGCTCACAACAGAGTCCTAATATTCTACTTGATATATCTTTTTGTCAACTTATAATTTCTTTAGAATAATACAAGGGGAATAATAATAGCAACGTTTAATTGTGCTTTCCTGATTTAATGACAGCATTGCTGGTCATTAGGTCATTCATGGCTTTATGAGTTCAGCATCTTAGTATTGGGCAGAAGCAATTGCCTAAAACATTATGTACTAGGATATTTCAAGGTCTATGAATTGGCTCATTATTACACTATACTTCAATAGAGCCAAAAAAATGCAACTATAAAAGGAGACCATGTAGAAAACACTACTCACATGCATTTATATTTAGAATCCCATTTTCTTCTTGTATCATAGCTAAAAGAAATAATAATTTTAGCTATGAAAATCCATAAATGGAGTAGGAACCAGATCCAGCAGTCTAGTGTGTAGAAGTGATGAACTCAGTAATTTCATTGGTATAAGACTAAAAGTGTTTTTGTCTATCTTTGCAGTCAATGCCATGGTTTTGTACAGGCTTACTTGTTGAGTGTGCAGGTTTGTGCAGAATCCTCCCAAAAATCGAGATGAGGGAAGAATTCTGTTTTGGTAGAATTTTTATACCCATATTACATTTGTTTCCACCACTGTGGAAGATTGCACAAACGATGCAACAGTGGAGGGAGGGGAGGTCCCAAATCTTTCCAGTAGCATGCATTGGCTGAGCAGAATTTGGCCCCCTTGTAATAAAAGTAGATTAGAGAAGAACCCAGTAATGAAAATGGCTAAGTGGTAGTTCTGTCAGTTTTATTTTGTTTAAGCATATAAACACATGGTTATGGTATGCATCAAGGCACATCAAGAAACATCTTTAATGGATTTCAATTTCAGGTGACGTTACTTTAGGAGCAATCTATTACAGCTTAAAGTTAATTTTATATTGCTATTGATCTAATATTTTGGACATGGTCTGTAGCACTGTCTCATATGACAGGAGACCCAAGCACTTTCTCACTTATTGAACTATCAGGAGCTAGGTGTTCTTTGGAAATTAACTCCAGGAGGGAATAGAGTTTACTTGGTGCCATTCAGCCACAGCACTGCCTGTTGACAGCACTAAGGTTAGTTGAGATTTGCCAGGGGGTTGGTACAGCTCCCCTGCCTCAATATCACAATAGCATTACACACCAGAATATGAATGTAGATGAGCTCCTATAAAAAAGAAATTATGGCTCTTTGGCCCTCTTTGATTCTTAAGTTAGTGAAAATTTTGCCATTAAGGCAATAGGTTTGGGACCCCTATGAATAGCCATGAGTTGGCTCAGAATCCATGTATATGACCTAAACTTAGTGACCCATTTAAATTCTTGGCACATGCAAGAACCACACAATGAGGTTGTATAAGGAGGACTCCTGCTATCACTACATGTAGCACGTAAAATTCATGCAGGACTAGTAACAACAAATAAAGAACTCAGTGCTTTTCTGCAATACTTAGGACAAAATAATCTGTCCTGCAAGAACAGGAAGAAAAGGCACAGGAAGCATTAGAAAAGGTATGTACAGTGGTCTAGATCACAGTTTTCCAAATTCTGAGTGGCTGGGGGTCACACGTTGCAGTTCCCACCACCACATAGCAGGCATCACCACACTGCATCATGCCGGCCTGTAATGTCGTCTCCCACCGCCCTTGGTACCACGTAGCAGCAACACCCTCTCTTCTTCCCCCATGTTGCTGCAAGCCTCTCTAGTGTCCCATGCTATGGGCTCCCCTGTTTCTGTGGGTCATGACCTGTTTACAGGGGCAAAGGCAGGGAAACAACCTGGAGTGGGGAGGGGAGCCAAGAGATCCCAGAAGCAGCAGGATCAAGGAGGGGAAGTGACATCCAGGTGGGAGACTGAGGAATGCAAATTGGACCACTGTGCTCTCATCTAATATAAAGGGCTGTGAAGCAGCTAGTATACAGATGAGGATGCAACAGTCAAGAATATGTGCTACACTTCCACTTACATCTTTAAACTAGTCCTGGGAGAAACCATGATTAAATAAATGTATCTTCATTAAATATAGGGTTTTTGTGTATATCTGCAGAAACCAGTACATATGCATGTCCAGCATATGAAACAGTGGAATGTTTAATATACAGATCTATACAACACGTTTGTTCAAAACCAAGTATATGTTCCTTAGAATTCAAATGTTCAAATTTTGTTTTTACACCAATTTGGAATAAAAAAGAACTAAATAAAACCTTGCAATTCCACAGTGCTTTTTAGAAGTTATTTCAAAGTAGATTGCTACTACATAAATAGTGAAATGCATCTATCTCTGGGGTGCAATGTAGTAACTGTTTAGCAGTAAACAACAAAGCTTAATAGTTCTGTAGTGTAGGAAGCAGAGAATACTATGTCCAGTTAAAATGATAGGAAAAAAATGTATATTATGCAGAATAGAGTTAAACATCTTGGAGTTTGGCCAGGACAAAAAGCAACTTGGCATAAAAACCACCAGATAGCTAACAGATGCTCAGATAATATGATGATGAAAGCAGTATAAATAACTAAATAGGAAAGAAAATAGTGTAACATCTATGTATATTGGTATGGATCATAAAACATTCTGAAATCCTCATGTTTATGAGCATTCGGCTAATCAAGACAGCTACGGTATTTTTGCAAGGAGTATAATCTTTGGAAAAGAACATTAGTACATATTTCAGACAAACCTATTCCCTTTCAGAAATAGTGGGAGATTATCATAAATATGACATCTAATGGGCTAGATTTATAAGTAGAAGAGAGTAAAAGCCATTAATGCAGTTTGAAAGCACTTCATTTAATAATAATTTGAAATTAGACAAAACAGAAACACTGAATACGATTTCCTTTTTACACTGAGTGATTCTGAATTCTTCTGTCTAAAAGTGTTTTCATATTTATGTGACTAAGTTGGGCCTAAAACCAGAAATGACTTGTACCTCAGTTCCGGTGCCATGTTTTCCTGACATTTTTTGTTCCAAGATGAAGATCTCAGGTGAACAACTGGTCTTGTTGTTATTCTGACACCATTTAGATGTTAAAACAAAATGCCATGAAAACAGCTCATATGATTTCAAAGCACAATCATATCCTAGTCCACAACTTAATTTTGATCAAGATCTGAACTCTGTCTTCTTAACTTCTGAAAAAAAAACCTCCTCATGTCTATATATAGCACAAAGTACCTTACATACCTTAGTTTAGTATATATCCATTTTTTATTAGATGTATTTTGTATTTCCAAATTACTTGCATACTTAATTACGGTTTCAACATATCCATCCTACCATAGGAAAGGATGGCTAGGGCAGCAGCTGTGCACTGTGGGGGATCTGTGAGGATATGGTTAGGTGAAGGGGTTAATGGTAGCACTAGGAGGGAGGGACTTATCTTGAGGAGTGTAATGCTGTTTGAAGGGAGAGACTCTGTCTCTGATATTGGGCCTTCAGTTTGTGTTCTTACCTTTTACTTTCTGTTCCACCTTCTGACTCTAGGCTGCTTATTCTGTACATTGACTGAGGAGAGGCAAACGAAACAAAAAGTGCATGGCTGACTCCCCAGATAAAAGACTCCCGAGTGGCCACAGCAGCTACTACCAGTACAAAAGGAACAATCTTTTCTGCAACTTAACTAGGCCAAGGATGAGATACAGTGTGAGAAGTTTGCAAATTGCACAGTTGTCATGTGTAGTTGTTACATTTGGCTGCCTTAAAACAAAGAAGGCTAATGCTAACTAAATTTAACCACAGATCAGTGAGTTGAAGAGTCAATAATAGATTCTATGAGCAGTGACACCAAAGATCTTCCTCTATTCACTAAATAATACTGTCTCCCTCTTAGATCTCATCAATATTTTTAACAACAACAAACAAAAAAATTCCCTCCAAAATGTCAAAGAGAAAGAGTGGGTTATAAAAACTAGCTATTTAAAGATGAATATGTTTAATTATTTTTAAAGTTAAAAGAACTTTATATTATTTTTCATTTTTAAACATTTTTTCATATAAGAAAAATTAGCCCAACAGAAACAATTTATTTGGGTTTATCTTTGACAAGAGTTGTATTTGATAAAAGAATTTCAATTTTATATAAATGATGACTTGAAGAAAGTAGTAATAAAACTATTTAATATTCATATCATTTCCCCAAAGATATAAAATCATAATGAAATAGCATACATGAATGTCTGCCTAAAGATTCAATCCAGTCCATAAAGTAATATTTTCAGAACAAATCTAAAAATAATAGAATAATTAAATGATCATTTTTATGAGCAAAAAATCATAATAAAATAATAATGTAAAGTATCCCCATAAAGTAATAGATAGATGAGCTCACAGAGCCTATGGTTACTTATCCAAACTTTTGGTTGCCTTCTTTTCTTTCATCTCTGAGGCCAGATAAATTCCCCTTGTTCCCCTTGGTGATAGTTTTAATTACCCTGAACTTCAGCACTTACTTTGTAGCCAAATTCATTCATTTCCCTTCTAATCAGTCGCTAGATCTTGACTTCTGTCCCAAGAATGTCCAAGCTTTGGTGCCATTTCTTTTAGGAGTTTCAACTATTGGTGGTCATCTCCAAGTTCCATGTGCTGTTGTTTACTAGATGAATAAAAGAGAAAATAAATTTGAACAGCAGACTGAAGCCAGCAAGTGCAAAAGGTGAAGTATCAACATCTGAATGTAAGGCACCTCATGGAAGAACAAAAGAATCCATATGATTACCATCAAGTAACACATTCACATACATGAAAATTGAAAAAAGAGATAAGAGTGAGTGTGATAATATCAAGGAAGTGATTTAGACTAAATTGAAAATCATAGACATAAACCACATAAAAGCACATGTCAGATGATAGTCAGCTGAAGGGGAACAGGCAAAAAAGAAGTCCAACAAATATATGAAATACAAGCAGCGCTAATAGTAAGAGGGTGAAAAAACACATTTTAGGTGTGAGTGCACCAACACAACAGCCAAAAAGCCTCCAAAGAAATTCCATTTAATTCATATGTGATTTTGTTTTCTCACCTAATAAACAACACTGCAGAAATCATAATAAGGAACACAGTTGAGAATCCTTTTTTAATAAAGCAATGCAGGAAGAGGCTCATTCGCTGCATTAGGTAACCAGAAGTGCAGAAAAGATAACAGAAAAAAGATGAGAAATAGATTCATGTGGAACTAGAAATAAATTAGAAGAAGACCCCCCTGAGAAGCATACTGCATTGTATAATTATATTGAGAATGCCACATGCCTTTAGGGGCCCAGAGGTTTGCAGACTGGTTTCTTATCCTATAGACATTTCAAGAATCATAGTTCTTTGCATGTAACTTTGGAAAAAATTGCATAGATCTTCCATACTTTATGTGAAATGAGTTTGGTGTCATGTTTAATAGTGTGGATTGAGATAATCAACCAAAGACTGCGGCACTGGTGGCATCATGAAGATTTCAGCTTCCATGCCCACAGACTGCTCTTTGGTGAATGAGGCAGTGGTCTCCTGGGAAGAGACAGCCTCCACCTCACCTCACTGGGAAGGAAGCTCTTTTCAGCCAGAATGGCAGACCTGCTTGACTGGGCTTTAAACTAAGCCCGCTAGGGGATGGGTGGACAACCACCAAAGCAAGCCCACTAGGCAACTACTGCAAAACCAACAGGTTAGGGCACTCAAGGGAATCCACTTCTACCTCAGCCCTGGAACGGTGTCCTTGTGCAAGTGCAAGGAAGCCTAGGGCTTCCAATGGGACACTTACATGTCTGTACACCAATGCCAGGAGCTTGGGAAACAAACAGGAGGAACTTGTCCTCCTGCTAAAAAAGAATGACTATGATCTCATAGGGATAATGGAGACCTGGTTGGACTCCACCTATGACTAGGCCACAGGTACAGATGACTCTACCCTGTACAGCAGAGATTATGTGGAAAAAAAGAGGTGAGGGTGTAGCTCTCTCTCAAGGAAAGCTACACATCCCTGGAAGCTGACATTGGCACACATAGAGGATGACTAGAGACCATCTGGGTTAAAATACATGGGGAACAAGGCACAGGGGACAAAATGGTAAGAGTCTACTACAGACCTCCTAATCAGGAACAAGAGCTTGACCAGGCATTTGCCAGGGAACTAGCTGAGGCTGCACGCTCTTGGTGCATGGTTGTCATGGGATACTTCAACTACCCGGACATCTGATGGGAAGAGCACTCAGCCAAATCCAAATGATCATAAAGCTTCTTCACATGTGTGGATGAGCTCTACATGACTCAAGAAGTCTGTGGACTAACAAGAGGCAAAGCACTACTGGACCTGGTACTGGCCAAACAGAATGATCCAGTCAGAAACCTAAGAATCAAAGGAAAGCTGGGAGACAGTGACCATGAGCTGATCATTTTACTATCCATTGCAAAGCTGGCAAGAGAGTCAGCAATGCAGAAGTCCTCAACTTTAGGAAAGGTGATTTTGATAAGCTCAGGAGGCTTGTTGTTGTGGCCCTAAGGGGTCATGACTTGACAGGGAAGGGAGTCCAAGATAAGTGGTTGCTCCTTAGGGCAACCTTATCACGCGATCCTGAAAGCACAAGGGATGTCCATCCTATCTTGGAGGAAAGGTAGTAAAAGGGCATAGCAACCCCCTTGGCTTAGCAGGGAACACATAGACCTCCTACATCTAAAAAAAGAGGCTTATAAAGGATTCACCCCTAAGGAGGAAGTATTCTGCACTGGTCCATACCTGTAGGGAGCAAACCAGGAAAGCCAAGACTGCAACCGAGCTCCAACTGGCTTCACATATCAAGGACAATAAAAAGTCCTTTTTCAGATATGTGGGGAATTGGAAGAAAAGCATAGGTAACATTGGACCCCTGCTAAGCCAAATGGGACTACTGACAACCGACATCAAGGAAAAAGCCAATCTGCTTAATGGGTACTTTGCCTCAGTTGTTCACCAGCCCAAAGAGATTGTCCTGCCTAACATGATGTAGGACAGCCAGGTTGAGGGTGAATATATACCCAACATCTATGCAGACCTTGTAAAGCAACACCTTGAGAGGCTGGACACCTTCAATTCAGCTGGTCCAGACAGATTGCACCCCAGAGTACAGTTGTTGTCATCAGTTGTTATCCCAACTAATGCCTAAATTTCCAAAAGGGACTTGGGCTTTTCTAGTGCCTCAGTCTTTGGGAACTCAGTTGACACATCCTAAGGTTACTGGGCAGAACATCGTCCTTGGACTCCGAAGAGGGTATTTATACATGTACTCCTGGCGGGGAGGGGGAGGTTCTTTAATTAAAGTAGCTCTGAGAGCTGCTCTAATTAGAGCTCCTTGAGCGTCTTGAGTATCAGCATCTCATCAAAATGGCAGTGGGGGCTGTGGCAGGGGGTGCTCCTGCGTTGAGCCACCCACTTCACTGTGCCCAACCACCTTCTAGGCTCCGAGTGCCTCCCTAGGGGTGCCTCGCGTCTGGCTGACACCCTTCCTGGAGTACATTTGCTAGCCTGGGAGGTGGTTGGGCACAGTGAGGTGGGTGGCTCAATGCAGGAGCGCCCCCTGCTGGCTCACCACACGTGGTGGGAGCCGTGGGATATGAATACCCTGCTGTATTAGAGGCATAATTTGGGAGGAGGATTAGAGTCACTGAAATCCCTTGAGCAAACAATTTCTAATTTGGCATCAGGTCGACTGGATAGTGTAGATAGCCAGGATGATGGACGATTATGTCCAAATGACCGTGCCCGAACTAAAAGAACTGGCGAAAGGGAGAG
>NW_017728992.1:78030043-78035337 GCF_001723915.1 Gavialis gangeticus | reverse complement strand
TTGAGCCACCCACTTCACTGTGCCCAACCACCTTCTAGGCTCCGAGTGCCTCCCTAGGGGTGCCTCGCGTCTGGCTGACACCCTTCCTGGAGTACATTTGCTAGCCTGGGAGGTGGTTGGGCACAGTGAGGTGGGTGGCTCAATGCAGGAGCGCCCCCTGCTGGCTCACCACACGTGGTGGGAGCCGTGGGATATGAATACCCTGCTGTATTAGAGGCATAATTTGGGAGGAGGATTAGAGTCACTGAAATCCCTTGAGCAAACAATTTCTAATTTGGCATCAGGTCGACTGGATAGTGTAGATAGCCAGGATGATGGACGATTATGTCCAAATGACCGTGCCCGAACTAAAAGAACTGGCGAAAGGGAGAGGCCTTCAAGTGAAGAAAGGGCTAAAGAAGGAAGATGTGATTAAACTCCTGTGCAACAATGATTCAGCCACAGAGCCACCTTCATGCATGTCAACTCCTGAGCTCTCCCCAGAATCACATCCCTGCATGCCAATTCCACAGCCCTCCGAGGGATCACCCCCAAGGAGGAATGTTAGAGGTACCAGATGTGGCTAGAAGCTGAAGAGCGGGAGTGGGAGAGCAAGCGCAAGTATGAGTTGGAGTTGAAAAAGATGAAGCTGGAGGCCCAGCACGAGAAAGCACAGATGGAGCTGGGGCCCAGCGTGAGCACGAGAAGGTACAGCTAGAGTTGAAAAGGATGGAGATGGAGGCCCAGTGTGAAGAGGCCGAGTGCCGAGAGAGAGAGGCAACACCAGTGCCAAGAGGCAGAGGCCAAGCACAGGCACAAACTAGAGGTATTCCGTCTGCAGCCCAACAGGGGAGATGTGGGCCCTCAATGAGTGCCTGGGGGACACCCCAAACTGAACTTCTCAGCCTTCTCTCACTACAGAGTAAGAGGCGATCCTGACATATTCCTCAGCATCTTTGAAAGGCAAGCCCGACTGTGGAAGGTGCCCGAGGGAGAGTTCATGATGCACATAGCTGCTCTGGTAGAAGGCAACATGGCGGTGGTTCTGAACAGCCTGCCCTTGGATGCAGCTGATGACTATGATACCTTTAAAAAGGCTGTGTTTTCAAGGTTCAAGTTAGGACCAGATTATTTCTGGAAAAAATTTCAGAATATCTGCCCACAACCCGAGAAGACAATGGCTGATTTTGTGGCTCTGGTGTGAGACGCACTCCTTTAATGGGTAGACGGAGCCAAGGCTGACAATAGAGAGAAGCTGCTCCATCTCATGGCGCTGGACCAATTTTATTACTGCTGTCCGAGGGAGATTAAAACTCTCGTCAAGGACAGGGCCCCCAAAACCGTCCAAGAGGCCGCTGAAATTGCAGATCAGCTGTTGCTAAATCATGAAGGGCCAGACAAGAAGCCTCCCTACTTTGGGAAGGAACAGAAAGGCTTCCAAAGAGGGGGCAAGGGAGGGCCAGGCCCAAAAGGAGAAAAGGGGCCGTCCCAAACCGAGCGTAAGGAGGTCCCTGATTCGACCAAACCACCCAATTCGGAAAAGAGGGGGTGCTATAACTGCGAGGAGCCGGGCCACATCAAGCCCAACTGCCCAAAGCTAAGCAACAAACCCAAGCCCGTCAGACATGCAACAGCTGTAAGCAGTGAGGGGGGAGACCCAAGCCCCTCTGAGGGGCGTGCCTGTTGCTACAGGATCACAAATCCAGAGGAGGTGATGGCCCCCCACCGGACCAAGATAACGGTAAATGGGAGAACCCTTATTGGGGAACTGGACACGGGGTCCAGTGCGACATTAATCAATGCCAACCTTGTTTCACCTGCAGATATAATCCCGGGGAGGACCCTTACCATTCAAGGGGTGGGGTCTCCACCATTTGAGGTACAGGTAACCTGTCCATCCATAGAGTGGAGAGGCTGCGCAATGTGCATAGAACTGGGTGGTCTGGAAGCAGGGGTGCCAAGAAGCATTCGACACGCTAAAGGCTGCCCTGGTCAAACAACCGATCCTGAAGGCACAGCTCTATGATAAACCCTTCTATGTAGCCACGGATGCCTCTGACTCAGGACTAGGAGCTGTACTCTTACAAGAGCACCAAGAGACACGGCACCCTGTGGTGTACCTAAGCCAGAAGTTAATCCCTCAGGAGTGGAACCTGTTGTTTATCAAGAAGGAGTGTTTGGCAATCGTCTGGGCACTGAACAAGCTGAGACCCTATTTATGGGGGCAGCAGTTCACTGTCCTGGGAGGTGGTCGGGCACAGTGAGGTGGGTGGCTCAATGCAGGAGCTCATATAAAGCTTGTTGAATGAGCTTTAGATAAAACACCCCTGCCATCGCAATTTTTAAGGACAGGGATGCTGATACATGAGATGTTCGAGGCTGCTGGAGCAATTAATTGAGTCTGCTCTGACGCACTGTAATTACAGCACGTTGGAATGGGCTTACTGCTTGTGTATAGGCACCAATGGGTCTGGTTTTATTTCCAGCTCTGCCACCATCATTCCCTCTAAGCTGTGTGGCATGTGTGGCTGCTGAGGTGTGCTAATACTGTGCTGCCAGGTGCACCTGCGTGGCCCCACACGCTGCACAGCTTAGAGGGAAAGCTGTCTGCCACATTCCTTTCAGGTGACCAGGGAATACAATTTATTAATTTTTGCCTCAGTTTTCCTATTTGTTATGTTTTAAGCTTTGATAAGAAGTGGTTTGTCCTTCGCAAGCAAAGATGACCTCATTGAGAAAGGAAGCAGGAAAGAAAAAGGGAGTAAGAAAAGAGAAGGGGAGAAAGAGAGGAAAAAGAAGAAAAAAGAGAGAGGAGGGGGTGAGGCCAGGTCATGTGGGTATACAGGTGATTTGTAAGCCCAATCTTTGCCCTGAACAATCTGCTGCAGCACGGGAAGTATAGTGACAAAGACTGAACATGAGAGGTCCTCATTTTCCTGGCCACTCGTTTCCTTGCTGCTTCTGCTGTGTACTGCTGCTCGAAGGCCAGTGCTGCACTCTGGAGCAATGACCTCCAGGATGGATGGTCACGAGTGATTTGCTTCCATGACTCTGGGCTGAAACTCTTTAGAGACATCTTTAGGGTGTCCTTGTACTACTTCTTTGGTGCACCACAAAAGCATACTTCATTTGACAGTTCACCAAAGAAGATTTTCTTTGGAAGGTGAGAGTCAGGCATTCTTGAAAGGTGGTAAGCCCATCTTAGCTGCACCAGTTTCAGTAGGGTGTGGATATTGGGGAGAGCTGATTTTCTGATCACCTCAGTGTCTGGAATCATGTTCTGCCACTTGATCTTTAGTATCTTTCACAGGCAGCACAGGTGGAAGTGGTTAATATCTAGGCAAACTGTTGACCATCAACAGTTGTTGGCTTTTAACTGGGACGTGTGGTTCCTGGGGTGTTGTGCCAGGCACAGGTTGAAACATGACTGCGATCTTGTTTGTGTTCATAGTGAGTCTGAAGTCGTAGCAGGCTGACCAGAATAGGTCCATGGACTATTGCATGTCAGCCTGTGAGCCATGGCTGTCTGGATTTTGGAGCTCGCTCAGAGCCTGTGCAGGTTGAAGATGTCTCTGTTGAAATGGTACCTGATTCCCATACCAAGGCCATCATCACTGAAGGCATCCAACAGCATGGCAGAGAATACCATGTTGAAAAGGGTAGGTGTGAGCACACAGCCCTGCTTGATGCCATTTGTGACTGGAAAGGGGTCAGAGCATTTGTCATTTATAAGGATGCGTGCCATCATGGAACTGTCAAATTTATTCATTTTTTGCCTCAGTTTTCATATTTTTTATGATATTAAGCTTTAACAAATACTATAATAGTTAGCTATACTTATGATTTATTAAAAAGGACCCTACTGCCTGAGGATGTATTGTCAGCTTTTCTGAAAGCTGACACCTTAAAAGCACATGAAGTTAGAAACCCCAAAAGCTGAGACACCCCAAATTACCTCTCTCTATATATAGTTTTAGTTTCTCTATTGGCATTATGTCTTCTTCTTGACAGTTTGGTGTGAGATGTTAACAAGTGAATGGGCTTGAGGCAGAAATTGTTCTTTTACTTCATAAAACTCTTCCCTCTTTTCTTTGCATTTAGATCAGCTACATAGTTCTGCAGCTCAATGGAAGACTTTATTGTTCATATCTGTTGGTCAGAAACCTTCCAAAAACCCTAATGAGCTCTTTAAAATATATATTATTAAAATAATGAGATAATTAAACAAAATTGCTTTGTCATATTTAGCACATATCCCTTTTTTAACTGTCCATGGTTATTTAAGGGAATGGAGAGAGGGAAGGATATACTAGCTATTTTGCTTTCAGTCCTTTCATTTTTCTGAAATACGTGATCAAGAGCTGCAGAAGTACAATGAGCATGTAACATTTTTTCCACATCATTTTAGATGTACATTAAAACCAAATATAATTCTGCCTTTTGCACAACAGCTTGTACATTTTTAAACATTTTTTTTTTAAATTGGGGCACTGTGAAACTATACCAGACTCATCAGAGCACAGAAACACATTTTGCTTCATTGAAATGCAATGTCTCCTGGAGTTCTTCCGCATGAAAAAGAAGTTTATAAGTGTCTGACAATCCAGAACATTGTAGGTATGTTATGTTTTCAAGGAACAATCCCTATGTTTTGCATAACACAGGGACTAAAATCATGGATACAGGCAGCTAGGTCATTTGAATGGCTCCTTGTGCCCATGGGTTACTGTTGGAAGTGTGCATTCTTAAACAATAAAAGGACACTAAATCTCTGCTCTCTTTGCATGTAAAAGATATAAGGAAATCCAGTAGACATCACTGGGTTCCAAATAAACATATTTACTAATGGAGGTAGTTAGGGGTGTTAGTCTGGCAGAAGGCAGGGTAGAGATGTACCTTATAGACAGAGTCAGAGAAGCATAAGTTTTTGTGAACAAGAGCTCACTTTATTAGATGCTATAAAAGGATGTGCACAAAGCAGGCTATTAAATAGAAAGAGTGATCTGAATGCAGAGGACTAGGAAAGAAAGGGAGGAGGGGGACACTGCTAAGAGAGGCAAGAAGGTTGTAAACCCATAAGGATAAAGTTGTCAAAAACCCTAATCCAGGTAATGGGATAAGAATCCCCAGTCCCTGGTTATTAACACAAGGCAGTCTGTGTGTGCTTTCTTCTTCCACAATTTTACATTCAACTCAGCTTTTAAAGTCCCTCTCTTTTAGAACAGCTCCTCTGAGATTAGCAATGAAATGTCCAGGAAGGTTACACGGAAGACCTAGATATGCATATGTCCAGCAAAACCCCCTGTTTCTTTCTC
>NW_017728992.1:78024709-78025043 GCF_001723915.1 Gavialis gangeticus | reverse complement strand
CATGTGTGTGCATGTGTGTGTGTGAGGGAACCAATTTGGCATTGTGTCACCATCTCCCCTGTTCAATAAAACCACTGTCATTTGCAACTCTGAGTTGGGTCATGTTTTACTGAATCTCAGTCCCTTCCCTATTTTAAATTCCAGCCTCATTCTCTCAGCTCCAGTTCCCACCCTCTCTGCTAGTTTCCCCAATCTCCTCCCAATTCCATCTCCCCTTTTCTACCACCTCTCAGCCTCTCCTTGCTTTCCTGCTTTCCCTGCTACCCCTCTCTCTGTTTTCAGGCTTCCACCCCTTCACCTTCTGTAATCTCTCCCCACCCGCTTCCTGCAGCTA
>NW_017728992.1:78014799-78019709 GCF_001723915.1 Gavialis gangeticus | reverse complement strand
TGTTTTATATTGTATAATTATTAGGTTTGTATTAATTTTTACTATTGCATATTGTATTATTATCATTGTTGTATTTTTTTTTATTGTTTCACATGGATATTGTATGGTTTATGCCTGTGTTTGTAAGTGAACGAAAGTCATGTCAAGTTTCCATTTTATATGTCAATTCTCCATCTTGTGCCTGGGCATCCCATGTTGCAACAATATGATTCATTGTACCCCTCCCATGTAAATTGGTTCCCCATGAATGAGAATGATTGGGCATGATTGAAATACAAGGGTAGCAGGCCTCTACTGAATGGCCTGTAATGACTGGGCCATCATCTTGCATTGATTCATCCAGGTACCATGGACCTCACCCAGGAACAGAGGCAAGACCAGCATTTGAAAAACAAAAGACCCTGCAGAGCCAGCAATTCTCACCATTACAGACACCCGAAACTGCACATCCCTGCATGGAGCACACATGCTCAGTATGCCAGGGACTAACCCTTGCCTGGGCATGCCTCCTGTCACTAGGGTCACAAGGTCTGCCCCTATAAAAAGCAGCAGTGAAGACAGACCCAGTGAGATGCCCTCTCCATGTGGACCAGTACCATGCCACACCACCTATCCACCCAGAGGCCCTGCTGGCAATCCCCCTCTGGACAACACCTATTGGACAAGGACCCCTTTCCAGCCTGGATAGGTAAATATTACCTGCACACCTCCTCCTACAATTTGGACTCTCTCTCTCTCCTCCTGGACTTCAGTGAACTTCAGCCCCTGCATCAAGCCTCTCTAACCCCTGCTGCATGTGTGTGCATGTGTGTGTGTGAGGGAACCAATTTGGCATTGTGTCACCATCTCCCCTGTTCAATAAAACCACTGTCATTTGCAACTCTGAGTTGGGTCATGTTTTACTGAATCTCAGTCCCTTCCCTATTTTAAATTCCAGCCTCATTCTCTCAGCTCCAGTTCCCACCCTCTCTGCTAGTTTCCCCAATCTCCTCCCAATTCCATCTCCCCTTTTCTACCACCTCTCAGCCTCTCCTTGCTTTCCTGCTTTCCCTGCTACCCCTCTCTCTGTTTTCAGGCTTCCACCCCTTCACCTTCTGTAATCTCTCCCCACCCGCTTCCTGCAGCTACCCAGCTCCTATTAGCTGTCCTGCAGTTCTCTCCAGCTCCCAGAACCTACTGCCACTCTCTGCAACTTCTTTAGCTGCCCCAGAGTCATCCTCTGGCTCCCTACACCCAGAACCCCTCTCTAACACCTGCACTTTCCCTTAGTCCCATTTTTCCCTCTCCCTACCTACCTTTTCAACTCCCCCGTAACTACGCTGGCATTGCTTCCCTGTTCTACAGGCTTTGGGTGTTGTCTTTTGATCAATTAAGATCAATTAACCTGAAGTTACCCTCAAGCCTCTACCGGTTCTAATCCCGGTTCTGGTAGCTTTCACTCCCTACACTTCTACTTTCTTACCTTAACCTTTCCCCAGGTATCCCAAGTACAACAAGCACATATATACATACACATCACAACACCCAGCTTAGGAACTCACCTGTGTGTATGCGTAGGTGGGTGGTATGTGTGTAAATTAGTGAATACATATCTCTCTCTCTCTCTATATATATAGAGAGAGAGAGAGGTATACACATATATAGATATCATTGTGTGTGTTATATAAATTAGTAATCCATGTATGTGTAATTGATGTGCAGGTGTTGGTAACTGGTAACTGATTCTGTATAAGTTTGGTGTGTGTGGTGTGTATGGGTTTAAATTGGTAATAAGTATGCATGTGCCTAAGCTGGTAGTGTGAGTGTGTATGCCTAGTAGGGGTGTATGCACCTAGTGAGTGTATGTGTGCTTAATTGATTTTTGTGTGCATGTGCAATTGTACACCTCACCCTCCTGTCTAACAGCACAATATTGAGATTCTGAGCATTGGCCTGACCCCTCAGGGCAACATATGCAAGGCTAGGTCTGATGGTTTCTGCAGTAGGAGAGAGAGACTCATCAGATTGCTCCCAAACTATTTAAAAGGATACTAACTTATCTATACTTTTACTTTACTACATGTCTCTATGCAGATAAGAATTTAGGACTAGAGCAAGTCACACACCAAATTCAACTTTTCACCAAAATGTAGAAGTTGACATCTGAAATCAGACCAGGACATTCAGGCTAAGTACAGACAGTCAAAAAGCCTGGGGCTGAATCAATTCAGTGTTTGCAGGTTAGTCTAAGCTGCAAAGATTTAATTGAAACAGAAGTGAGCAAACATTTACATTTGATTCAGGAAATGCAGCCACATGTCTGCAGTGGCTCAGACCAGAAGCTGGGGGGTTCTAGAGCACAGCTGTCTGACTGTGCATTCACTTCCTCTTCCTGCTACCCCTGAGGTCTCTGGGATTTGCAGTCCAGACTTATAGCAGCAGGACTCTGCAGGGTTGCTCATCACTTCCGCTTCCTGCTTCCAGGTGCCTCTGGGATTTGTAGTCCAGTCACAGCCAGCAGTAAATTTGAGCAGGGGAAAGGATGTTTAACCCTCCTCCCTGGCCCCAGCTGGGGTTTGCCTGGAGAGGGCAGTTCCTCTGCCCCCTGTAGACTGGGCTGCGTCCCCAGCTGCGCTTTCCCCTCTTGTCAGCCAGCCCTCACTGCTCCAGCTAGGGAGCAGACAACACAACCCAGCTTAGAGCTGGAAAGCATGCTGGGATGCTGGGGGACTCTGATTTAACTTAAACCAGGAATGCATCTGGGACAGAAGTTCCATGAACTGATTTGATCCAAATCAGTTAAGTCTGCTACTACATTCAACCAAGTTTATTTTAAATCAGTTTAAGCCATTTTGAAATTGGTTTATGTGCACTGAGCTTCTGTTATGTTACAGATTTAAACCACCTTCTGATCTCTTAAACTGGTTTATGTGTAACTTCTGTCCCTAGCCTCAGAGCTGTCTTTAAAATTGTTTTAAATGCAATGTCACCGAATGATTTTGACTTTGCTCTTCTGTTTATTTAAGTAACTTATAACTCAGTGGCATTAATTATTTATATTGTTTTCCAAACATTTTGAGAAAGTTGTTTAATGCAAAATTCTTTAGGCTTCTTTTGCCTGATATACAACTAAATATCCAAAAAAGTTGGATGTAAAACTGTGTTTACAGTTTTAAATATTTATGTTTAAATTTAATTTCTGAATTAAGTTCTAGTGTTGATAGTTGCAAATTACTGAATAGGAAATAAGATAGTGTACACACAGTTTCCCACTTTGTACACACACTCCATGTTGCATGGATACAAGTTGGACCTAAACTCACCAAATTTCTGCCTAGCTCTTAGGTTGTTAATTACCAGGGATCTGGGTTTTCCATTTGCCATGGAAAAACATAGATTTTCTCCTTGAAAGGAGACAAACGTGGGAAACCAAGTGTTTCACCTATGTCAGGAGGCTTGGTGCTTCTGCCAGTTTAAGAAGAAGGCAGACTAGTGGTGGGGCAGCCTGTAGATGCAGCCAGGGTTGATTATGGAGTCATCTAACCCTGGAGGAAGGCTGAGCTTAGGTAAGATATAAGCCCAGACCTAAGTGGTGTCAGCAGTAACAGCTCTGAGCCGGAGAGAACACCATCTCAGCAGGATGGCTGCAGATCCAGAAGGTCAACGTGTAGAGTAACACCTGAAGCATTTTGGAAGTTTGGGGAGGAACTATAGATTTCATAGACATTAGTGCTGGAAGGGACCTCATAAGATCACTGGGTCCAGCCCCCTGTCCAAGGGGCAGTAAGTCAGTTAGGGTCAAAGGATCCCAGCAAGATAAGCATCCAAGTATTTCTTGAAAGTGTCCAGAGTAGCTGCTTGCACAACCTCTGAAGGGAGTCTGTTCCAGGTCTTGGGGGCTCGGACAGTAAAGAAGTTTTTCCTTATCTCTAGTATAAAACAGTCTTGCAGGAGTTTGTGACCATTGGACCTTGTCATCCCCTGGTGTGTTCTGGTGAAGAGGTGTTCCCCCAGATCCTGATGCACACCCCTTATGTACTTATAGGCTTCCACCAAACTAGCTGCCACCAACTAAGGGGAGGAGGAGATTTCTAGGGACCCAGAGAGGGGTCTGGAGGCTAGATTGAGGGGCTGGGAGTGTGGGACTTTTGCCCTGTGGGATCAGGCCAACTCTCAGGATCTAAATATTGTGCTGTTAGACAGGAGGGTGTGGCACAATTGCACATATACAAACACACAAATCAATTAGGTCCATACATACACACTACCAACTCAGGCACATACACATCCAAACCAGCCTAGGCACATGCATACCTATCACCAATTCAAGCACATACACTATACACCCCAAAAGTTAGACAAAAATCAATTGTCCATACCCTCACACTCAGTACACATACGCAGATCACTAATTTGTATATGATGCACACAATGACATATACATATATATACACATGTACAACCCACCTAGACATACACACAAGTAAGTTCCTAACTTGGATGGTATGTTATGTATGTGTGTGCTTGGGGTACCTGGGGGAAGGTAAAGGTGAGAGAGAGAGTTAACATGCAGGGAGTGAAAGTTGCCAGAACCAGGATTAGAACCCGTGGACTAGAAAGAAGCTGGCTAAGGAACTGTGGCTTGGGTTTACTTAAAATCAAGTAGCCCCAGGGTTACTCAAGGTCACTGGTGCAAGGGCAAAAAGCCTGGTGGCAAGGAGTGAGACAGCTAGGAAGGAGAGAGAGACAGAAACCTGGGAGCTTGGGGCTGGAAACTGAGGCAGACAGCTGAGATATTGGGGGTGGGGAAGTGGTGGCAAGGAGGAAATGGTCAGGAAACGCAAAAACCCAACTCTGGGTTTCAAAATAACAGGTTTAGTAAACAGACAACACACTACGCAGCCCCATGAAGTTATTGGTTCCCCCCCCCC
>NW_017728992.1:78002057-78009799 GCF_001723915.1 Gavialis gangeticus | reverse complement strand
CCCACACACACACAAAAGCACTCACAATGGCAGCAGGAGAAAGAGACTCAGTGGAAGGGTTGGAGTCCAAGTAGGAAAGAGAAACAGAGTCCAAGTCCTTGGTTGAAGAGGGGGTTGGGGGTGATAGCTGTCTATCCAGGCTGGAAAGAGGTCTTTGTCCAGAGGCAGGTTGCCAGCAGAGCCTCTGGGTGGATAGGTGGTGTGGCATGGCGCTGGTCCAGATGAAGAGGGCGTCCCAAAGAGTCAGTCTTCACTACCCCTTTTATGGGGCAGACTACCTCTGATCTCCTATGGGGAAGTCCTGTCCAGGCAAGATCAGTCCTGTTCCAGAGGGTTCCAGGTGTTCTTACTGAGCATGTGCAGTCTTGGCACAATGGTGGGTTGCCTCATCTTTTGTTTCTTGAATGCTGAAGGTGGTTCCAGTGGCTGGGTCGTTGGTCCAGGTATGGTTTTGATGCTGTGGGGCCAGAGAGGGTCCAGGAGCCCTAGAGGAGGGGCTAAGTGGAAGTGAACATCAGTGAGGATACTATCAATGATGATGTCACCCACAAGGCATGAGGCATGATGTAGGGGAGGAACAGATCCATGCAATTCACCTATAAGTCAGGGACCACTGTGCACATGGTAGTCCTTTGAGAAAGTAATTTAGGAAGCCCTGGGACATCCTCCCTCAAAAGTATAAAATAAAGAAGACATCAAGGTGTGGCAGATGACTGAAGGGGTGATTGCCCACAGAAAGTGAGAACTGAAGGGACTGCCAGGGGCTTCACAGCCATTCCTGGAAGGACACCCTGTCACATCCCTTTGCAGGCTGACAGAGTTCCAGCCTGCAAGGGGCTGCTTGAGGCTGGGGTGTGGGAGGAGGGCGATCACAGGAAGGGGTTACACACATGCACATGGCAGCTAGGCATCACAGTGGAGAGCAGTTCCCACAGTTCCCTGCCAGTAAGTTTATGGGTGAGGGAGCCATAGGTGGGAATGGGGGTGGAGAGGACATAATTGAGGCGTGAGGAGTTGGGGGAGGGTATAGGTGAGGCATGGGGCACAAGAGAGCATGGTGATGCATTGGGGGAGTATGGGTGGGCACATGGCCCCCCACATTTTTATATCTATAGTGGGGCACAAGGCTGCAGGCTTGACAGACTGGTGTGGGTGGAAGCTGCCTCTGTGGCCCAGCAAGTAGGACATGGCATGGGAGAGTGGAGCAGGGTGGCAAGACTCATTGCCACTGCCATTGCCAGGATCCCTGCACCAACTATGCTGGCGGCAGTGCAAAGAGTAATGAGCCACGCTGCCCTCACCTTCTCTTGTCTCCAGCCATTCACATGCCAGGCTATAGCTCTACTCTGGAGGGGAGGTTGAGTGGGGGGCAGTGTGCGTGGCCTGAGGGGAGTGATAGTGGTGGAGACCAGCCCATGTCAGTGGAGTAGAGAGACAGTCTGGTGCATGAGTGTCTGGTAGAGGGAGGAGGTGAGAGCAGCATGGCTCCCCTCCCTGATCCATTACTCTTCCTGCTGCTGGTGGCACAGCTGGCATGGAAGTCCTGACGGTGGCAGTGGCAGCAATGACCAGAAGTCTTGTCACCCTACTCTGCTTTCCTGCCTGGGTCCTGGAGGTGCCTTCTGCCCATGTCAGTCCAGCCAGGCTGCAGCCCTATGTCCTGCTGTGACTCCACAAAGCTGGAGGGCAGGTGGGTACTTGTCCCCCATGCCACCTAATGCATTGCCTATGGCATCATATATGTTCAGACACCCCTGCCCTGCCCCACACACCCCAACCCTGCCCAACGCACTGAGAGGCTGGGGCCTAGGGGTAAGAAGCAGCAGGTTGGGGGTGAGGGGCACCAGCAGAGCTGGGGGGGGGCTGTGACTTGGGAGTGAGGGGCATCAGTGTGTCAGGGCTGTTCAGCACCACAAAGTAGCATTTAAACATGGGAGTTGGACCCATGTCTTGGTGAGTGAAGAGGGCAGAGGGAGCTCCAATTTTCTATGATAAAGAAACCAAAATCAAATGCAAAAATATACAGGCATTTACAATTTATTTTATTATAATGATTGAGGCACTGGTAGGCTTCCAAACTGTTTAAAATTATAAATATACGTCAGTAAAGCATTGTGTTCAACTGATACCTACAAATATAGTAGCATTTCATTTTAACTGTGGAAAAACATGGATTTAGGGTTTTGTAATCAGACAATTTAGGGTTTTTTGTTTTTTTTTAAATCAGAGAATTTTGGATTTTTAAATTGAGAAAGCCAGGATCCCTGGTAATTACTGACAAAATCTTTGCAAAAATGCTGCAAATTATATTTTTAGTGAAAATTGATAAATGAGTTTGAATGTGTTAAACAAGGTGCTTTAAGCATCTTTTCCCTCAAATAATAATTGTGTGATACAAAGCCTAGGAGGTGAAGCCATCTCAGGTAAGAATAAGATTTGCAGGAAGCTTCGCAGCCTCTTCAACAGAACCATTCAACTTCTGACTAACCACATCACAAAACTGTTGATTTTGTTGAGGTAAAACTAGTTCACTAACAGAATTTGTCAAGTAGCTGTGGGCAATGGTTAGTTGCTGGACTTTTTAACAAATTGAAGGACATGCTAATTTGAGGGACGTTATATTTAATTTGGGGATTTTGTGCTTCACAGGTCTTTCAATGTTTTCTGAATACTTGCTAAAATACATAACCAAGAGGTGGCAGCAGTCCATGCACTATTTACAGAATGTGCTTTATAGTTTTATGCATCATCTTAAAATTCTTTAACATGCAAAACACTTTTTTCTATGCAACAGAAAGCCTTTCCCCCCCCCTTATTGTCTTCCCCCCAAAACAGATGTGCTATTTCAATTTATATTTTTAACTAAATGACCTTCACAGTATTACCTCACCCATCTCCAAGGGCTTAGTCTTTGTTTGAGGGGCTTACAAAGAGACTTCCTTAAGAGTCTCACCCATCTTGAAGTTGGGAGATAAGTGACTGGGAAATGGAAAAGGCATTGCTTGATATGATTCACAGGTTACTGATGCTCAGGCAATCTACTGGCCCCTGTGCTCTTTGGAGAGGGTGCATAAAACCTGCCCCGCCAGCCTGATTCTCCTCTTAGTTTAGCAAGACAATCTTGTTATAGTCATATATAGCAATATTGCTCCCCCATGTGATATTTGGCTCTCAGGAACCTTAGTGCAAATGGCACTGATTTGCGTCAAAAGGGCCGAAGTGGAACACATTGGCAGCCAGCAACTGGATCCAGAGCAGGTTGAAATGATGGGTGTTCTCTACCAGCTCAGGTTTTATTTTTCCTTTGGTTTTGTGGGTCACAGAGAGGGGGTAAGTTTAAATAAGAATGGGTGTTTCATGCAGATGACTCCTTGGTGAGGGAAAAGAGGAAGCCTACCCAAATCTATAGAGGCAAACCAACAGCTTTCCCTAACTAAGGAAAATGAAGCACAAATGAGGGTTGCTGCAACTGAGAACCCAGCTGAAAGCGGGACAGTAAAACAGTTAAGGAGCAGTGTGAAACTCCTACTACTGGGTGAGTCTTTGACACATGGGCAGCAGCTGTAAGGCTGCCTATAATGGAGGACCCCCTTCAGAAGTGTCCACAAATACTTGGAGACACTTCAGTTAATCACCTGAGTGATAACCAGGGATCCTGGTTTTCTCTGTTAAAAAATCCAAAATTGCTTTGCACCATGACAAAAATCAGTCAAGTATTAAGACGGAAAAGGTCTAGCTGTGCCTCTTTTCCAGCTCTAACTCAAATTGTATGCATAGGCACATGCATGCACACACGCACACATGTATGGAAGAATCTATTAAACTCTATTTAAGAGCCAAAACAAGCCTTTTCACAATATGACACTATGATTTGCCATCTTGTGGCAACTGGAGAAGTGGTAACATCAAATCAAGGGATAAGCAATGAAGGTTTGAAAGGATTTAAGAAGGCTGCATTGCAGGTTGGGAAGAAATTGGCACTTAGACCCCCAAGAGTCAAGGCAACTGCATCCTTGGAGGTTCACAGTTGGGTTTGGTGGTGGGGGGTTCTTTCTCATTTGGTTTGGAAAGGGCATGACTAGGTGATGGTTTCATAGTTTCATAGTTTCTAGGGTCGGAAGGGACCTGAGCAGATCATCTAGTCCGACCCCCTGCCATGGCAGGAAAGAGTACTGGGGTCAAACAACCCCAGCAAGGTGTTCATCTAACCTCCTCTTAAAAACCCCCAGGGTAGGAGCCTGCACCACCTCTCTTGGAAGTTGGTTCTAGACCCTAGCCACCCTGACTGTGAAATATCGCCTCCTGATGTCCAACCTAAACCTACCCTCTGCCAGCTTGTGACCGTTATTCCTGGTCACTCATGGTGGTGCTCGGGGAACCAATGGTTGTCATTGGCAGGCTGGGAACAGACACTTAAAATGCTTATTTTTCTAGGGATGAGTGAAAGTTTGTCTGAAATGCAGAAGAGGGAGGTGTAATAGGGAGTCATATGGGCAGAAGATTGTGAAACACAAGGAATGCAGAGGATAGGTACTCCTTAATCAAATATCATCCTCATAGATGTTGTCTAAACCCTCTGCAACTTGGGGGTGGTTATCTTTTTGGCTAATGGTAAGGAGAAAATAGCTTTCTGGGAAATTCATCCAAGTTAAAGGACAGGGCCTCTTGTGCTGGGTGTCCAGACAGAGTGTTGATGCTATAGTTTCCCAATTATTTCAGAGCTAGAGGTATAGCTGGGAAAAAGTATCCTGAAAAAGGATTGAAACTCCTATTTTTGGAACAGCACGAGGGCAACCCACTCTGCATTCCTTAACCTTAATTTAGATTAATAAGGAGACTAGGAAAAGCCCAGCTACTGAGTGTAGACTAGCTGTAGGAAGGAGTGGAACAGCAAGTGTTTCCATCAGGAGGAAAAAAAGAAACCTTAAAGAGGAAATCATGACCTAGACCTTACGTGTTATTGCTAGATAGCCCTCAGCTGTACACAGTTAATGAAGTTGTCACCTAATTAAATCACATCCTTTTCATCTTGTCTTTCTTCTTGTTTAACCAGAATAATGCTTCAGAGAATTTTCTGGTTAGGTTTTGATGTCCTTCAAATAAAACAACATAAAATTTGTAGCTGAAGAGCATGATGGCTTATACAGTAGCTGAATCTTTGACTGATACGATGATAAATGCATATAATAATGCTTGCTTTCCCTGCCACTTGTCTGTCTTGACTATTTATATTCTTAAGTGTTCAGGACAGGCACTGCCTCTCTCTGTAATGTTCCCAGCACAATGGCACATTCTAGGTGTTATGATAATATGATTTTACTATCATTATTATAATACTATAATAATAACTATTTATGATCAGTAAGAGCTGTGTGAATGTGTTTTTTCTTAACTGAGTTGGAAGCATTTTAAATACATAAAAAGTTCCTATCTGTGTCTTTTATAAGGCTGTAGTATTAGAAGTCACCGATTATAGTTCATATTTTACATACATGCATTCTTTTGCCCATGCCATGATAGAACTATATAAATGTGATACTTAATGATAATACCATACAAATATCCCAATGTGTTTTCTATAGCATATTTATACTCTTGTTGTGTCTGGTCCAAGTTTTTTGGCATTCTGAGTATCCCTTTGGGGAAATACGACATCTTGCAGTAATGCACGCCATGCATGTCAAAAAACAGTACCAATCTGCTTCTGCTACTCTGAGTTTTTAAGAGTGGAAAGAGCAGGCTGTCGCCTTTTTTAAACATATGCAGAAAGGCTGTGTTTACAATACCAGCTGGAGAAACCAATACTAACATAAAACTGTGCATAGGGAAAGTAAAATAAGAACAAGCAAGCAAAAATTACCCAATTTTTATGTATTAAGTAACCATCTTAAATAGGACTATAAGAATAAGACTGTGCCTGCTATTCCAGTTCAAAGAAGTCAAAGGAGCTACGTCTGGTAGGATTTAATCTCCTAGATCGGGGCGGGCAATTATTTCGGGTAGAGGGCTGCTTACCCAGTTTTGGCAAGCTGTCAAGGGCTGCATGGGTAGCCCCACCCCTTGACAGGTGCCCCGACCCCTGGTCACGATCTTGGGACCAATGTCCCAATGTCCTGGAACCAATGTCTCAGGGCCAGCACCAGTGGGGCCCAGAGTGGGATACAGGCTGGCAGGGGTCTGTGGAGCCGGGCTGGGCTGGACCAATAGGGAGAGGGAGGAGTTGGCCTGGCTCCATAGAGCCTGTGCTAGCCGGGACCCTGTACCCCTGCTGGCCTGCTCTGGGCTGCACTAGTGCTGGCCCTGGCCCTGGGACACCAGTGTGGGCCCCGTTCACCCACTAACTCCCAGAGACCCCCAGCCCTGTGGTACAGGTGGGGGGCAGCGTTCAGCCTCAACCCCCTGCTCCCCGGCAGGGGATGAGCTGGTGCTGTGTGGGGAAAAGTGGCCCCTCACCCGCCTCATGGCCAGCGCTCCCTGCTGCAGCTACTTGCAGCCTGCATGGGGCTGTCCTGAGCAGGCACAGGCAGCCCCATATGGGCTGCGAGTGGCTGCAGTGCAGGGTGGCAGCCACGGGGAAGGGGTGGGGCTGCTTTTCCTGTGCTCAGCACCAGCTTGTAACCCAGCTCCGCTGCAAGTCTGGGCCCTGCACCGACTCCATCCTTGCCTGTTGGGAGTGCACAAAATGGCAGCCTCTGTGGTTCACCCACTTGCCATGCCAGGCAGTGTCTGCCACCACTGCCTCTGGGCTGCCCAGTGCATGAGCTCTGGGTGGGCAGCAGCAGCAAATACTGCCTGGCGCAGCAAGTGGGGGGGGGCTGCAGCTGCTGCCACCACGCACAGCCCCAATGGGTGAGCCCAGAGCTGGCATGGGGCCCAGGCTAGCAGTGGGGCTGGGTTACAAGATGGTGCTGAATGCAGGAAAAGTGGCCCCTCGCTTGCTCTATGGCTGGTGCCCTGTACTGCAGCCACTCGCAGCCTGTGCAGGGTGCCTGTGCCTGCTCAGGACAGCCCCACATAGGCTGTAAGCAGCTGCAGCAGGGAACACCAGCCATGGGGTAGGGGAGGGGCTACTTTTCCCTGGGTTCCTTCTCTGCCCTTCCCCCTCCACCCTTACCTAAGTTTCCCATGCTGGTGCAGCTGAGGAGCCACATGGTCCCAGGCCAGAAGCTCCTGCTGGGGGTTCCGGCTGTGGGGGAGCAGGGCTGGGCAGGCTCTGCTGTTGTGGGAGCCTTCTGGTCTTCCCCTGGGTCCTACTGCCCCTGGTTCCTGTCATTTTTGACAGGAACCAAAGACAGATAAGTATTAATTTTCTAAATTTTTTAGGGGCCCCATGGGCCAGATAGAATGGCCTCATGAGCTGTATTTTGCCCACTCCCGTCCTAGATAATCTTGAAGGCTCAGGATAAGCATAGTGGCTTCTTAACCTGGCAGGGGAAATAGTATGTATCTGTGTCCAAGAAGACAGTTTTCCTGAACCGCACCCCAGGAGAACTGCTCTTCTGGTGTGGTTCAGTACCTGCTGAGGTGCAGCAGCCTTAGAATCATAGAATCATAGAAGTAGGGTTGGAAGGGACCTTGTAGATCTTCAAGTCCGACCCCCCACCTGGGCGGGAGAAAAGACTGGACTCAAATGAGTCCAGCCAGGTAGTCATCAAGCCTCTTCTTAAAGATCCCCAGGGTAGGAGCCAGCACCACTTCCCTAGGAAGTTGGTTCCAGCTCCTAGCCGCCCTAACTGTGAAGT
>NW_017728992.1:77954806-78001785 GCF_001723915.1 Gavialis gangeticus | reverse complement strand
CATCAATGCCACAGTCGCCTAGTTTTTTAATGAGGATGGGGTGGGAGACGGTGTCAAAGGCCTTGCTGAAATCTAGAAAGACTATGTCCATGGCAACACCTGCATCCATTGCCTTTGTGACCTGATCATAAAAGGCAATCAGGCTGGTCTGACATGACCTGCCGCTAATGAAACCAAGCTGGTTGCCCTTGAGCATCATCTCTGAAGCCGGCCCATCACAGATGTGCTCCTTGAGGAGCTTCTCAAAGAGTTTCCTTAAGATCAGTTTATGGAAATGGGAGTCTTCTCCCTTGCTTGCTCTGAGGGTCTTATGGCTACGGGCAAGCAAAACTCAGGGGCATCTGAACCCCAAGCCTTTGGGGTTGGGCCTGCAAGTAGGATGTCTGCCAAAGGTTTTGGAAACATCTGAAGCCCCAGGTATGGGTGGAGGATCTTTACAGCTAGTAGGGCTACTTATGCTTCTTGAAGCTTGGATTTGGAATTAGTTTTGGCTAATTTGGCCATGGATACAGATTACATTAAAAAAAAAAAAAAGATCCATGTGAAGTTCTGAAATGTCTTGCATTGCAGGTGACTGATTTTTTTTTTTTTTTTCCCTCAGCTGTTGTTCATGGAATGTTTCAGTGCTTATTTTCAGTCACAGGAAATTTTGTAGGCAGTATAAATAACTATTGGAGCGGATGAAGGTAGATTAAAACCTCTTTCCTTAATTTGCGTTAATAGGCAAATTGTGAAGGTGGGCATGAAGGAGGATTCATAGTATTATAGTTGGGTCAGCCTGATTTCAACACCTGAAAATCTACTAAAGAAACTACATTTGTAACTATCTGGAGGAAGAAGACAATGGGGTGACCACTTGTAGCCCACAAGGATTTATCAAAATACAAATCATGTCAAATCAACTTGATTTCCTCTCTGACAGGGGGACTGGTTTGGTAGATAAGGGGAATGCAGTGATGTACCTGGACTTTAGTAAGGCTTTTGACGCAATGCTACAGGCTCTTTTCTCACATAAATAGTCTAGATATATAGATTAGGCTGGATAAAATTATCATTAACTTGGATACTTAATTGTTAGACTAACTGAAAAGAATAACTATTAATGAAACAAGTCAAACTGGCAAGAAATCTCAAAGGGGGTTCCACAGGGGATTGTTCTTGGTACAGTGGTATTGTTATTCATGATGTGGGTGCAGGAGTAGTGAGTTTACTGATGACATAAAGCTGGGAGGAATTGGAAATGCTTTGGAGGACCTATATCAAACCTATAACAAAATTAAATATAAGGTGTTATATGGAAGAAAGAAAAAAAACAAATGCACAAATATAGAATGGGGAATAACTGGGGAGGATGTAGCACTGTGAAGAAGAACTCAAGTCAGTAATGTGATATTGACTTTGAAAGAATGTAAATGCAGTTTGGAGTTGTAATAAGTTTAAATTATAGCAAAGTTAATTTAGATCAAATGTCTGGGGAAAAAACCTTAAGAATAGTAGGACAATGGAGAAAGCTATTTTGGGACGTTATGGAATTTCATCACTGAACATTATCAATGAAAGGCTGGATATTCAATTATATATGGCATTGGTTAGGAAGAGGAAATCTTTAATTTTTTTCAGGGGCTAGATGACCTTTGAAGTCCTTTCCTACCATATTGCTCTATTATTTTGGCCACTGACAATCCCAGGAGATGTATAGTTAAAAATGTGTGCATCACTCTGATACCTTAAACCTACAGGTCAAACTTTGTTTCACAGCATTTTTTTATATCTAACTTTTCATATTTTCTGCGTAAACATCTAGACGAATCAGAGAGGTGATAAAAATGTTATTTTCTTGATTCCTGCTCTTTGTCATTAGAAAATAAGCTTGTGTCTCATATGAATCTTCTGCATCTTATTTAATATTTTGAATTGTGAATAAAATTAAGGTATGCCTCCTACTATACAAAACAGCTTTTCTTATAACTCTCTGTATTGGGTTTATTTTTTGATGATGAATAATACCATAGGGTTTATTTCTTCTCTGAAAAAAGCATGTGTACTTCCTTTAAATACGAGTGACAATTTTTGTAAATTCAATTTTTGATAAACCGTTTTTATTATGTACAGAATGTGCATAAATTAAGCTTTTCATTTCATTTCATCTTGAGGTTCTTGTGAACTGAACAAATGCTCTGATGGGAATGATTAATATCAGAAATTAAATCCACTTGTTTTCCTTTATGAACAGCTCTGTAAAACAATGTCTTTAACTCTATGCATTCCTGGCTAAGTTCAGACAGTCAAAAAGCCTGAGGTGGAATCAATGCAAGTCATGCAGGTTTCTTTAAGCTGCATAGATAAGATCATTAATGAATACAACTCACGTTCACTCTTCTGTTGGACAAGGCAGGCAGCTGCCTGCAATGGCCAAGGCCAGAAGACAAGGGGCATTCCCACACACCTCCATCCACTGTGCCGATGCCAGCTGGGGGGCCACGGTGCAGGGTCTGCTTTCCCTTTGTTCCCCTTGCAGGTGAGAGGTGGAGGACTGGGGAGAGAACAGGGCTGGGGCATTTTCTGCCTGATGGAGCTGGGCTATGCAGGGGAAAAGCTACCGTCTCAGGGACTTCTCCCCTCCCCAATCTGCTGTGCAGGCCCTGGCTTGGGGGTACCAGGGCTGGGCCAGGGGCCTGTTCCCCACGTCCCCGTTCCCCACCACCATGCTGTTGCTTGTTGGGCTGGGGAGCAGAGGCTTTTCTATCTCAGCTCTGTGACAGTCTGAGGGTGGGGCTGCCTATCTCAGCCAGAGCAGAAGAGCTGGGGTGGAGGCAATCCTGCCTTGAGAAGGGGTTAGCAGGGAGCCACAATGCATCCTGGGATACAACCTAACTTGTGTCTGGATGTTGTACACACTGTTCATGCAGTATGTTGAAAACAAGCAGAATCTTTATCAGGGGACAAGGCAATATGCCATGTTTATTGTAAGTACAAATACATTAAAACATCACATTCTCACACACAATTCTGTTGACATTAAGATGTTACAGTCTTTTAGTTGCTTGAGTCAGCTTAGTGGCCAGCTAAGCTGAACATGAGGAGGGAGCCGGGCCTCTGTCAGACATGTACCAATGCTCCATTGTTGTTGTGCAGAAGTACCCAAAGCTTCTTTTTTCTTGCCCATCTTTTATAGTAGCTGTTTCCCCATGTATGTCTTTGGGTCTCGCTATATCATGGTGTTTATGTGCCAGCTGCATACCTTCAGTTCCTACAATTAAATCATGCATGGTTTGTTCAGACCCATTGTTCCTGTTTTGGTTAGGCTTCTTATTCCTATTTTGGGCGGATTCTTCTTTGTTTTGGGTTTTATCTGCAATCTTCAGCAATTAGAACAGGAGGTTACCACAGACTTTGGTCATTAAAACTTTGACCTTTGAAACAAAAGGTTATGTCTCATTTTTTCCCCATGCATACCATATTTCCTTTCACATGCATACCATATTTAAACAGAAGAACAACAAAATGGCATCACACTTAGGCCAAGCAATATAAAAATAAAATGGAGTCTAGCTTAGGCTAAGTCATACAAAAGCTAAGCTAAATAATACAACAATAAAATGGATATTATCAAAGTAAGATGGATACAAATTAGTTTTACTTTAAGCAAAGTAATACAAAAGTAAAATCAATACATATTAATTTAAAAGAAAATCAGTCCAGGGCTGGCATGGAGGGGATCTAGAACAGAAGTTTGATAGATTGGTTTAACTTAAAGTGATTGAATCTAATACCGCATTCATCCAGGTCTATCTTAAACCAGAACCCACCATTTTGAAACTGGTCTGTGTGCACTGAACTTCTGTTCTGTTACTAGTTTAGACCGGTTTCTGGTCACTTATACCACTTTATATGTAATTTCTGTCCCTAGTCCCTGTGTTTCCTGTCCACAGTCTTTTTCCTTCTCCTTCCAACCGCTGCTTGCTTTTCAACACCATCCCCTTTCATAATATCATTTTAAAAGTGTGAAACAGGTAATCCTCAATGCATAGTCCTGAACCACATTACTGGTAGGATGAAATTTTATTTAAAAATTCTGTGGTATTTAACAGGAGAAGTTAAAACTGTTATAAACATTCTTGAGTGGTCTTATTCAAAGGAGCTGTCTTGCTCTCCAGCTAAAGCCAGTAGGTGAGCAACACATAGTTTCATAGTTTCTAGGGTCGGAAGGGACCTGAGCAGATCATCTAGTCCGACCCCCTGCCATGGCAGGAAGAGCACTGGGGTCAAATGACCCCAGTAAGGTGGTCATCCAACCTCCTCTTAAAAACCCCCAAGGTGGGAGCCTGCACCACCTCACTTGGAAGCTGGTTCCAGACTCTGGCTGCCCTGACCGTGAAGTAGCGCCTTCTGATGTCCAACTTAAATCTTCCCTCCGCCAGCTTGTGACCTTTGTTCCTGGTCACTCCTTGCAGCGCTCGGGGGAACAGGGACTCCCCCAGCGCCTGCTGATCCCCCCTGACTAGTTTCTAACAGGCCACAAGATCCCCCCTCAGCCTTCTCTTTTGAAGGCTGAACAGGTTCAGGTCCCGCAACCTTTCCTCATAGGACCTACCCTGCTGTCCCTTGATCATACGAGTGGCCCTCCTCTGGACCCTCTCGATGCTGTCCACATCCCTCTTAAAGTGCGACGCCCAGAACTGGACGCAGTACTCCAGCTGCGGCCTGACCAGTGCCGCATAGAGGGGGAGGATCACCTCCTTGGACCTGCTCGAGATGCATCTGTGGATGCACGACAAGGTGCAGTTGGCCTTCCTAGCCGCCTCCCCACACTGCCGACTCATGTTCATCTTGGAGTCAATAATGACTCCCAGATCCTTTTCCACCTCCGTGCTGACAAGAGGGGAGTTCCCCAGCCTGTATGTATGGTGCCGATTGTTCCTCCCCAGGTGCATCACCTTACACTTGTCTGTGTTAAACCCCATCCTATTCTCCTCCGCCCATCCTTGTAACCTATCTAGGTCCAACTGTAGCCTGTTGCTCCCCTCTATTGTGCCCACATCCCCCCACATCTTAGTGTCATCAGCAAACTTGAACAGGGTGCTTTGCACCCCCTCGTCCAAATCACTGATGAAGATATTGAACAGTGCAGGCCCAAGGACCGAGCCCTGTGGGACCCCACTTCCCACGTCCTTCCAGGTCAAGAAGGACCCATCCACTACCACCCTCTGGGTGCAACTCTCTAACCAGTTGGCGATCCATTGGACTGTATGGGTGTCTACGCCACACCTTTGAAAACAATTCTCCTGAGGTACATAATGGACACCTAGCAACTCAGTGGTAGATAACTGGAAAGTGCTAGAAAAGATGTCAGAGAGGATCACTTGGACCATATGCCAGGTGTGAAATGACTAGCTTTTTTGGAACCAGAGATTCATCTCCCAGCAGGGCAAATTCAAGCCTTTCTCTCTGTGAGATAGACAAACTAAATGCTGTTCAGTTACTCTGTGTGGAGCCTTTTATGTGAGAATTTAAAAACAGAGGATTCTCTTTTTGTGTTTATGTTAAAAAAAATCTATGGCACTGCTACTAAGAATAAAAAAATGTCCTTAGCCAGAGTTTTACAGAAATATAAGTAGCACATCTCTCTTTTTTCATTTCACATATAAATGAATGGTTATATAAATACATGAGAAAAATATTATTATTTAAAATATTTTTCCATGTCTAGGAGAAGGAGTGCAAGGTTGGAAAGAAGCTACATAGCTAAGACAGAAAAGTGAAAAACTTAAGCTTGGCAGCTTTGGTTTTCATTTTGTTTTGCTTTGCTATTAAAATGACCACAGACCAATTAGAGTCATTGCTTTCATGTGGAGTATTTGGACTGATACTAATTGCACTTAAAGTTCATACTCTATAAGCTACAAACAGAATATTTAGGCCTTACAACCCACTGATCAAAATAGAAGCATTGTCAGCGTGATTTCAGTTTTTTAGCCTCTTCATAGATAACATCCCTGAAACTGAAAAATATGGGAAAATGCTGGATCAAAGAAACTTGGGTTTTTTTCTCCTCCTCCCTATCCTGGACTTTTATAAATCTTCCTATTCAGGTAGAAAAAACACCAGGAAAAGAAACTTTAAAGAATGAATAGATAAAATGACAGATATCTATACCTTTTATCACAAAAACAGTAAATATTGTTAAATGCTCTATCAAAACAGGGTACACTGAGTAACTGGTGCTAAACCTGGAGGTCTGGGAAAGAGAAACATCAGTAAACAAAATGTCAGGAGTAGACAAAGATGGTATTTCAAGCAGGATATTAGGGAATACATACTTTTGATTTCAAAACAAAATGGAGGTATAGAGGATATTGGAAAGAATTAACATTCAGCTGCCACATTTTTAAGAGTCTTTTGAACTTAATTTGCTTTAAATGTTTCTGTTTTTATAAAAGAATGTCTTTATTCATGAGAACAGCTATTTGTATACATGCTTACCTTTTGGTGTGCATGTGGAGTAAATTTAGAAAGCAATGCTCAACTCAGGGCACTAAATTGGACAGATCCATGAAGGGAGAAGAATGCTTGGCCCCAGCTCAAGACCCTAATGGGTTTCCATAGCTATTTCAGAGAAGTTACTGTATTGTAATAAATGGGTTGACTCCCAAAGATTCATCCAGGCAATGATCCAGGTAGTAATGGATTTTTTTTCTTTCCTAAGCACTAACATGTGTTATATGTCACCACCAATGGCAAACTTAATTGTTGCTCAGCTCAGCTCTTTTCCAGAGCCAAATTAAGGCCCTGATCCTCCAAAATCCGTGACAATTATTGATACAAAGTAATTTTCAAAAGTTTTGCAAAATAATTGGTTTGTCAAATATTTTCATAACTTATTTGTTCAAGTTTATTAACAGTGCCTGTAATGTATTTGTGCAAGAGTATAACCCAACGCCCTAAAAACTGGTGATTTGGTCACCTGTTTAAATTCTCTAGATACACACTTGTGGCCATTACTCCAGAATAAGATACATTAAGATATTTCATAAAGCATAAGAATTATAAAGGAAATAACAGGAAACTTCCTGTACTTACAGTATCTGCCAGGCCTGCTACCAATCCCAAAATAATTTTTCAGGAACTGAAGATAGATACAGCATAATTTTCCACTGGAAAAATACATATTCTATATATGAACAATAACTTTCAGCAGGGCACCAGTCCTGCAAACACTTATACTGATCCTTAATTCTATTCTTGTAAATTATGTTAAGAACCTCTGTACTATGCTTTGTGGTTCATATCCCAGAATTTTAGCTTACCTTTGGTAAAATTAGATCTAGGTCATATGGGGTATTTCACTGATTATGATGAATAAATCACTCCGTGGAGGAAATATGGACATGTTCATAATGCTTTAATATAGGTCTTTGCATACCTTAAAAGGAAAGAACTCATCCGCCAGTGAGTGGTTGTATATAATAAACATCTATAAAAATATCAAAGCAAGATTTGGCTGAAATTTGCCATGAAACAGTAAACCATAAAATGAAGAATAAAAACAAAATCAAGCTTATATATTTTTTATCTTTTTTAAAATACTGTTTGTACTTAGTTATAAGATATATAATATAAATCAGACATAAAGGGCTTCTAATTACTGAGTTAAGATTATGGCATTATTTAATTACATTAATCTGATTACCTGCAGGCATTTTTCTTTTTCTTTTGCTAAACAATCAGAGAAAAGATTATGTTTTTAATTATATAGTACTTCACTTTGAATTAGGTTCATTAACATCTGTGAACTTCCTCTATTGTACAACAGTGTAATACAACAGAGAGTCACTTTCAGTGTCTTTTAGAGTCCTTTCAAGGAAGAATTAATCTAACTTATTAACATTTATTATGTATATTGCTGTTGAATGCAAAACATGCCAGATACTTTACAAACAAAGGAAGAAAGGTCTGTCCCAAATATTTTAAGAAGTGTACAATAGATAAATGAAACTTGAAAAAGTCCAAGGCTAAATGTTATAAGAATTGGGAGAGAGTTACTGTGGTAAGAGTTACTAGGCTTGTTGCTGGGGAGAGGAATGGTGGGAAAAGATTGTGCAACTAAGGAAGCCATTTTTAAACCTGAAGGGGCTTAATACACATGCTGGTGAGCTGTTTTAATTAGAGCAGCATTCCAGGAACTGCTCTAATTAAAATGCCTCCCCACCCCCCACACCTGAGCACTTGTATACGCAGCCAAGGAGTAGAATGAGTTGATTACTATTTGCAGGTGAACCAAAGACCTATTGCTTACTCTTTATGTGTGTGCATTCACAACTGTAGTATTATGAATGTTGAGCAAATTTTTAATTTGCTCTATGGATATGATATTGAAGCAAAGGCAGATAAAAGAGTAATGGATTTGAATGCTATTTTTTTGGCAAATCACAAGAAGGAAAATTATTAGAGGACTGAGAGAAGTGTAACTCTTCATCTCAAGTGCATTTACACCTACATCTGAACTGCAGTGAATTTACATAAAACTGTTTCATATGAGATTATATGTGCATCAGAAGAATTATGTTCTATAGGCATAAAGCATCTCATGAATGTTCAACAATCAAACTAATGAAAAAAAGCACAATAAAGTTATTTGTTATTGAACTGAATTATTGCTTTAGTTCTAGAGGGGAGAAGATGTTTGTAGTAGTATTATTAACTTTTGAGACTTAACTAATCACATATGATGTTTATAAATTTCATACAATGCCATACTGGTTCACATTAACCAATTACATATGCTGCCATACTGGGTCCATCTAGCTGAGTATCCTGTCACTGACAGTGGCAGGAGTGTATGCTATAGGTCCCCTCTGCATGTTTGTAACAAGTGGGCATCCCAGGGCCAGTCTCAAACATAGGCCTGCCCACTTGTCTTTGGTAACCGCCCACCTCCTCACCTGCCACACCTTGATGTTAATAATTACAAAGATGTTACACAGGGAGGAGGCTGTGCATTTATCTGCCCTGGTGACAAGGGCCTGTACACTACTGTGACCACCCCTTATCATGTCTCATGCCTTGCAGATGTTTCACAGCCTAACACCTGGCTTTATCAACTCCTTAATATAGACTCAGGGTCCTTTAGCCCCACAATGGGCCCCAGGCCTCTCATTGGGCTCCAAGTCCCATCTCCGGGCCTACAAGCTCCATCCCCAGGCTCTAAGCATCTCACATCAGGACAAGGGCTCCAAGCACTATCCCACTATACTCACTGCATCAGACCCTCACCCAGGAGCTATCCTACTAGTTCCCCAAGTCTCAGGGCCCCACACCCTTGGAGCCTTACACTCAGCTCCCTTGTGGCCTCAGACTTACCTATAAGCCTGGGTGCTGCCAGAGGTCCCTCCACCCGGCATGGGCCCTGCCTCAGCACTCACAGTGACCCTGGGCTCCTCCTGTCCAGATCTCACTGCCCACCAGGGATGTGGGGACTGGGGTTTTCAGGCACTTCTACCTGTCTTTCCCCGGGGAGGTAACTGGCCTGCTATTTCTTGTGGACTGTCCTACCATGTGCAGCCCAACCAGATCACTGCAGGGTGCAGTTTCCGGTCATGCCCAGGACCAGGAGCCTCCCACCACCCCAATAGCTCTTCCTTTACTTCCAAGTTATATTGGTGGTGCCTCTCTGGCTCCTGGCAGCAGACTGCTGCCCTGTTGTTCAGGGTCTGGCCCTTATATACAATAGCTGGGCTCTCTTCCTTAATCAGGCAGCTCTGCCTAACTGGGGCTGGGAGCAGCTGCAGACTGCCTTGCTGCTGCTGCTCAGTCCCCTGCAAGTAACAGATACTGTGCAATTAACTGGTTAATTGTGCAATTACCTTAAGACCAGCTACATGTACAAAGTAGCTATCACACAGTAAAATGCTCTAACAAGCTATAACGTTAGACCTCAAAAATGTTTACTATCTTTTTAGCTGGGTGCTATCAAGCTTTAATTTTCATGCATAGCACATTCTTCCCTGGGGTCAGGAGCCCCATCTGCTGACAGGGCTCTCAGTCACAGGGGTACACCTTGCCTAGCATGAAAATCCTGAACCCTGGTGTGGCCCAAAAAGCTGGAGTGGGGGATGAAACCCCCAGCCCACATGGTGGCCTTGGTTCAGCTCCTCACCCACAGTGGGAACTGAGAGTCCTGGCAGTCACAGGGATCTTAGTCTTGATTACACATGAGACACAGCTGGGACTGGGAGCCCCATCAGTTGTGGGGTCTCTTGGTCCTGGCTGCATGTAGCCTCCACACCTGGTATCCCCCTCAGCAAAAGCACAATTGAATCCATGTGCAATCTGACAATCACACCTCCTGCCTTACATGTGTAGCATGGCAGGAGGCACAACTGTTGGGAGCGTGCATTAGATCCAATTGTGCCTTTACCTGAATATATAGAGGGGGCCCCTGGAGTTTGAACATTGAACCAGGTATATTTAGAGTAATCTATCACCCATTATCCTCCTAGCATCCACCATGATTGGGTTAGAGATGTCAGAAGTCATTGTTTCAGCAAGGGTGAATGATGCTTATATACCACACGTGTCATACAAGTACTAGCATTCAAAACAAACAGAAGAGAAAGAGTCATTCAAACATTCTGAATTTGTTTAGTAGGCTTAAACAAATACATACTGCTATTTTAGAGAGACGTCACTTCAACGTCCTGTAGATGAATATTTTACAAACATGCATAAAATTCTGTCCTCCATTTTTGATTTGCATATAAATAGCATGGAGATTACAATAACTATATGTACTCATGTCACTAATAAATAACACTACATTAAAAAATAAATTATGTTTACTAGAACAACTAGAATATGGTGTGATAGCACATTTTTTGACAAATCAAATTTTATTTTCCTTTCACTGACTCTTCTAGCTCCACCCTGTCTTCCCCCAGGGATGGCTATATGTATATTAGACAATGTTTCACTGATTTAGGAGGGTTGAGGTAAATGAGGGAAATTTGCCATATTATTGGTAGTAAGTTAATTGAGGAAAAAGCCTTAAAGCTATCCAGAAGAAAGAAAGATTGATTATATGGTTTAACTGTCAGTTTCTGAGTTTGCATTTGAAGTGTCAAAGATACTTTGTCTGTCTGTTTCAAATATACTTGTTCTTTTTCAATACACAAACAGAATTTGGGAGACTAAGAAGTACAGAAATGAGAAGGAATAATGTTCTAATCAAAAGAACGGAGGCAACAAGAGCAATTATTGGTTCCACAATTTAGAAAGTTTCACATTCTATTCATGGTTTCTGAACAAAAACCATCAGTCTGTAACAAGAAAGAAATGTTATGATAGTACAAATAGTTGATGAGTCATAAAAGATAAAATGAAATATTTAGCACTATCTGTCTAATCCATTAGTAATTATTTTGAGCTGATTGAAAAATGTAAAACTTATTTTTTAACAAAAAACTAATTTTTTTTTTAAAGGAATCATCCCCCTATGTCATGGTAAAAACAAAAAAAATCCTGCAAATTTATCTCCAAAAATATTTGAGAAAATTGTTTTAATTTGGAAATACACAGATTTAGAAAGTCTTTAAAAATACCTTCATAGTGGCTGGCCTTGTGTAAGGACTACATTTTATCCATCAGGACTCCCATTTCTGCTCTGACAACTGTTCTAATGCTAGTCATGTTTTAGTTTTTATTTGGAAGTTCTTTAAAGTTCTTATAGAGTTCCTTTTTACCTTTCTTGGATCACCCAAAAATGAGCTCAAATATTTCCAAAACAAGCAACACATTTTCTTTTCCAAAGAACCTTCAGTCTTCACTGGCAGAGGACACATGCAATTAAAGCTGAATAGCAAACACCAGTTAATACAACTCAAGTATGTTGTTGCACCTTTTTTTGCAAGAGCACACTTTTGTCTCATATTCAATGTATTTCATACTGCAGAGAAGGACATGGCAGGGTGGGGGTCCTTTTCTTCATTATTACAGCTTAGCCAGTCATTCCCCAGTCTGTATTTATGCATGCAATTATTTTGGCCCAAGAGTAGGACTTTGCACTTTTCCTTTCTGAATTTCATCAATTGTGCTGTAATCCTTCAGTATTAATTGTACTAGAAATATGCACAGAAAGGATTCTGAATATTGTTTACATGAAGAAGTAGTCCCTCGTGGCTAATAATTTGGCATGAGCATTGGTAGCTGCCAGAAGCTTTAGGAGAGTACTTCCAGAAGGGGTAGCATGGCAAAATAAGAACTGAATCACAGAGTACGCAGAAAAGTGTTTGACCTTCCTTGCATCTCCGTATTACATTTTATCATTAGAAGTGTTAGGAACAGAAATGCTCTGTGTTGAAAGGGCAATCAATACTAGGCTATTTAATTTTATTGTCATAAACAGGATAGATTCCCATGCAATTTAGACTTATTGTGAACCAGTTGCTGCTTGCTTCCCCAAGTAAATGATCAGGTTATTTTTCTCTCTTTATCTCCCTATATTGAGTGATAAAGAGCTCATGATGGCATCCAGCATTGTTTCTCTGAAGTTGCATCAACTGGCAATACAACACACACAGCTACTGCAAACCTATTCCATGTAGGAATTAAACAGGCTTTATGCATTTTGGCGAAACTGTGTTAATCTCTCTTAAACATAGCTCAATTAAAACAGTTTTCTAACATGATTTTGTCAGTCAGTGTGAATGGATTCCTTTGGCATCAGAAAAGACAGCTTTGCCTTTTTTGGTTCATTACATATAAGGCAGCTAAATTATGTTGTTTTATTTTAGTCACCCCTAGTGCGGGGACATTTTTAATGAAAACACATTACCAACAATTTCAGTTGAATCAATATCAAGAAAGTATCTGGCTATAGTAACTGTAATAAAATTCTCTCTCCACAGTTAACATGTTGAGCTGATGGAAGGCAGACTGAAGATTTGATTGGTCATAGCACACATAGCATAACAGATAGGCCCCTTGTACTGTCAAAAGGGCCAATCTGTGTTTGTGCCACAAGTGGTGAATTAATAAAGCATACAAGGGGACAGTAGTATGGTAAAAGTTAAATGGGTAAACTCTTAGGTTTATAAATATGGTCCTGAACTGACCATGAGATAGATTTGCTCATAGCTTGTGGGATTTATTGAGTAAACAATATCCTTCCTGAATTATTGAATTTGCAAAGGATCAATTCAATGCAATTAGCCAGTTAAAGACTGTGATGCTCATTGTCACAGTTGGTCTAAGGAGCTGTTGAGAGCTGTCTGATTAGGGCTCTAAAACAAGGCACTCAAGGTATTTTATATTCTTTGAGAATGCTTTACACCTGCAGATGGATGCTTTCTACAAAACATAGAATATATGTAAATACATATATTTACTGATTAAATAAAATGTGGCAAGATGAAAATATTGGGACGGAAATTTAGTTATAAATGAACAGAGGGACTGAACATCTTTCTCATAATATAGCTAAAATTGTATAAAAAATAAAATGCAAAAATTCATTGATTTGAATAATATGAAGGCCAGGAATGATTAAAATGATACATTAACCTAAACCATGATCCTGCAGACACTGAAACATGTCAATAACTATATGAGGGTGAATTTGGTGGACTTGCTGTGACATGTCAAGTGGCTCACATGCCTAGGATCTGGGGCCTAGGGTTCAGCAAGTTATTTCCAGGAAGTTGGCAGGGGCTTGAATCAGTATGCATGCGTTGGTATTAAAAAAAAGTTGCTTTTCAATGTCTACCCAAAGTAAATATTTGGACTAAATAGCCTAGTATTTGCCTACTTTTTTCCCTCCATCTCTCTCCTTGTTATTATTTAACTACTTGGATTAGATTCTTTTCTGAATTGACACACACAACTTTCATTGAGTTTAGTGGCAGCTTGCCAAGGGACTTGCCGGGGGCAGAATTTTGCCTTTTCTCTCTTGCCTGCTTGCTTCAAGGATACCACAAGTCAATGAGAATTATGACATGACATTTTGTAGATTATTGGAAACCCCAAAAGTGGAAAAGCCAACCCGATTTAGAAGTAGAATTGTCTGTCTTCTATATAGTTCATTTCCATGTATGAACTTTAAGACTTATCTAAGCTTTAAAAATATTGAGCAACTTGATAATTTCACAATATTACAAGGTACTAATATTCTTTAAAATGTCATTTGAAATAGCATTCATTAAAGGCTGTGATGTGTAGAACAAAAAAAAAAATCCACATAAGCCAATGTTATGTAAACCCTTCTATATCATTTGCTTTCCTAGCTTATATGCATGTTGGATTTCATGCTGGGCTTAATTTTTGTAGTTTTCTCCTACAGTCTCTTTAGTGCTTGCTCATAATTAATTTGCTGAATGTCCCTTAATTTTAGACAATACGAACATGTAATTAGTGGTGTTCATTTAGGTAACTGAGGAACAAAATGTGGGCTACTCTGAAGCTATTGTTACTTGGGGAGTTTTCTTGCAGATTCGAAATGTCTGCTTTTGTAACCCACTAAAATGAAACCATAGGGCACTTTTACATGTGATCCACAGTGGGGGGAGGGATCTTTTATATAGGACACTTTTACACTTTTAGATTGATTACAAACTGAAACCATAGGGCACTTTTACACTGATACAAGGCACTTTAATTTGAGTGGCTCTTGGAGCTGATTTAATTAAAACACCACCACACCTCTTGTATTAATGTCCCCAGGCTTCAAAATGGCAGCAGAGGTTTTTTAATGAAAGCTCATTTAATGAGCTTTAGTTCAAGTGACCCACTGCCATTTTGAAGTGCGGGGACACTGACACAAGAGACAAAGGAGGCTGCTGGAGCGCAGTAATTACCACGCCCCCACAGACTTGATTAATTGAGTCTGCTCTGACGAATTGTAATTACAGTGTGTCAGAGCACCCTGTGTGCTCATGCACCCATAGTTATTGAAGGGAGCAATACATGATTTAATAGCATACCCTTTTCACAAGCCTGTGATCATAGTAAAGGGGGGAAAATAAACAAGTCTGAGTCGTGTTTGCTGCTTCTGCATAAGTAACAGTTTGTGCAAAAGGCAATAACTTGAAAGTCTGTCCTGAGCATGTACCATCCCAACAGCAGTCATAAAGATTGAATTATCACGGCCACAATTCCTCCCTTACTGCCTAGGGAGGAGATATTACTTCATTTACTTCTGTGGAGCAGCCTACTGCTGCCTCAGCAGCTCTGGCTAATGAGTGGGTATAGCCAGAGCTCCTTTCATTCACTGCTTTTCAACTCCCAATTGATCACAACAGGACGTATTAGGCCAGCAACTTCTGTGCTTTTCCTACCATCACAATCACATTCTTAGCAGTATGAGACAATCTTAGTCTTTTGTGTGGCCATGTTAGGGAAAAAATGTAGCCTTAAATGAGGTGCTAATAACAGTTTATTATTTCTTCTAAATCATAATAATTTGAGGTAACTATAGAAGGAGGTACCCTTCCAAGATACCCTTCTGACTATAGAAGAAAGTACCCCTCCAAGATAAATGTAAGGGTATTGTTAGATGATACATGTCCCATGCAATAGATGTTCTTAAAATGGGAGTCTTTGCATTTTAAGGCAGGAAAATAATGCTATGTGCCCTCTGAGCTCCTCAAAATTATGCCTTTTTGGGTGAAGATTATCTCCAGCTGGTGTCAGGCAGCCTGTGTTGCAGTAATGTCAGTCTGCTTCATAGGGGCGATACCAGGAATCTGTGCTCCTCCAGTATTCCCATGGTGCACTGCTTCCAGCCCCCCTCAACTAACCCAGGGAGAGCCATGTAGCCAAAAGGGGGAGCCATGGGGCAGTGGGCAGTGAGCCACTGAAGAGCTTGGCAGCCACAGAGCAGACATGGTAACTCCAACCCCGCCATCTAGCTTGAAGTCAGAACTATATATGTTAGAGAGGGTATTAACCCTTAAAGTGCAACTGCTCACAGCACATGCTAATTTTCATACTGCCTAACATTCCTCAGAGGTAGGACATGTGAATTGTAATATGTAACAACACCCCAACAGACATATAGGTTATATAATATAATATATATATAGGTTTTTTATATAATTTCAATGAGCATTGAAAAATGAAAAGCAGAGTTTTACTTTCTATTTATAATAGAACTACGCATATGGAATAAAAAATAGTAAGAATGTGTTTTATTCTTTGAGTATATGGGGGGGGGTTCTCTCATTCCCTTCCCCCCCAAAAAACAACCCATGTTGATTTGAAGTTTCCTCACAAAATACAATTCCTTTAACTTGATCTAAACCCCAAGCAGAGTAGACAACCTAGAATATAACTTCAGCGAATGGAAAAGTACTTATCAACTTCACTTTTTCAGTGAAAAATGTGTTATGCCAGATGTCTCAGCCACTAACAAGAGTATTAAAATACCTACTCTCACTCTAAATGTCCACAATTCAGCACTACATCAATCATGCACAACTGCAGCTTGAAGAGCTAAAGGGAGAACATGTGAAACTACAAAAGGACCGTGTAGATTTCTGAGATGCCAGTGATTTACTCTACATCACAAAGGAATTTAAAGAGCCAATTTAGTGAGTTTGGGCAACCCTCTTACAGACAGGGAATATACTTTTTTTACTATTTTTAAATTCATGTATTGAGTCAGCCATGTGCAGGGTTCTCTTTCTTCCTTCTTTTCTTTCTCACTCTCTCCGGTTTCCTCAATGTCCTCCTACTGAGGTTTTTGCTCTTCTCATTTTCTCTTCCTTTTTCTTTCTTTTGCATCTCCATGATTTCTTCCTTCTGTTTCTCCCTTGCAATCTCTCCCAAGGGACTTTGTCCCTCTTACTGCATAGTACTTCAGAACAATAAATTCCCAGGCAGGGTTCAGTTCTGTCATGTTAATTCAACAGCCAGCTTCTTCATCTCCACTCTTTCAGATGATGTGGATACCCAGGGGAAGGGACAGCCAGAAAATGCCCTAAGTGAGGATGAAGTTGCTCATGTAAACAGAGAAGCAGCAATACAAAGGCACTCTATAGTGGAGTGAGACTGATGAACCTGCATTTTAATATATCACACACCTCTTCTGTTGACTGTACCCTGAAGGACAAATGTAGGAATTACTACTGGTGCCATTGAATTAATGTGTAACACCAGTAAACCACTTTCAATATATGTTACTGAATGCCAAGCTAAGGATTCTTTGGAGGGAGGGGCTGAATGGCAATGGGCATTAGTAATGAGACAAGAAACACTTTACCTCTACATTGTTTCTTCTAATCCAGCCCAGCTGTTGGCTGTCAAGAGTTGAGCTATTTAGGAAGAACAATTTGTTTTGAATTTGGGATTTTTGAAATTCAAAATTCAAAATATTGGTGGGGCATTAGATGTATGGCTGGATTCTCAGTGTTTCAGTTGTTTTGTGGATAACTACAGGGCTCTATTACCAGAGCTCTCAATCTAGCACTAAATTCACTTGCAGGGCAAATCCAATGCACTATATGCAACAGATTAAAATGAGAAGCAGTGAAATGTGTATAATAAATCAGAACACACGTAAAAACGTACAACACATGCAGGCAATCTGCATTTTTGCATATTATGGCTTTTGTAAGGTGTTTTGAAGTTTAGTATGATGTTAGTAGAAATATTTTTTCTGTTGTATCAGCCTGTTAAATACTGCTGATGTACTATATGATTTTTTCCCCCTCATTCTCCCTGCACCAGATGGCTATTCCATGGAGAATGGCATATTAGGTTTGCTGCAGACACTTTTCCATTGTTGCATACACTGGGCAAGGAAAAGTCAAGGTTCCTTTGGTCTGACATGGTTAAGCAGCTGATATGAAAAATAAAACTAAAATGCATTTTCAAAAGCAAATACAATTACATTTTTTAATTCAAGTGTAGCAAGGTAATGGATGTGGGGAAGTGTTTAAGCAAGGAAAAATTTTCACACAGATACAGGCTTACACTGTAACAGTGGTTTTAGAGACTTATGAAGTAATGGCAATTAGTCATACCCTTTTCTTTTCTATTGAATCTATTTATCTATTTTTGATTAATACCATGGTCAGTAATGGAAGTGGCAGTAATGGAAGTTGTTTGAAAAAAAGGAAGCTTCTTCTCAATGAGCACCAGATACAGAAAGGAACTTAAAAAAAAACACTTTTTTCAATATGTGGTGAGAACAACAAAAGAATGAAGAGCTTTAAACACACATTTTAACAAGTGAAAAATTGCAATTAGTGGATAAAATACAGAAATGGGATGGCAATTATGGGTCAGGATGCAGTCAAAATTTGTATAGGATCCCTGATTCTATGATTGTGATCAGCACTTTCTATGGCTGAAAGAAGAAAGAACTAAGTCTATTTTCTGCATGGTTTGGCATCTCTAATGTTAAAGACTATTTTGTATTTTTGTTGTGTGTTTCCACAGGCTTTGTGGAGCTCTTTGGAGTATACCTTATTCGGGAGAGAGTCTTGATGTCTGTTTTTTTGTTCCTGCCCTGGATTCTTCAAAATAACAGAGAAAACTTTTTCAGGCATGCAAAACATTGCTGAGTGCTTTGAAATTCCCAGTGACTTGTAGTGCTTCTGCAACTGAAAACTGTAGCCCTGGTTATAACCAGGCAAAGAGCAGACTGGCTTTTGTGTAAGCTTCTGGACATAGCTCTGACAGTGCACCTCTGTCTTGACCTGTAAAACTGTGCTGCTTCTCAACAAAATCAATTACAGTACATTTCTATGGTACATCTGTGATCTGGACAAGTGCTACTTGGGAGCTAAATTCAGCTTGCCAGGCTCCTTTCAATTGTTGCCTAAGGTAGAGCTAGGGAACATAGAATTATAGATATGCCTCTTAAAATTCTGATGTCAGTAGGAGGCAGAGTGAGATGGTGTTTTCTTGTTCTGGGTTTTTTCCCCCCTCCAATGGACATATGAGAGTGGGACTATTGGGAGTATAAATATTTAACAAACATAGAAGGAAGATAAAACCAGCATGTAGACAGGGTTCAAAAAGTGAATGAAACTATCACAAACTTGTCAGTCTTCCCTCAATACCATTTTTAAGAAAAAAAAAATGAATAAAGATCAATTAAAGATGTGGAAGTAAATGTAAAATGCAGTAGTGGTTTACCAAAGGTATATCATGCTAAGCTAACCTCATGGGTTTTTTATTTAAAAAAAAAAAAAACCTCCTGATTTTCTAGACAAGGAAAGGGTAAATCCAGCCTCATTGAACATATTAAAGGATTAGATTTTTTGACATATAAGAAATGTATTAGTTAACTTGAAGAGAATGAGGTTTCGTATAAGAAATTGGAAGTGGGTGAAGACATGCAAAAAAGGAGACACCAGCATTTTGTGCTTAAAAAGTATTAAGGTAACAGGAAGACTGTTCTCAAAGACTAGTCCTGGGGCTAGTTCTTTTATAAAGTTACAATAATGACCTTGGCACAAAATAAAATGAAAGTTACTGATGACAGAATGTTTGGAAGCATCATTGGTATGCAAGAACACTTCATTTTCAGAAAGAAATGGATGATATTCAGGACTAGAGTAACAAAAATAGGATGGCATTTAATTGTACAGAGTATGCGGTCATGCACTTAGGAGTTACTAACAAGAATTTCTGCTGTAACTGGGGTGTTTATCAGTCAGAAATGAAAGACAAGGAAGGCAGGCCAGTGTATATTAATTAATTACAAGATTACTATGTGCCACCAATATGAAACAGCTGTGAAAAAAGGCAAATCTGGTCCTATGATGTATTAGGTGAAGCATTTTCAGCAGAGAAAGAGAAGTATTAATTTCATTGTATGAGCATTGATATGATGTCATCTGATATACTATGTTCAGTTATGGTTGTGTATGTTTGAGAATATTATTGTGCACCTGTTTCAGATTCATTCACCATTAGGAAGATCTATCAGCAGAAGGGAGTGTCTGTTTAATGCAAAGAGGCTAAAGGTGTTTGGTTTGGTTAGCCCAAGAGAAAGGAACCTTAGAGAGGACAGACTGCTGTCTAAAAATATGTTAGATGGGTAAATACTAGGGAAGAAGAGCAGCTATTAAGTTACAGAACAATTCTGGCATAGAAAGCAAATGTGCATATGACCATGGATAAATTTAGGCTGGGAATTAAGAAAAACCTTCATAACAGGGCAGGTTGTGGAACAGCCTTCTAACAAGAGAAGCAGGGCCAAGAAACCTTAATTTAAAGTTGGAGCTTGGTCACTTCATGAAGGCAATTGTTTCATGTACTTGTCTCAGAAAGAAGCAGACTGGACTTAATGAGTGAGGAGTTTCCATCTAATTCAAGGAAATGAATGAATAGACAAAAAGGTGGATGGAAAGCTAAAATAATTCCCCCTTTAAAAATAAATTTGCAGGATAATTAGTTCTAAAGATAGGTAAGGCACGCACTCAGCATGTACCCTAAACCTAACCCTAACCCAGAAGATTTTTTGCGGGCCTTTGGAAAAGGAAGAGTGTGTGTGCGTGTGTGTGTGAGTGAAAAATTACAAATCTGTGAGCTCAAATTGTGGGCCAGATGATCCAAATCATCATCTAAATCACTTTCTTTGTTTATCAGTATACTTCCTGCCCCTCATCTTTTCTGGGTTGTAAGTAGAACTAAATGAAATTGGCATTTTTGTCTTGTGGCCAATTCTGTTGTTTTGACTTGTTGTTTTTGTTCCCAGTTAGGAAAAGCTTAAAAGTATGTAAATATATATAGAATAACTTAAATAAATACATTATAAGTAATATGTGTGTATGTATGTATGTATGCGTGCATGTATTATTTTTACATAATAAAAAGTTCCAAAAGTGCATACAGTCAGAAATGTCTTGTGTGTTTTGTTTTGGCTCAATGTAATATTAAGCTGCCTCTTCTTCTAATACCATGGAGCATCATGGAAGTTGTAGCATAAGTGTCTTATTCTCAGCTTTCCCCATATGGGTCAGATTTCCCCAGGGGGACTGTATTTCCTATAGTGCACTGCAATGGTTTAGCTGGAGTGGAGAACCTAGTGTATCCTTGGAGGAAGGGAGGTTCTATGGCTATAGCTCTAACCTAAGGACTCACGGGAGTGAGCTAATCGGCACTCTCACTTAGCAGTGCTTAATTAGCACACCTGCAGCACCATGTAGAGAGGATTACATTACTCCTGATTTATAATGTAGCCTGTGCAGAGTACTGGGATGTGAATGAAGTGCAGTAAGGCATGTATAGACACCCCACTTCACAGTAACCCTGTTTGTGTGGGCTGACTTGAGAATAACTTTACTCCCAAGTCAGTGCACACATAATGTTACTGAGCTGTAAAACCTACACATGTTTAAAAATGGTTTACTGCACAGTAAATTACTGTGCAATAAGTTACTGCTCAGTAAATGCATGTGTAGACATGCCCAATTAGATCATACAAACAGGATTACTGCACAGCAAGGCATCTACACATGTCTTACTGCACGGTAACTACTCAGTATCATGCAGGTAGCAAATTTACTCCTGAGCTGGCAGAAGCTGCCATAATTACTGCACAATACAGGAATGCACATGTAGATATGCGCATGTACTGCACAGTAATTTTTGGTTAAAACCTAAGTTACTGTGAAGTAATGTCGCATATGTATATGTGTCCACTTGGGAGTAACTTTACTCCCAAGTCGGTGCACACACAGAGTTACTGCACTGTTAAGCCTAAATATATAAATGCCTATCTAAAAATGGCTTACTGTGCAGTAAATGCATGTGTAGACATGACTGCTATGCCATATGTAGAACAGGATAGTGTTACGTTACTTGAAAGGCTTATTTTGAGCAGAAAAATATTGAATTATAGGGAAGGTTCAGGCAGTAGGATGGCCACATCAGTACTTAAAACAGATAAATTGAAAAATCCTCTGGTACCTCAGCAAGACTAGATATGACCAACACAGCCCAAACAGTGAGTTGTGACTGGTACTGAAGACGTGGCTAGTGCAATTGCATTAGACATTCCAACAGACCTCCTACAGGCACCCTGACTCTGGAACTATCTTGGGGTATGAGTACGTTGAGGTCAAGGTGTGATCACACCATATGTAGGCATACTTGAGATAACTTTAACAAGCTAACTTGAGTACCAATAACCATGAAGCCATTTCAGAATGGGCTTCAGTTACTATAGAAGCACCAAGTGCCCTTGGCAGGTTTGTGCAACTCATTCTGAAGTCTGTGCTGGTGCAAGTATCCTGTTATTGGTACCTGAACTATCTAGAACAAAATTAGTTTGAGTATACCTGCACAAGTTGAAATGCAGTGTAGCTATAGCCCATATAGCTTAGCATCAGTATAAGACAAACACATGGACTAGGGGCAGAAATTGCACACAAACCAGTTTAAGTGATCAGAAACTGGTTCAAACCTGTAACAGATGTTCAGTGCACACAAACCAGTTTGAGATAAACCTGGTTGAATGCAGTATCAAATATATCTGATTTAACTTAAACCAGTTTATGCAATGTCTGTCTCAGACCCCTTGCTGGTTTAAGATAAACCAGACACCTCCAACATCCCAGCATGCTCTCTGGGGTTGGAGGGGCTCTCTGCTTTACAGCAGGGCTGACCCATCCCTCTGCTCTCTGTCTGCAGTTCCAGCAGAGACTTGCAGGCACAGAGCATCTACCTGACTACTCCCTGCAAGCAGGGTTTATTCTCCCCTCTGCCTTACCCAGACAGCTCAGAATTAGCAAACATAGCATGTGCTGACTACAGTTTGTGCTGTGGGAGACAACAGGCAGACAGACTTTTTGGAGTTAATCAACAGGTAGCTTAATGTCCTTCTTTGGAAAAGCTGTTTAAAAAGAGCTCCATTAGTTAATGGAGAGAGGCTTTGTTTTCTTAATGGGTTGCTAAACACTGAGTTAGGGGTGATAAGCCTTCCCTGCTGGGCTGCTTGGGGGTGGGGGTGGTGAATAATTAGAGCATCCTGCTGAGGTCTAGCTGCACTCCCTTTCAACACAGCCCTGTGGAAGCAAGGGAAGGGATGCTCTAATGCCTTCCAGCTTCTAGCTTGAGCCACTGCAGGCATGTGTCTGCATTTCTGGGATGTCTGTCTGGGTACAAAACTAATTTAGCCTAACCAGGTTAGACTAACCTGCAAAGATTGAATCAATTCAGGCTCAGGCTTTTTGAATGTCTGTCCCTAGCCATGGTTTCACTAAGTTATATTGCCTGCCAATTGCACCAAGAGTCTGTTTTGGAAAACAGGGATCTATAGTACATAGGGTGCCCTGACCACAACAACTTTTCATTATCCTTACCCTCTACATTGCAGTGGAGATTCTGTGTAGCCATAACTATCAAGGAAGTGGGATAACTGCTCAGAAGGTCAGCTTTATGACAGCTCTGTGCAGCTGGAGCATTTCAAAATAGCTGGAGCAAGACCAGTCAGGCCCAAAGTGTCCTGCTGTTCCATAACCCAGTACTCTTCTTTTCCTGCTGGCAATAGATGTACAGTTGATGTATAACAAGGAAATAAAGGACAGTTGTAACAATTTAAGACTGAATGGTATTGCATTTTTCCAAGTGAAAGAGAGAAAGTAAAAAAGAAAGATACATTGTTTCACACTACTACAAAAATAAGACTGATCCAGGATTTTTAAAAATAAAGATTGTGAATACACTGTGTTTATATTAATGACTCAACATTTTCATTTAATAAAAGCATGAAGCAATGAAGCTTTGGACTCTAGCTAGAGTCTCTGCCTTTGTGGTTTTTATATTAGGTTTGAAATAGGTAGACCTCACAAGTTCAAATCCTGGTAGTGCCAATTTAGTCTTGCTTTATTCTCTCAGGCAGATAAATGGAATAGTATAAAGTTTACTATGTTACAGGTTTTTCAAATAGGACCTTTAAGATTTTCTGTTCTACAAGGTCATAAAAAAGATCCCATGATATTTTTTATGTAAGTGAAGAGATTTACTTCTCTGTCCTTGCTGAAACTTCTCACTTAGTACTGAACATTGCTGGACTTCTGTTCTACTCCAGAGGTGGCTGCACTCAGATCTTTTGTAAGGAAATGGGGTTTTAAAATATAAATTATTATACTGGTATTAGTGTATTATTTAAAATGCTAGATAGCTACTCATTTGTCAGTGCTATTGTAAAACAATAATCTGGGGTGAGATTTCATGATGGGGACTGTATTTGGTGTACCAAATATTTTGATGCCACTAGCTGGGTGCAGCTTGGAGAAAAGCTGTCAGGGGCTGATAACAGCTTCTTGAATCTGAGGGCAGTGCTGCACCTTCCCTAAATGAGCTTTAAGCAACCTGAGAGCTCAGCTAAACTCTGGTAGTTGTTTATAAACCCCAAGGGTGCGTCCACACATACAGCCATGTGCGCTTGCAGTAGCTCAAATAGGAGCAGCACTTTGGTGTGGGGCAAGTTGTGCCACTTGGGGCAAAATAACCATGCCCAGCTCCTCCTGGATCTGTAGCCAGGGGGGAGCTAGAGCCTGAGATCAGTACCTGTGCTGCTGGCCTCAGAAGCATAAAAACCTGTCCTGGCAAGTAGTTCAGGGCTACTTGCTCTCAGGAGCTTCTGGGGCTCCTCACCTTTTTGTTTTTGGTCACCCCATCCATGGTCTCACCAAGTCCTGGGACCTTCTGGTCAACCTCCTCCTTTCCTGGCTAAGTGAGCACTGTACTTGACCAGGAAGGAGGCTCTGGCTGGGAAGGTGCCTGGAGACTATGGGAACTGCTTTCCTCTCACTTGTCTGTGCACATTTCTGGGCAGAGCACCAGTGGGCAGTATCCACTGGCTCCTTGGATGCCTTTGTAGACCGGTGTATGTGGCATGGGGGGCTCTGCTAGGTGTCCCCCTCAGGTGCACTTATTTCTGTGTTTTGACCCTTTGACCCACACAATACTCCTATCCTTTTTTTTTCATCAGATGTCCCAAGTATGTTGTTGTAACATTCACCCATTAGTCCCCATACAATAAGGGCTACTCGTTAGCCAGGTGGGCCTTAGGGCCCATGGTATTTTGAACGTTACAAATAGACAGGAGCTTCTGAAGTCTGGCCAACTGATATCTGGGGACACTACCCATTGTGCCAGCTGGAGTGCTGAAACAGCCCTAACCTAGAGTGGCCCCTGCCACCTCTACCCACTGCAGAAGTCTGGCAGTGGGGGCTGCTGCCTAGCGGTGACCTGCTGCCACCTGTTACAGCACCTGCCTCCTTGGACCTATAGGCTCCTGTGGACCTGTAGCTTGCCAGACCCAGATGGGGTGTACCCACTCTGCCATCTGGGCAGCTATCACCCAGAAGATGTGCCTCTGGCAGTGGCCTGCTTTGAACTGTCCAAGTGTGTTCTCTTGGCCCCAAATGGCCAAGAGATCAGTTACCTTGTCTGCCCTCCAGCTGGGTCCCCAGTGCTGGTCCTGGACAGGCTCCTCTGCTCAGGTCTCTCCACTTCTCTCACCAGCAGAGATCCTGGTGTTCCCTGTTTAAAAATTGCAAGTTCTCTGATAAGAAACCCAAATTCTTTCATTAAAATACCCCAAATAGTGTTCTTTTGCTATTAAAATGAAATATAAAGAGAAATCAATTGGGCAATTTTTACTGATATATTTACAAGTTTTAAGCAATTTGGAAGCCTACCAGTGCTTCTTTTATCATAATAAAATAAAATCTAAATATCTACACTTTGGCATTGACTTTTGGCTACCCCCTTCACTCCCCAGGATGTGTACCACTGATATGCCAGTGCTCTGCCCCTGCCCCTCACTCTCAAGCCACAGGCTGCTCCCCACCCCTGTTCCCTCATTTCTGATCCACAGGGCCAGGTATGTGCATGAGGGGTTTGTGGGGATAGCTTGGGGGTGTCGGCTTTGTGGGTGGATTGTGGGGGGACTGTAGGGGGTCTGTGTGGGGGGGGCTGCTCAAGAGGGGTGGGTCCCTTGCTCGACACAGGGCACAGCCTGCCTCCACTGCTCACAGACTCCCCTCCAGGGGCCACAGCCCCTCCTACAGGAGCCATAGCCCCCCACAGGGGCCACATGCCCCCCTGCAGGGCCCATAGGTCCCTCCCCAGTGACCACAGCTCCATCCACGGGCAACAGTTCCCCCCACTGGGTTCCAACCCACACCACAGCAGCCACAGCCCCCCAACAGGGATCACAGATGTCCCTCACAGGGCCACAACCCCACACAGGGGCCATAGTCCCCCAACAGGGTTCATATAACCCCCGCAAGGCCATTATGCCTCCCACAGGGCCCAAATTCCCCTTGCAGGGCTCACAGACCTGTGCAGGACCTAAAGCCCCCTCTGGCAGGGCCCAGGGCTGACCTGTAGCAGCAGCGGCTGTCAGGGTGCTCAGGGCCCTCCTGGAACAGCTCCCCCCCCAGTGTGGCTCAGCCTTGGTCACCTGGCATCCAGTGCTGCCTGTGCCCCACCACACAGGCCTGGCCCAGCGCAGCACCATGCACCTTTGGGCAGCTCCAGGCTGCTTGGGCTGTCACCTGGGGCCCTGTGCTGGTCACAGGGATTGCTCATCTGTTGGGCTGCATCCTGCATTCATGGACCCCATGTGCTATCAGGCTGGGCAGGTTCTATGCATTCAGGACCCAACCTGGTGCAACCGGTGGTCTCTGCGAGCAGTGCCATCCCTCGGGTGGTAGCCTGAGTGGCCCAGAGAATCCTGAAGGTGAATGGTGCCATGCTGAGCCAGGCCATGCCCACATGATGGGGCACAGGCAGTGCCAAGTGCCAGGTGACCGGGGCTGATTTACGCTGCCCCACAGCTCATGGAGGGGCTATTCCAGGAAGGCCCTGAGCCCAAAGGCCCCTGCTGCTGGAGAGGCTGGAGGGGCACCCACCCCTCTCACGCAGCCCCTCACCCCACAGTCCCCTCCTCCCCAGTCCCCCACAATCCCACAGCCCTGGGTATAGTCTCCTCCACCCCCAGTCCCTACTTACCTGGGGATGGAGCCCTGGTCCAGCTTCCTGCAGCCTGTACTGCTCCTTGCCCCCCATGTGTTGCAGCTGCAACACCAGGGCAAGAAACAGCCATAGAGATGCTCCGGCCAGCTACCAGAGCACCTCTTCAGAGGACCCAAGCCTCCAGTTGCCCTGCTTTTTTTCTGCAGGTTTTTTTTTTGATACCTGGATATCCAGGTATCAAATTTTGAGCCTGTGCAACAAATATGGAGTGCAGGATATGTTCTTTTGTTCCCAGTGTGCCTCATTCCGCATGTCAAATGGCTTTGAGATGTGGGAAGAGGCATGTGTGGTCTCTTCTGGATGTACCCCAAGAGGCCATTTGTAGTGGAAGACAGCCAGAGCACAGTGCACCTCTGCAAGCAGAACATGTGTATTTTCTCACATGTGTGTATTTTCTCCAAGCCTTCTCTCATGACTTCTACTGCAGGATGAACACAATCCATGAGTAAAGGCATTTGAATTTAGCTAAGTAAGTCATTATAGTTTCTTGAATTCTGCTGCTTGATGTTGCTGCATTTCCTTTATCATAACTGAGTGAGGCACCCATTAGGCTATACCAAGATGGGTCTCTCCCCATTGTGACCAGAAATTTCATCTGGGACCTAAGAATGTTTCCTAAAGAAGTTTTTGCCCAAACTGATTCCTAGCCATGAAAAGTCTTAATTTAGACAAACAGGCTCTCTCAATGAAACATCAGAAACTTCACTGAAAAACTCCCGACCAGACAAAAAGAGAACATGTTTTCCATATTAATAAGTACAGTATTGGTATCATCATTTAACATATGCAACATTCAGAATAACTTTCAAATATGGCCTCCTTCAAAAAAATGAAAAAGAAACAAAGAAACAAAGAAAGAATGCACTGATTTTGAGTTCACAACATGTATTCTGAGCTACATGTATTCCAAGCTGCAATCCTGGCTGTCTAAAGAATATCTGATAATAGTAAGAAGTCTATTTTCTGGCTGAATACAGTGATCTGTTTGCATAAACACCAGTGAGAGTTTACAAAGAATCCAAATGAAAAATAGCCAGAAATTGACAGCTTGAGCACCAGTAAGCATTAACACCCTCTTTGCTAATTGCTGCCATCACAAATTAATGGAAGCCTTTTAAATCTCTTGACAGTGGTTATGTAGGATTCCGTGGTTAAGGAAACTCTAGGCAGTACGGAACAGATGCCATCATTAATATGCAACTGCATATGCTTCAAATGTATATGTTTTTACAAGTTCCTTTTTTCCTTTTCTTTTCTGCTTGTAATGAAGTCTTCAGAATGGATGGTCTGTGCTTTTCACTCTGTGTCTAGTAGTAAAGTCAATAATCTTAACCCTTTCACTTCTGTTAGAATGTATATGGGAGTGTTTCATAATTAACTGCTCTAAGAAATCTGATCATCAGATTTCCAATCAAAGATGTTAACTTTTAGCAATGCCCCTTTTTCTGAATAACTTAAAAAATCAAATCAAATCTGAGGAATCCATGTGTTCCACAGCCCTTGCTGTGCTTCACTTCTAACTTTCCCAAGGCTTAAAGCCTCTCCTGAACTTCAGTTTTGTTTCTTCAGGGAATTCATCTTTTATTCTTTCAAATCTTTGTAGGTTTTGTTTTAAATAAAAGCAGCTGCTGCTTTTATTATGTGACTATAGTTAAGTTAACAGGACAGAACAATGTCTTTCTCATTCCCTTTCCAGCTCTAACAGGAACTATGATGATAATAAAGAATCCCACTGGATAAATCGAGCTCAGTTTAAAATTGTAACTTATTCCTTACAGTAAGGAATGTAGTGAATAATTCCTTACCGTTCCTCTTACCCATCTGCCTCTTTTGTTTCCTCATTTGCAATGTCTTTGTGTGAGTGAGGAAGTCTCCTTCTTGTTACCTCCTCTTTTCTTCCATTTTCCATATTCTATTTTTCCCCTCCACCAACCAAACTAGCCAAGCCTAAGAAAAAGCTGTAAACATCTCTTCTTTCAATCAGACAGAGTGCACCTTGGATTCTCAACAGGGACTTGATGTCACTTCTCTTGGTGGAAAACAGCTGATGTGCATCTGCCTTTGGGACTCATACATTATGCCTGAGTCACTGCTGGAAATCTGACCAAACACCCGTGAATTGAGGAGATGTGCCGGGGAACCATATAGCAGAGCTCAGGCAAGTCTTCCATCATTCACAGTTTCTTTCAGGTCACCTCTTCTATTTTCTATAGATTGCATTTGGAATATCTAACTACTACTATCTAGGTTTTATGTTGTAGAAAACATGGCACCTAGAAAGGGCTTGAATCTGAACAGTGTAGTGCTTATTTCTGATCCCAGTGTATGCAAAGAACCCTGCTGGATGTTTAGCTTAGGATGATTAACCACAATAGTCTCAGTGACTCCTTGAAATCTATTGACTCCTCCTCACTTACAGTATCAAATGCCTGATTCTTAAAATGACAGGATAATTTTTTTAAAGCTTTCCTCCCCTATTGAAAGTGAAAGTTTCAAAACAAGAAAAGGAAATGTGGTCAAAATATTGACGATTAGATTTTTTTTTTTTATTAAAATCTTCATACAATTGAATAATGGAATATAGTTTTCAAAAGGCCTATATCCCTACCAAGCTTCAGGAGAATGAAAGTCCTAGCTGGGGACATTAAAAAGGGGGTCTCTGGCAGCCTCAGTTGCTTAGAAACCCTTAGAAGTGTACCCGGATACCAGCTGATGTAGTGACCTCTACCAGAGTTTACAGACAGCCTGAAGCAATAGATCTATAATGTGAAATGCCCTAATATTTTTAGCCAGTATAATCATCACTGATGCCAGTGAAGATAGTTTAAATGTCAGCTTTGTGAACAATATTATTCTTCATCATAGCATGCAAGACAACCGAGGAAGGAGTATCTTATCAAGGGTTACTTACTCTGTTCTGAGTACTGTGTCATTTTAGGCAAAATTTGACAATATACAATATTATTGAAAAGTACGTGATTATTTTCATTTGCTTTCAGGGTGGCTTCAAAGATTTTGGAGTGTTGATCTAACCTTAAACTAGTTACGTAAGAAAAAAAAGAGCCACTTGTGATTATTTCATGGTCCGAAATGCACAGAGATAAAGTAAACTTCCAAAAAACCCAATATCTTTTTGTAACACAGTATTATAAAATATATTATTATCATAAATTCAGTCATGTCTATAATAAAATAGTTGTAAGTTATTTAATATAGTTCATATAGTGGTTTCAAAAAACTTAGCTTCATTTTTGGAAAGGCATACATTTCCATACCATATATAATGACAACACTTTTTTCAACACTTCAGCATCAAATTTGCTCATCTATAGAGTTATTTCACTCACAATGTAACTAATGTCTCCATTTAAAGAGGATTGTATGTGAGAAAACTTCAAAAATTTTTTCTAAAGAAACCAAATTCAGTTGTACTCTGAGATACCTACAATCTTTATTTAAGAACTCATACTGAGATGTCAGTTCAACAAGATCTCTTCTTATTACCCCACAGATTATTTTATAATATATTAAAAAACAATGCTATAATAACATTAAGTTTGTATCAAATCAAGTACTCAGAGGTTAAAAAGGCCCCAGTTAAGGGGGGAGAGCATGTGACTTTAATTCAGTCCCCTTGTGTGCATACATGGCAACACCTGAATCTTTACTTATATGATTACATACTACTTTTCTCTTGACCTGTCATATATAATTGGAAAATTCCTTGGACTTCCTCCTCTTTTACTATATCTGTCACAAAAACTTGGGTAAATACTGTGCAGATATGACATGAATTTCATATTTGAAAATTACAGCCTAGCAAACAAAGTATCTGAAACTGAAAAATATATGCTTTTTCAGCAATTTCAGTAACAAAAATTGTTCACATTTTGGCACATGACAGAAAAGATATTAGCATCTAAATAAAAAATAAGGGGTATTTGTATTCTTCTCAATCACATGGACAGTTTTGAAAATCTCATCTTGTGTGTTAGACCACAAAATAGAATGCATACGTGGACAACAAAACTAGAGTGTGTGCAGTAAATGTGCATACTATGAAGTAGTTAAATATGAAATGATAATACCTTTGCTTTTGTGTTCTTTAAAAATTTTATGGGTTTGCATAGAGAAGATATGTTTTCAGAGGTGCTATTATCAGTGCAGAGAAGAGTTACATAATTCTGTCTTCCACAGACACTTTACATTGATTCTTTAGGACGAGGGACAGACATTCAAAAAGGCTGAGCCTGAATTGATTCAATCTTTGCAGACTAGTCTAATCTGCAAAGCTTGAACTGATTTGGAGGTGGACAGAAATTCTCTTTTCACTCTAGAATTGCAGGCATGTGATGAAAGGTGCCTTAAGTGGGCGTTCCCTGAGTGGTGCACTGTCCATCAGGCATGGGGCCCCTCCCTTCAACTCACCTGCCAAGACTTGGTGTTATGATATAACGAGAGGGTTCAGTGCAGATCTTCTTCCTGGGGGGTCCCTTGGGGATGGCAGTACTTACAGTTCGGGTGTGATGTTCCACGGGGCTCCACCTTCCCTTCACCCTGTCCACTTACCGACTGGATGGGTGCCAGTAATGGTGGTTCAGTCATGCTCGCTCGACCTCAGCTTGCCTCAAGGGGGATCGCACATCTGGGTGGGTGCTGTAGGTACTTGTTAGGCTGCACCCCCCCGTGTTTTGATAAGTAGCCTTCCCGTTTTAGTGACTGGCAGGCTATATGAATGTAGGCTGGCGCCTACTTCAGTGCCTCTGAGTAGGGTGCTTTTGATTTTAAGCCTCTTCTCTATCTTTTTTTTTTTTTTTTCCAAAAGAAATAGACCCGTGGGGAGGAGGGGTGTGTGGAGTTGCCTCCTTTTCCCCAGCCTCCTACAGGGGCCTCAGATGCTTCTCCTGCTCTGCCTGCAAGCATTGAATCAGCTATGCTGCTCCTATTTTCTGCAGGAGCCTCAGCGCGTCTGGCAGGCTCGCCACCAGCGTGTTCCTTCTCCTCCTCCTCCGTTCCCTGGGTTCCGGTGGGGCTTTTAAAACTTCCCACGGTGGCCAGAATAGCTGCTGTGATTGGCTCAGCTGTTTCCTACCCAAGTACAGCTGATTAAACAGCTGGCATAATGCTGGCTTGCATGGCTGCAGTTCCTGCTCTGGGTCTGGCTGCAGCCTGGGAGGTAAGTTCCCCCCCATGGGGGGGCTGTTTGTGAGGTTTGGGGCCTGCGGGGACTATCCTCTCCCCAACGGGAGCCTGTGGGGCCATCTTGCTGCCACAAGGCACATGCCTGTAGTGGCTCAGGCTAGAAGACGGGGGCACTAGAGCAGCCCTCCCTTCCCCTCCTAAGTGCTGAGCTGAGGGAGGGCATGGTCAGGCCTTGGCAGGATGCACTGATTCGGGAGCCTCCCACCCCTGAGTAGCCCAGCATAGAATAGATAATACAGTATTTATCACCCCTAACTCAGTATTTATCAGCTCATTAAGAAAACAAAAGCTTCTCTCATTAGTTCAAGCTCTTCTTAAACAACTTGTTCCCAAAGAAGCTATGGAGACATGTTACCAGCTACCTGTTGTTTCACTCCAAAAAGCCGTAAGCCCATACTCTCCTGTCTGCCTTTGTCCTGTATCCTACACCATAGACCATAGCCAGCATGTAGTATGCTAGCTAATTCTAAGAGGTGTCCGTGTAAGGCAGAGGGGAGGGGAGAATCCCTGCTTCAGCAGGGAGTGGGGGGGAGGGAAAGAGCAGGGGGAAGCCGGACAAACCCTGCTGTATGTGCAATCTCTGCCAGAGATGCAGCCAGGGAGCAGAAGGGAGGGGCTAGCTCAGCTCTGAAGCAGAGAGCCCTTCCCAGTCCAGATAGCATGCCAGGATGCTGGGGGACTCTGATTTAACTTAAACCAGGAAGGGGTCTGGAACAGACATTGCATAAACCACTTTGAGCCAAATCAGATAAGTCTGATACTACATTCAACCAGGTTTATCTCAAACTGGTTTCAGCCATTTACAAGGTGGTTTATGTGCACTGAACATCTGTCCTGTTACAGGTTTAAATTACTTTCTGATCACTTAAACTGATTTATGCATAACATCTGTCCCTAGCTTAGGTGAGTGGCCAGCACAGTTTTGGAGTGATGGGCTGGAACAACTCATTTCAGGTCCAAGGCAGGTTGGTGTTCTGATACAGCCATCACCACTCCTCACTACCTGGCAGGGACAAAGCGCCCCACTGCTGGGACACTGCCAAAATCCCCTGGATCCACAAACCATATCCAGTAGATTCATAGATGTTAGGGTCAGAAAGGACCGCAGTAGGTCATTGAGTCTGATCCCCTGCCCCGGGCAGGAAAGAGTGCTGGGGTCAGATGACCCCAGCTAGGTGCTTGTCCAGTCTCCTTTTGAAGACCCCCAGGGTAGTTCCACAAGCCAGATCCAGCCCATGGGCTGTATGTTGCCAGTAATGGTTTATTAGGTAGGGTTTTTTGGATCTAAAATGCATCATTTTGACTAAAACCAGTTTTGCTTTATGTGCAAAAAGAAACAAATGTTTGCCTTGGACTTATAGGGGCACATTTAAGGAACTACTGATGTTTCACATTTAATTTGTAAAACTCACTGTGGCTTTAGATGCCATCACAAGCTGCCCAGACACATGTAATATCATGAGAGAAAAACAGAAGGAAGTTATAAAGGAAGATTGCCTGAGAATAAGCAGTAATTTGAGGAATATACCACATATCGAAGTGTTGCAAATGCAAATGTAAAAACATCTAATGTCTTTCTATCATGAATTAAAATACAGTGATGATGTAAAATAATCTACTCTTACAAAATAGAATATGGTAATATTGCACATTAATTGTGTAATATAAAAATATCCCGTGACTATAACAATATCCATATAATATTCAATAGCAACACATTTATTTTCCAAATCATTTTTATGCTGATGCAGCCTACTGTATGCTTTCCTTTGGGTTCTTCTCATGGAATATTAGATCCACTTCAAAGAAGAAATATGATTTCTGTAAGTATTTGTTAAGTATCCGGGAAACAAATAGTGTAGAAAACCTGAATCCATGACTTCAAAGTGTTTTGTTTCTGAAGCTGAATATCATGCTGGACTTAAATGAAATCATAACTTATGCTCAACTGTACAAATGACACATGAAAGTAACTCTTCTCACTATGATACCAATATTCCAGGTTCCTTAAGGGATGAGGAGATGGAAAAGATAAAAGCTCAGCATGTGGGTTATAGGAGATATTACATTCTTAATTGTTATTACCTTCCATTTCCCCAACCTCCTCCCTTTCTGTGTACACACTCACCTACCTACACAAATCCATGTATATATGATGATGCCAATAGGTAACCATCTTGCCAAGAGCACAAACAACTGATAGCAGCACGAGTTTCATTTCAGTGGCTTTACATCACCAACACAGCTTAGTTCATTTTAGCCTTGAAGCAAACAATTCCAGCTTAGTGGTACAGAGTACACACCCTCCATCTCCCAATCTGTATGTAATATCCCGGAAGGTAGCAAGTGAGGATTCTGATTCGCATCTTGGCCTAAAATGTGTTACTTATTCTATGCATTTATTCATTTAAGTGATATTACTTTCTTAAGGGCTGAAATAGCTAATACAAATCAACAGACCAGACCAGACTAGAAGAAACAGAAGATATGGAATGTTCATTTACTCTGGACCAGATAACTTGATACTCCTCTGTGCTGTATTTATTTAAAAAAAAAAACAAAAACAAAGCATTTGATTCCTCATATATTTCCCTGCACGTCTGATAAGCAGAATAATGGTTTCACTTGATTTTTTAAAGGAGACTAGGGGAAATATTATTCTAGTCAGAACTAATCAGGGTGTAGGCAGTTACTCTGTAAACCTGTCTACACAGCATCTCACTCCTGACCTGCAATATTCTAACTATGATGGTCTTTAGTTTCACCTGGGCACTGATTGCCAATCATACAGAGTCTTTGTGCTGGTGACAAATTAGCCACAGGAATTAAGCTAATACCACTGAATATATCTCTCTTGTGACCTAACTCTAGACTTGCCTCCAGCATGAAAAGCTGGTATATTAACCTGATGTGCCATATAGCCATACTCCTACCTCAGGCAAACTAATGCATGATTCAGATCAGTTTTTCATGGCTCCAGATCTACATTCTATTTCTGCAGCCTGGGACACAATTTCAAAATGTTGCATGTGAAAAGCATACACAAAATCTGCTCCTTATTAATGAAATTTATTTACTGTGTTCTGTACGCATCCATTTCCTATTTCTTATTGTTCTGATATTCCAGTTATCAAAATGTGCTAGAGAAGCTAAGTGAATTCATGTTCTTTTAGCACAATTTTGACCTCCATTGAAAATATATGCTCTTCAAGCACTAACTACTTATGAATAAATTATTTCCATTAACAAAATATGAAGAAAAATTATTTTAGATTCACAGTTTAACCTGTTCCAGATATCTATGATTTAATATTTCCTATAGTAGTACTGTGGAAACAATCATTGCATAAAGCTATATTAGATATACAGACATAAAAAAATAATTTAGATAGCTCTATTTCCATTTTGTCTCTCCACCTAAATGTGGTGCCTACAAACAAGAAATTTCCCATTACTGCAATTCAAATATATGAGATAGAAAGAACAGCATTTTGAATATGAGTTATTGGAAATAATTCTGAGCTTTACTAAGGTCAGGGTTCATTTCCCGCTGATAAAAACCAGTGCTCGAGTGAAAGCCACCACTTATTTTTTTCCCAACCATATCACTGATCCTTTGGTCCCTAAAATAATAAAACAATCAAGTAACATAATAAAAAGGTGATCATTCTGGATAGCACATACAAGGACAAAACATTGTAGAAAGAGCCACAAAAGATTTTTCAAAAATGAAATAGAGAAATTAGATTCTTCACATTCATTGGCTTGCCGATGGAATACAGTATCTAAATTCTTTAGAAGCTTTTGAAAATCACACTCATCAACTTTTATCAGTCACATATCCCAGAAAAATTGGTCATACCAAAGTTTGTCATGGATTTAGCCAGGGAATCTCTGCCAGCTGCATGTGGCTTTCCCTTAAGTTGTGAAATATTTTTTGCATCCCCCTTTCAGTAGAATGGGCTAGCTTGGAATATTACTTACCCTGAGCTTACTCTACGACAGACAGTAGGGAGACAAAACAACAGAATGATTTACTATATAGGAAAAAAGAATAATACAACAAAACTTACAACTGTTTGTTGAAAATAGAACAAAAAGATTCTTGCTCAGTCATCTGGTCCAGTTACCTCGCCCTTCTGAGAGTCCTGCCAGCGTTTCTAGAGACCAGTCTTCCTGCTGATCCTGCCATCCCTCACCACTGGGGACCTAGACTTGTTCAAAGCCTGAGAAAATCCACTGACCAATCCTATCATACAGCACTGACCTAACTGTCCCAGCCTCTAAGAAAGCACCACTTCTTTCTTTTTTCCGTAGAGCCTGCCTGCACCTCAGGAGTGAGCTTCTGGTAGGTCAAACAGCCCCTACACTGTGGGGGATCCTGGGGATGGACATATCACAGCAATTTGTTATGTGGTAAACTAAAATACATTAGGATGTGATTTAGTTTGCTATATAACAAAGTCATTTAATTTGCAATATGCTGCCTCATGTGTAAAGTGTGATGCAATTAAACCACTAAAAAAGGGCAATTAAACCACTAAAAGGGCAATGCTGTCATGTGTACAAGTGCCCTAAGTCACTAGGAACAAATGGGTATGAACCACTAGGAAACTAAACACTTGGAGTCAGATGCTTACACTTAAACAGGAAAGCATCTACCCTGTGGAGTAGCCTCCTGAGTACTGAAAGGGCTGCTGATTATAAGAAGGCACTCTCACTCATACAGTTAGCTGGGGCCAGCTGGGGGTCATTAGGCCACTGGCAACCAGACCCACTTAGGTAATCACCATTTGGAGACAATATAGTCTGCCTGACGCTTTGGCTCCTGAGAAAAATATAGATGGTTTTTCAGGTTTGTATGAGTAAGGTATGCCTTATCCACCAGCTTTTGCTATCAGGAAGGAATAATACTCTATGGTCAGAGTGGTATGGAAACATCTTCTCTCTCTCTCTGTGTGTAGCTGGGGGCATGTTCCTTTTCCTTGGATCACTTAGGTCCATCTTAATAACCTTTGGACACCCCTTCAAGACCTGCTTTACCTGTGGGAGGTTAGAGTTCTCTTGGTCTTTCGGGGCAGTATGCCTTGTAGTTGCATCATAAGGTTGATTAGGCCACAGCAGAAGTGCTTACATTGCAGCCTGTCATATTCCAACAGATCTGCTAAATACCTTGTCACAAGGACATGAAAAAGGAAAGGATAGAGTTGATTGTGTGGTTTTAGGAATAGTATAGACAAGCACCTATATGGGATGGTTTGGATATGGATAATCCTTCCTTGAGCAGAGGGGTTGGATTAGATGACCCGAAGAGGTCTCTGTCAGACCTCTTGGGACCTCTTGAGGTCACCTAGTCCAAACTGTATGATTCTATTGGAGTGACATGGTGAGTATCACATTTGGCTATCTTTGACCCCTCTGACTAAGGGCACTTGTACATACCACCGGTTTTAATCCTCATTAAATTAAATAGGTTTATAAAATTTAAACTTATTTATTTTGGACTGTCACATCAGTGTTTTCACACACTAGGTTTTCGAACAAATTAAACCTAGTCCCCAGCCAGTGCTGCAGGAGAGGGGGGTAGTGCAGTGCTTTCCCCCTCACCAGCCCCGTGCCCCCCACACACCTCATGCCCATTGCCCATCCAAAAACTGCACAAGAAAAAAAACAGCGATAATTCAAAAGTGAAAGCAATTCAAAAGGGTGAACTGCAAAAAAGTTGCAGTGCCTTCTGGTGGACAAAGAGGCTCATTACAGGTCTTTGAGCGCTTTTGTGTTTGCAAGCAACGAATCCATGGACACAATGCTTTAATTCTTGGTTAGCCAAACTAAACTATGTCCAAGGAGTTTTAGTTTAATGCACCAGAAAGACTTTTAAAATATCCAGAAAACCTGCTTGTGCAAACAGTCATGCAGTTGTAGTGCAAGAAAGGGCAAAACACATGGCGTGTACAAAGGCCATAAATGAACAGGCCCATATCCAGAGCTAGGCTTCTGGTGGCAGCCTTTGGTACAAGTGTGGAGCAAGTATTATCAACTGAATACCAAATAATACAAATTCTACTGTAACTACCCTCTGTTTAATTCCTCCATAGTACTTCCTTTTTGAATTCCTGGAGCTCTTAGGAATAAAATGCCTTCTGTCTAGACTACAATTACTTGGGCATTTCTTGTTTGTTTGTTTTTTGAGGGAGCACCATAAACTTTGAACAAAGGTAGGAAAGATATCCTTTTTTAATATTTGTTCATGAGTCACAAATGCTTAATTCCTTCCAATCTATTTTTGTCTAACTGACCTTAAAAATTGAGCCTTTCTTTTCCTGTAAAAAGTTGTATTTATATATTGTTGTAATACATTGGCTGTTTCCTGTAGTTATCCAGATGAATACATTGTTACAAATGCTATTATCAGGCCATTCACATTTTCTCAGTATGCAGCAGGTTTTACATACATAGAATGTTTAATTAATTTCCTGATTAATGCTTTTTTTTATTATGCTGCTGCCATTTGGCAGCTGTTTTGACAAAACTGCCTTCCTCATTACAGAAGTTCTACTTGTGAAAGGAAGTCAACCATAGCAAATGGGCTTATTGAATTATCCAGCTCACCAATTATATAGTATAAAATTATTCATCCTGATATAATTTGATCAGGAAAAATCATTTATCTTTAGTAACTGTGTTCAATTAGATATTATTCTACTGGATAGGAGCAATTTTGCAAGTGTCTGTAGTTAGAGAACTTTTTAAAATTTACTTGAACACTGAGTTATTACCTATTTTCTGATTTTACTTCGTTATCAAAAAGGTTAGTTTCTGACTAATTGCTCCACTGAGCCCAATTCATTCAAAGCTTAAAAAGCAACACTTAGCCATTTCAGAACAAAATGCCAGATTGGTACATATCATTGGTAAAACAGTTTTGAAAAGAGCTCATTTCAGATATATTTCAATGTATTTATAAATTAATTAATTCCAAATCAATATTGTTGCTACTTACTTGAACTAGGATGATTTAGCTGTATGCTTTACATGGTTTTTGGCACAGCAGTAGCTATGTTATAATTAAGACTATGTTAATTTTAATTCTGAAGTTTTATTTTATTTATACTTTCAAATTTAGAATGGATCTTACTCTCCAATGCATTTAAAAAAACTCCACTAGATAATAAGTAACTGGTTATTTACTATACATAAACTTTTTTTGCTAAAACTTCATCCTTCCCTAGAACCTATACAGAAAATCCTCAAACAATTACAATACGTACTAAAAGAAGACACCACTCTTAAACACATCTTTCCAGAACCACCCATTCTAGTCTTTAAAAAAACACCTAACATTGCCAACTTCATAACCAAAAACAAATTTTCTATGGTCCAAAGCACACCAAATGGACCCAGACCATAACTGGGACAAAAAATGTAAAACCTGCCAACACAACTCCACCACTGCCACAATAATAACACCCCACAACAGAACCATCACCATTTCTGGATCCTACACCCTCACTTCCAGGAATGTAATATATCTCGTCCAGTGCAGTATATGCCCTGATGGAAAATATGTAGGAGAAACCAAACAACAAGTATGTACCAGAATCAATGCACACTGAAAATCTGTCAAAGACAAAAATACCCAAATACTTGTGGATGCACACTTCTCACAAGGTCACCACTCTCTCCAGTCTCTCAGTTCTAATCCTCAAAGGGAATTTTCAAAACACTTTTCATAGATGAGCCTTTGAACTTAACTTCATAAATCTATTGGATTAAAAAAATCATGGACTAAATATAGACATTTGTTTTATGGAATATTATAACCTGTCATCTGATTCCCCCAGGTAACCTGTCTGCATTTTACCGGTTACATTTTACCACCTTCTCCCTCTTCCCCGCCACAACTGCCTTTTTCATATCTATTGTCTCCCATTCCCTTTGATCGTTACTGACACACGGTTGCATTTTCACAGACCTGTATTTTGCATTTTGGCTTTTATTCTACTCAGGAAAGCACACCAATGCCAACAGACTTTCCCTAAGCCTGGTAAAGGTTGTTTGTGCCTGAAAGCTTGCAAAGAGCATTTTTCCAGCTCTTTAGTTGGTCTAATAAAAGATATCACATCTACCCAAAAAACCTTGTCTGCCTATTTCCTAAAAGACAATGCTTGATCTGTATGGCAAATAATGGTAGAATGCAATGGCAAGCCAAGCGAAGCTAAAACTATTTTATGGGCAAAATTAATTTTCTAATGGGCTACACATGAATACTTTAAATATCAATGATGATTTTGAAAGTATTATTAGTATTTATCTTATGATTCAGTGACAAGATTTTGATCTATTTCAGGCCATAAGTAGGTCAAGCCAGTGAAGTTTGAACTACTATAGAAATTACTTATCTGGCTTAACCACTACAGAAAGATGTTCAGGTAAGTAAGCAGAATCACATTTCACTGGTGAGCCTTAGCCCTATCCTACCATGTGCTTACTTACCTAAAATATACTTTTAACATTCTTAGACTGTGGTTGGCACCTTTCTGGAGTCACATACCACAGCAACCTAAGTCTGGTCTGAGTTAGACCAGGGTTCTGCCCCGGCCACTTTGGCTTTTCCCAGCTGTTGCTTTCTGCACCCCCTGGCTGCTGTACAGATGGAGCTCCCACCTGCCTTGTCCCAGCCCTGGCACAGGCAAACCTCTCTGTTGCCAGAATGCTGCTGACCCCTTCTCTCTGCTGCCAACCTCCTGCACTGGATGATGCTCAAGAGCTTTCTGAACATCATTAAGCTTCACAGAACCCTGGAAAGATAAGAAAGTATTGTTAGGCCCAGTCTACACCTACATGAGGTAGGTGATAGTGCCTGTTTGCAGTGTGAGTGTGTGGGCACATGCAGATGCACTACTCAGATCCATTAGATCTGAGAATTAATCCACCTCCTCTTTCAATTACATTCTAAAATACATGGTTCCACAGACCTCAACAATCTTTTCAATTAGCATAGCTTTATCTGTTTAAATTCACTGATGATACCAAAATTTGGGGTGAGGTGAGCACGCTAGTAGGGAGGGAAAGACTGCAGCAAGACTTGGGTGGGTTACAGGGGTGGGCTAGCAAAAACAGGATGCGCTTCAATACTGACAAGTGCAGGGTGCTGCACTTGGGCAGTAGTAACAAGCAGCACACTTATAAGATGGGAAATGCCCTTCTTGAGAGCATGGAAGCAGAAAGGGATCTTAGAGTCATTATTGACTCCAAGATGAACATGAGCCGACAATACGAGGTCACAGTTGGCAGGGCTAACCGCACCTTGTCATGCATCCACAGATACATCTCTACCAGGGACAAGGTGATCCTCCCCCTCTATGCAACACTGGTCAGGCCACAGCTGGAGTACTGTGTCCAGTTCTGTGCGCCCCACTTCAGGAGGGATGTGGACAATATTGAGAGGGTCCAGAGGAGGGCCACCTGAATGATCCGGGGACAGCAGAGCAGACCCTACAATGAGAGACTGCAGGACCTGAACCTGTCCAGGCTTCACAAGAGAAGGTTGAGGGGGGACCTGGTGACAGTCTATAAACTCACTAGGGGGGACCAGAAGGGTTTGGGAGAGACCTTGTTTCCCTTAGCGTCCCCTGGCATAACAAGGAATAACGGCCACAAGTTGTCAGAGAGTAGGTTTAGATTAGACATCCGTAAGAACTACTTCACAGTCAGGGTGGCTAGGATCTGGAACCAACTTCCAAGGGAAGTGGTGCTGGCTCCTACCCTGGGGGTCTTTAAGAGGAGGCTTGATGCCTACCTAGCTGGGATCATTTGAGCCCAGTTTTTTCTCCTGCCCAGGCAGGGGGTTGGACTTGAAGATCTACAAGGTCCCTTCCGACCATACTTCTATGATTCTATGATTCTATGATCTATTCAAGGGGATTCCCCCACCTTCTACATTTACTTACCCTGTTCACCACTTCACCTCAGATACAAATATTGTTAAATGTATTGTAGCAACTATTTCCCAGAATGAAATTGGGTGGATTTCTCTGGAAAATAATAACTCTTATGAACATATTCTAGGCTACTTAGTGTATATGTATTCACTAAATTAAATGGCCTGCTTTCCAAAATTGCTGAGACACCAGCATCCATAGAGTTGAAAACTCTTCACTTTTGAAAATAAGGCCATTTTCATTTATCCTTCTTTCTTTCGTGCTTTTGTTCTGTCTTTTCTTTTCTTTTCTTTGGATGGCCTTGCCTCCTCCTTGCAGCAGTGACATCCTGGTCCTAAGCCAGGACAGACCTGTGATCTGCTGCCTGTGTGCCCAGGCAATTACATGATATGTCCAAAGCACATGTAAAGTGCTATGGACATATCATGTAATTCCACTGCAGTGTGAATATGTGACAGCAGGGGGAGGAGCCCTCCTGGCTGGATTTGGACTACAGCTCCCAGAGATACTGGGGTTGGAAAGATGCAGGAAGAGGAAGCAGAATAGATCAGGCCTGCATGTGAAAAAGCTCAGCAGAGGGGAGGCGTGTGGCATGAGTGCAGAAAGGCAGCAGCAGTGCTAGGGCTGTAAGTGGCAGCAGTGGGCTCAGAAAGAGCTCAGACAGATGGCCACTAAGCATTTTTTGTACCAGAGACTGGTTTGGAGCTCCTCTGGAGTTCTTGTGGGAGTTTAAGTTTTCTCAAGTGTATATAGAACTGTGTTGGCTTGTGACCCTATTCTCCAGCATCTTCTATATAAATTGGGAAACATTCTTTTGAGTTCCTGTGCCTATTTCTGGGGTTGCTGAGTTGATTACACACATTTATCATTGACTGCTTGTAGAAACTTCCTGCTTGTGCTTATATGGCCAGCAAACAGGGACTACCAACAGAGGTGACACAGAATGCCGCCAGGGACACTGCCCTGCTGCTGCCTCCAGCCTGGAGCTCCTGTGAGGCCTCCACCCAGACAGACCCCTTGGATGGGACTGCAGTGCCCTGACCCCCTGTCTGTGGGGTTTGTCTGGTGGGACCTCTGAGGCTTGGGGGTAGCGTTGGGGCTGGGTGTTTCCTTGCTTGTCCTACATGTGCCTGGATTGAGGCCCTGGAGGGGCAGGTGAGGGAACTCCAGGCAGAGGTGAGCAGGCTGCAGGGGATCAGGGCTGCAGAGAATGAGATTGATGGATACTTTCATTCTCCGCAGGACCAGACACCTATTGCAGAGACATCACCGGAGAGTCCTATGGCTGCTGAATGGAGGATGGTCACCTCCAGAGCTAGACCACATGTGGCTGTGACTGCTTCTCGAACGCAACTGGGGAACAGATACATAACCCAGGCAGCACTGGCAGATGATGCAGCAGAAGAAGCCGCAGTGGAAGACACGTCTGCAACAAACACCAGGCAGGCTGAGTGACAACTGAGCAGCCAGAGCAAGAGACGCCGAGTCGTCATGGTGGGTGACTCTGTCCCGAGAGGCACGGAGGGGCCTATCTGTCAACCGGATCCGATGGCACGAGAGGTTTGCTGCCTACCTGGAGCCAGGATCCAGGGCATCACAGCAAGGATTCCCAACCTCATCTGGTATTCTTATTATTATCCCCTGGTCCTCATCCATGTGGGCATAAATGATGTGGCCAGGAGTAGTCTAGACTACATCATGAGTGACTACAGGGCTCTGGGGGTCAGGCTTAGGAAGTCAGGGGCACAGGTGGTTTTCTTGTCCATCCTTCTGGTCAGTGATTGCCATCAGCATCAGGATGCCTGCATCAGTGAAGTCAAACTACGGCTTTAGAGTTGGTGCCATCATGTGGGTTTTGGCTTCTACAACCATGATCCACACTTGCATTAGAGAGGCATCCTGGGATGAGGTGGTCTTCATCTGTCTTCTAAAGGAAAGGATCTATTCTCTTACAGGTTGGCTGATCTCTTCTGAAGGGCTTTAAACTAGGTTTGTCAGGGGACAGGGAGGCAGAGGATAAGGAGAACCTAGGATCAGCAAGCCACGAGCAATGCACTGGATCAGTCCAGGTAAGCACTAAGGTAACCACTAAGGGGCCCAATAGTCATCAGGAGAGGGAGGTACCAAGGGCACCCATTGAGGGAACAAGCAGGAGGAACTTGCACTCTTGCTTGCAAACAACAACTTCGACCCGGTTGGACTAACTGAAACCTGGTGGGACCCTACTAATGATTGGGCAGTAGGCATTGAGGGTTACAGGTTGTACAGATGGGATAGAGTGGGGGGAAAAGTGTGTGTGGGGGTGTTGCTCTTCATGGTAAGGAACAATATACATCCTCTATAATCAAGATGGGATCAGAGGAGGGCCAAACCGAGGTTCTGTGGGTCAGGATACAAGGGGGTTGGGGGGAAAGGGACTTGCTAGTGGGGGTCTACTATACAGCGCCATACCAGGAGCATGAGCTAGACCTGGAATTCTCCAGATAGCTTTCAGAGGCTGTACAGTTGAGAGATATGGTTGTCATGGGTGACCTAAACTACCCTGACATCTGCTGGGAGGAGCAGTCAGTCAAATCTAATTGCTAACGTAGGTTCTTAACCTGCATACAGGACCTTCACCTAATGCAGGAGGTATACAATCCCACTAGGGGAAACACCTTGCTGGACTTGGTGTTAGCTACAGGGGATGACCTGGTGGGGAATCTCCAGGTACAAGGTAACTTAGGAGATTGTGACCATCAGATGATTGAATTCACTATCCGGTGGAGGGTGGGCAAACTAACCAGCAGGGCCAAAGTGCTAGTCTTCAGAAAGGCTAGCTTCAGTGTGCTCAGGAGATCAGTTAGTGAGATGTTAAAGCTCAAGAGCATTGGTGAAATGGGGGTCCAGGAAGGGTGGTCGTTCCTCAAGGGAGTGATCCTACGGGCACAGAAGGAGACAATCCCATTGTGCATAAAAGGGGGCAAAGGGGCCAAGAAGCACTCTTGGCTGAACAGGGAAGTCCAGGAAAGCCTAAAGGCAAAGAAAGAGTTATACAGGCTGTGAAAACAGGAGGTAGCTACCAAGGAGGAGTATAGTGCCCTGGCTTGCACTTGCAGGGAATCAGTTAGGAAGGCCAAAGCAGGATTAGAACTTAGGCTGGTGACAAAAATTAAGGACAACAAAAAGTCTTTCTTCAGGTATATAGGGAGCAAAAGGAAGGCGCAGGATAGCATAAGACCCCTACAGGACAAACTAGGGCAATTGATGACAGAGAGGGGGAACAAAGCTGAGCTCTTCAGTAAGTGCTTTGCATCTGTATTCCTAGACACAGACCAAGACAAATCTCGTAATTGGATCATAGATAGACACAGTAGGGACACCAGTCCACCAGCTGTTAGCACAGAGTTAGTGAAGGGGTAATTGGTGGGGCTGGATGTGTTCATCTGGATGTGCCTGGATGAACTTCATCCAAGGGTGCTGAAGGAATTGGCCAGTGTCACAGCAGAGCTGCTGGCACAGCTGTTTGAGCACTCATGGTACTCCAGTCAGGTCCCAGAGGACTGGAAAAGGGCCAATGTGGTCCCTGTTTTCAAGAAGGTGAGGAGGGATGAACCAGGAAATGATAGGCCAGTTAGTCTCACTTCTATTTGTGGGAAAATTCTGGAAAAAATCATTAAGGATTACATTTGTGGGAACCCATCAGGGGAAATAATGCTGAAAGGAAATCAGCATGGGTTCATTGCAGGTAGATCCTGCCTGACTAAACTTGTTTCTTTTATGACCAGGTCACAGAATGCTTAGACGCAGGAGGTGAAGTAGATGTCATCTACCTAGACTTTAAGAAGGCCTTCGATATGGTATCTTATTCCATTCTTGTAAATAAATTGACAGGCTGTGATGTAGATGATTACACATCCAGGTGGATGGCAAATTGGCGTCGGGGTTGCACCCAGAGGGTGGTGGTGGTGGATGGGTTGATATTGACATGGAAAGATGTGGGCAGTGGAGTCTCACAAGGCTTGGTCCTTGGACCAGTGCTATTCAATGTCTTCATCAGTGACTTGGATGAGGGCGTAGAGAGCACCCTGTCCAAGTTTGCAGATGATTCCAAATTATGGGGCAAAGTTGAACACCCAGATGAACACATCCAGCCCCTCCACACCAGAGGGTAGGGAATGGATCCAGGCAGATCTGGATACGTTGGAAAAATAGGCAGAACAAAATAGGATGCAGTTCAACAAAGACAAGTGCAAAGTGCTTCACCTGAGCAAAAAGAACCACCAACACACTTACAGGCTAGGGGATGACCTTCTCAGGAGCACAGCAGTGGAAAAGAATCTTGGAGTCATAGCTGACTGCCTTGTGGCTGCCTATAAATTCGTCAGGGGAGGGCAGCAGGGAATAGGAGATGCTCTATTTACTAGGGCACCCCCTGGAGTAACTAGAAACAACGGCCACAAATTGGTGGAGAGCAGATTTAAGTTGGACATTAGAAAGAACTTCTTCACAGTAAGGGTTGCCAGAATCTGGAATGGGCTTCTAAGGGAGGTAGTACTCTCCTCTACCTTGGGGGTCTTCAAGAGGAGACTGGACAAGCACTTAGCTGGGGTTGCAGGGGTGTTGAACTCAATGACCTACTGAGGTCCCCTCCCACCCTAATATCTATGAATCTAGAAAACTTCCCATTGTCAGAGTGGAAAATTAGACACCTCCTTGCTGTAAAAGATGATTAACCTTTGGAGGAGCAGTAGTTTACCCATGGTCAGAATAGGATCAATCTCCTGGGCTAAATGTGAATGCAGGAAAAGCAACTAGTAAGGTTTAGTAATCTAGAAGGCAGAAAAGGTTTGGTGC
>NW_017728992.1:77926449-77949806 GCF_001723915.1 Gavialis gangeticus | reverse complement strand
GTGGACAGCAGATTTATGTTGGACATTAGAAAGAACTGCTTCACAGTAAGGGTTGCCAGAATCTGGAATGGGCTTCTAAGGGAGGTAGTACTCTCCTCTACCTTGGGGGTCTTCAAGAGGAGACTGGACAAGCACTTAGCTGGGGTTGCAGGGGTGTTGAACTCAATGACCTACTGAGGTCCCCTCCCACCCTAATATCTATGAATCTAGAAAACTTCCCATTGTCAGAGTGGAAAATTAGACACCTCCTTGCTGTAAAAGATGATTAACCTTTGGAGGAGCAGTAGTTTACCCATGGTCAGAATAGGATCAATCTCCTGGGCTAAATGTGAATGCAGGAAAAGCAACTAGTAAGGTTTAGTAATCTAGAAGGCAGAAAAGGTTTGGTGCCTTTGTCTTTAATCTGCTAGACTCTAGGAGTTAGAGCAACAGTTCCGGGTCAAGTTGACAATAACCAGACCATGACCTCCCCCACAACAAGTTTAAGGAGTTATTGAAACAGTATCTCACTTCATTTATATTTATTAGGTTAGAGGAAGTTTATTTCTGGAATGGAAATCTATTTGTGGCAGGAAATACATTTCTTTAAAAAAAAAAAGTCTCAGGGCAGCCAACATGGGTCAATGTAAAAATGATTCTAAAATAGTGGGTAATTGCAAAGTTTTTCTCATCACTTTCACTCAGAAATAATTCAGTCTAGCCAGGCATGGATTATGTAGACCTGTTTAAAATAGTGAAGCTCAAAAGGATTTCTTCCCCACCCCCAATGCTTCAAGTTGGGTATCAGTCAAAAACCATTCTAAAGGCAGTTAAGAATCTAAAGTAGGTTTAAATGACCATTCTTGCTCCTACCTACTGGATACAAAAAAGGAAAGCAGTGAAATGTCTTTCGTAGTCTTAAAAATTGTGCATTTTTATGTCATTTAAAATTTCAAAACCCAGATGAAAGGGATCTATCTGTATAATCTTTGAATGTACATTAGAGTACAGGCTGTTCATTTAGAACACTATTCTGTCAAGTCCCTGAGTGTACTGTAAAAAGGAAGGGTTTTAGGCAATTCCCCTTTCATTCCCCCAATTTTTTGTAGCTTGCATAATACCTTGGCAGAATTATAGCTTCTGTGTTTAGGGAAGTTCAGGGATTGTTCCCTGATTATTCCCCAAGGTGCTCTGAAAGGGATAAGGGGAATGGTGGAAATGCAGCTTTGCTCCTTCCTATTGCTATCAGCAGAACTATTAGAACATTAATGATACTGGATTGAACGTGCACAATGCAATTTAGAGTGAATGATACTACAGTGTACTACACTTAGTATATGTGTAAGTGACATAGGGGATGGTTGTGAATGCCAGATCCTGCTGCATTGGCCATTTTTAAGTCAGTTAGTGATAGGTAGATTGTTTGATCAAGCAAAGCCCCCTAATAACCTCCCACAATCTCTACCCTGATGTAAGTGTCTGTGTGATGGTAGACTAATTTTGTTCATCATGTAAACCATAAATCAAACATTTCTAGAGTTGATGTCATATTTTATTCCAGAGAGTTAAAACAGAACAAAGATGAGCTGAATGATAAGAGCGACAAGAGAAGTTTTCATATGAGGTTTCACTTAAGCCTGGAGGTCTCTTTTGTTTTTGAGAAATAGAACTGAAATACCGAATAACTTTCTTAAAAATGTGCAGGTATTCCATAAAAATATGGAAATAATTATGTGGGGTTTTGGGGGGTTTTTTTGTAATTTTTTAGATTGTAAATATCATAACAGATAATCTTCCTTTCTTTAATATGTAAATATGAAGCATGTCTACATGAGATGCTACAAAGCACAGTAGACTAATTCTACTGTGCATTAGCATGGCAGGCAAAAAATATGCTAATGCGCTAATGCTCAGTAGAATTAGTCTACTGCACATTAGTGTCACAAAAAAGCATGCACTGATGTAACTGAACACTCAGTAGTGCTGATTATCATGCATTATATTAGTACATGTTATTACAGGTACTAAACTTAATTCGCTGTAATTATGGCGCTTTAATGCATGTGTAGATGTTCCCACTATCCGCTTTCCAGTGTCACTTAGAATTAAGGCCTGGACAGCAGTATGTTTACACAGGTGTAACCAATGAAAAGAATCAGGGATAAACCATTATTGGTGTAAGTTACATCAGTTTAGGTATTGTCTATTTGCCTCTATCAAAATGCAGTTGTATGATAAGAAAAATAATAAAACAAAACTGTCTGTCACTGTACTAGCTCTCCTGCTCCTTAGTGATGAGGGGCAGTTAAAAAAAACTAGCTGAGGTAGGTATCCCAGGTCATCTGTCTGTTCCTGATTGTGGTGTCATTTATATTAGTTTGCAAAAGTGATTTACGTTACTCTGGGTATGTGATCCAGAGCCTTTGCCTAATGGCCCATCATTAGAGCTATGTGTACTTTGAATTGAGTCATGTTAATTAAATTATCTAATTTAATTTTGGGGACCTGAAGTAGACAAAGAAAAAAAATCACCAGCAAAACTGGAAGACTCCAGAATGACAGTGACATTTCACAAAAATAAAGTACATAAACAAGCTCAATTACACACCTTCTTTGGGCTGGATAACCCCAACACCTTTGCACCAGAAGGAGTGATATCCAGGAAAAGGTGTAGCCCTCTGTGTGTGTGCATATGCATGTGTATGTTTTACAATACTCTATGTGCATTTTTGTGTACAATATAACCATAGGAAGAGCAAGAATTAGTGTAAGAGCTGCAGATGGAATATTGTGACACTCAAAATTTCAAGTTTAGTAAAACTCAGACTTCAGAAACTTATATACTGTATCAGGAATTTAAGGTACATGCCCCACATACAGCCTTTTCTCTACCTCTTAGAACTGGCAATAGCCAGTGGGAATGATCTGTAAGCCTTCCAGTTGTATTTAGTGTGTTAAATGTAGCTGTACTGAATGGCAGAGGGATTCATTGGAAAGTTTTGACAGAACTGTACTTGTGGACTGAGGTTACCTAGGAAGACCAGGCCCTTCTGCCCGAATGCTTTGTATGGGTGATCAAAAAAAAAAGGGGGCACATGTACCTTGAGAGATTTGGCACCCCTCATTCCAGCTCTGAATTGTGGAGGTTGTGACAACAGCAAGGCAATTCTGTCATCTTGCCATGAAAGCTGTCAGCAACCAGTATGGTCTGTTGCTTAATAGATAGGTAAGTGAAAGCATGGGGTTAGATGCATAGAAGTGAGGGGGATGGAAAGGGCTCAGAAGTAAACTATTTGCTTCACTGTAGAGCATATGTGAGTAGCTCTGGTTTTGTGCAATCCAAAAGCAAAGTAAAACTCTGTGTTATAGTTTGTCATAAAATCATATAAAGTTAGGGTTAGAAGGGACCTCAGGAAGTCATCTAGTCCAACAGCCTGCTCAAAGCAGGACCAGCCCTAACTAGATGGGTCAGGCTATTTCAGCTGTTCAAGGGTTAACAGGGAGATTTGACTGCCTCCACAAGTGGGACTAATTTCTGGCCCTGCTACACCTGGGCCTAACAGGCTTCAACTCAAAATGGTGGGAGAGTGCTTAAGAAGGGCATCTTAAGGCATTGGGAGCTTTGCTTGTGGAAGAGGAATATGTGAAAGGAAAGAAGGTTTCTTTCAGAGAGCAGTGGTAAAGGATTAAGAAAATCTGGTTTTGACTGTTTTATGCTAGATCACTTGGCTGGGGCTCAGAGGAGTAGACTAGATTCTCCTATATACTAATGCAGGGATTAATAAAATTGTAAGAGACAAGCTCAAGAGGGAAGAGAAAATTAGCAATCCAGCCAGCCTTTGGAGCAATACCGTGCCATCCAAAGTAAAAAAGTTACTGGTGGTCTAGAAGGGGGAGCTGAGATTGGAATAGCAACTTTCTACAAGTATGGGGGGTGAATCACTGCCAGGCAATGTTAACTCAATAATTATGTTAAGGCTTTCTTGTAATTGTACTTCATAGTTCTTTTGATTATTTATTTGGGGGTTTTTTAATGGAAAAAGAAATCTTTTGTAAGCACTTGTGGTTATTTATGTAGCTGTAATTGTTAAGCTTTCAGGTAGGATGTTAAATGATTCCTACATGCTCCTCCCTGTTTCTGTATGCTCTCTGTTACACAGGGATGGGGATTCTAACTATGCTTTGAAAACTTTGAAGGATAAAGTGGCTAGCAGTGCCAATGAGAGACACCACAGGCATGTTCTTGATGGTTTTGCTGTGGTAACTTTCTCAATGTGTGAGAATATTTTTTTCCATTCCCTGCATCAACTATGATATGTAACTTCCCAGTTTATTAAACTGCTAGCATTTTAGAACTACTAGCAAGTAAAGAGCTTCTCACTGTCTGGCGCACACTACTACTTCATATATATATCCCAGGCAGCTGATTGCTGGAGGATTGCTTGCTTCCTTGGTTTTGTAGCCTGAGACTTGGGTATATAAAAAAAGTGAGCTGAACACCTTCCTCCCTCCTCCCCATCCCATGGATTCTTTCCCTCTGTTTTGTCCAGATATGTCCCTGGCCTCTTTAGACTTTCTCTCAACCTCAATCCCCACTACACCCTGTTGACTCCCTTTCTCACTGATGTAATTTTGCTCCATGCTAGTCCACTGTCTATCTAGTGTTGGTGCCCACGAGGGCTGAGGCATACATGTTTCTGTAACTCCTTGCCCCAGTTGCAGCAGTATGTGCTTGGTGCTTTCTTCCAGCTTGTGAACTCTCAGCTTCTCAAATGGAGAAGCAAGGCATTTCTGAGTATTTGGTGCCTTCTCCCTGGTACATGGACTGGGATGACACCCCTGAGCCTGATACAGGCATGTAGTTATACTCAGCCCCTCTCCAGATTCTGATACCCACTATAAGAGCTATTAAGGTGGGAGTGAAAGGGCTAGAGTTTCACGTGGATCTAGAAGCACAGGACCTCCAGGTCCCAGTTGATATGGGGGAGGAGGGTGAATAGCTTGGAAACCCCCAGAGGGGATTTTAGCAACATATAGATCTTGGCGCTCAGTGGGAGGGAGAGCGTCCATTTGAGACTATCTGATTCTGACATGAGGTTTAACTTCCTTTTGTATAGGGGTTAGGTAGGGACAGATGGAGCCTTGTGAGCCTTAAGAGAAATCTGAATCTTTGTATCTTGGGGCCTCCTTGAGTTGAACCTTCCACCTCTGCTGCATGAGGCTCAACAAATTCCAAGGCAATCTGAAAGCACTTGAAACCTGACCTTTTAAATGAAAGGATTTCTTGACCTTAACCATACCTGAGCAAAAAGGCAGCTTGTGAATTAGGACCTTTCATTGTGCAAGTCTTCTAGATATAATTGAGTACTATTATAATGCATTTCCAAAGGAGTGGATGCATGTGGTGGTTTAGATGAAGTGGTCTTCTGTCCCTTTGACTATGCTCTTATGAGTTTGGCCTGAGGGTTGTAGTAAATATAAGTCCCCAGAAGAGGTTCTGCCATGGACACACATGGACACATATCAAACAACTAGCAGGTTGACTAGCATGGCTGTATGGATGAGAACAATTGACTTAGTAATATTTCTCATCGAGAGGAATTGGGTGGGGAGGGGGGGGACACACCTTTTGAATTTTCTGTTTATTTTTGCCAGTCCTCCCTGTGTACCAAAGAGAAGGCAGTTAGGTGGTAGGTGACTTTTTAAATCCATTTTTGAACTACCACAACACAGGGAAGTGAAGTTGAACTAAAAGGCATAATGTCTGAAGAGTCCAATTCTACTATGGAAGTAGCTAGGTCATCTAAATTTCAACCAGGATCCTGGCTGCTGTAAAGTCTGAGTATCACTGTTTATGATCTGGGAAGCTTTGCCCTAAAGGAAAGAAGTGTTTTTAAAAAATATGTAAATACTAATTTTGGACTAAAACATTTGTATATTGGCTCTAGCATTGTCAGATGTCATAGAAATCAACCGAGTGGAAGCCTAAAACATTTCCAAGTCTAGATGCTATCTAAATATACTAGAAATCCTATAGAGCCTCATCTTTATACTCTTAGTCTTTCCCTAGTCATACTTGATGTTAGCTTGCACAGAAGAATAGGTCAATATCTAGTCTTAAATCTAGTCTGCTACTTCCTTGGTGCATCTATACATGTAATTAGTGTGGCTGAATAAACTTGAGCATAGCTCATGCTGGAGTTTATTGTTCCTGGGTATAACATTTACACATGTGCCTGGGACTGCAGCACATTGAGCCAGGGTAGTGCAGCCATGCCTGGCAGGAGGTTTGGTGAGGGGGGGTCAGCCTGCCAGCCTGGAACTGCTCCATCCTGGCTCAACATGCTGCTGAAGGGCTGGCTGGGGCATGAGGGTGCTGCAGTGTGGAGCTAGCTGGCAAACAGCCTCTGCACTGTAGCACTTTTGTACCCTAGCCTGCTTTGGTCACTGTCTATACATGCATTGCAGCATGCTAAATAATTCTGCTGTAGGACAGTACTTGTGTTGGGCAGTCCTGTCTTGTGGTGGAGTTAATTGGTTTACTCTGGCATACTACCACCATGTGTAAATGGTGATGCTTTACTGCAGTACTAATTAGTCTGCTCCTCAGTAAAGTGCACATGTAGATGTCCATTCTCTGTGAAAACTTGGTCTGTTTGAAGAGCCGAATGGGGATATTTGCCACATACAGCATATGTTACTTGACAAGTGGTACAGCTTCTCATGTTGTTGTAGAGTAGCAGAGGAGCTTCCTACGATAGCTGACATGCTCTTTCTGGCTGGTTCTGAGGGAGAAAGACAGTGCATCTCATGCCCCCGGCCAATGTCTCATGGCTTCGTTCTTAGTATTGTATTGATATTAGAACTATAAAAGAAATATGCCAGGTGCAGTGCTGCTTTTTGTGGTATGTATATGAGTGAAACAAAGATAGGTTTATGCTGTTTATTCCAGATATTGGCACAGCATCCCTAAGAGCACTTTTTTCATAGGTTACACTATCTTGTCAGTGAAAAAAAAATACTAAAGCATTTATGCAATCTGATGTGCAGCTACTGTACTCTAGAGGAGGGGACCGGGCAAGTTGGCAGTAGGAGACCACAACATTACTTGCAGAAGACAGCTGCTTATATGCACTCTTTGCTTTCATCCTATCTTGTTGCTCATATCTGAGGAAACTGCATGGTGTTTTTTTGAGCCCTGATGGGTGAACTCTGAAGCACTGAGAAATGGGCACACAGGTTTTATTTCTTTAGGTTTTGTGACCCTAGCTTGATCCCAAAAGGGAAGATGAGTTCAGGAGTGACTTGAAGGTGTTTTCAGGATACCACAAGGAAGATTGCTTTCTGTTGTACTAGTAAATAAAACATTTTTGTGATATTTTTTTTTTTTTTTTTTTTAAAGATGGGATGAATCTATTCCACAAGCAAGAAAAGTAAATAAAGGGAGGGGGTACATGGAAAATGTTGTGTGGGGGTGTTTGTTTTGTTTCTTGTTTCCCCCCCCATTTGCAGAATATATTATAAGGAAAAATTCTTTCCTTGGTAATGGTGACAAGCAGTGTGGGAGTGATGGAAAACTAAGGAACCTCTCCCCAAAGGCCTCATGTCAGTGAATGGAGCTTATGAGGATAGAGAGATTGGAGGAGGACAGCTTTTACTTAGAAGGATACTTCTAGCACTATCTGAACCAGAAATGATCTTGTGTTCTTGCTCTTACCCTGAAACTGGAACCAGAAAGGCTAGTTTTGATCCAATTCCTCAAATCTGAATTTGCTTAACACACTTCTGGGACAGGGAAGATTGAGAGGTACAAGGTGTTTATACCAAAGAAGGGATTCAATTGTAAAGTGATCAAACCCTTTTGTGCCCCTTGCTCACACACAAATGCACTGCTTGCTTGCTTTTTTTCAGTATAGGGTCACTTTGTGTTGATTTTTTTTTTTTTTTTAAATACCTGCAAAACTAATTATTGATGAATGGTGTGTATTTTGGCAGGGTCTGCTTAGAATATCTCTGGAGTTTACCACTCAGGGAGGTCCAAGTGTTAAATACTGTGACTGGATTTTAGAGTCAATAGCCTATCCTTCATAACAGCCTAAAACAGTGGGGGCCAACCTTTTTTGGCAGACATACCACAGTTTAGCCCTATACCCTCCCCTAATAATAACCTTCTTCTGCTGCTTTCTCTTCTTTGTGCTCCCTGCTTGATCCACTGCTTTGCTTTCTGTCTCATGCCCTGTACTGCCTGCCCAATCTGTTCTGCTCTGTTTTCTGCTCCCTAGTCTATCTGCCACTGCTACCTGTCTTTTTGCTGATCTGTTGCTGTGGCAGAGGCTGGTCATGCCATACAGTTGGGGCACCCATGCCACAGGTTGGCCACCCCTGGGCTGAAACATATTTCTTCAGCACTTGATAAATCTTCCTTCTCTCATGTACAAACTTGCACAAAGTTTTAAATAAATTATTATTGTATTGTAAGCTGTTGTTTTTTAAATAATTCTTTTATTATAAATGCAATATAAATATTAATTTGCTGTACTGGGATGGGACCTGGAAATGTATTCCTCTTAACAATATAACATTAGACTGTGGTTGTGATAAGTTACTGTATTTGATAGTACAGTGGTCTGGTTTAGTCCAGTACTGCAGATCTGTGTGCTTTTTAAGTTTGAATGAGATTCTTACTAGGAGTGACATCTGTAATTTTGCTTCATGTACTGTATAGGTGACTGAAGTCTTAGAGGTTAAGAATTATGCTATTACTCCATATAACTGAGTTGGAAGAGAAAGCTGAAGTACTTGAAGGCAAGATGAAAACATCAACTTAAAAATGTTCAGCATATTCAAAATGATGCAGATATCTTAAGAGTGTTGTGACAAGATGTTGCTTTTATTACAAGAAAAAGATTCTGAAGCACTTGAAGTGTGTAGGGCAGTGTGGCAGGGGTCAAAGGGACTTAATTTTCAGAGTTGGTTTCACTCCTCTGATAATTAGGTTGAAAATGGTTAATTCCCAAATGAAACCAGGAAACTTATGAAAATGCTTCATGTGTACATCTGCTTATCCCAGGGAAACCTCAACAGAATTCCATCATTGTTAGTCCTTAATCCAAAGCCCATGAAATCATCATGAACCATGTCTGAAAATGCAAGTTACCTTTTAACACATTGCTGTTCTTGTCCTATCATACTTGAATCTAGCCCTTTCCTCCAAATGTCATGGAAATGTGGTTTGAGGTAGGTAAAAGACTGAAGGTAACCTCAGGGATGATGCTATGGAAGGGCTCTGTCAAATGGCAAGTGCAAACAAATTTGTCTTAAACTATAATATGGCTTCAAATGCATTTTTATAAGGACTTTCTTGGTTGTCACCAGTAGGATTGCTGATTTTAATATGTTCAAAATGGGGTAAATCCAACTTTGCTATAAGATGCAGTTCTAGGGAAACTGAAAATATGTGGGAACTGATATTGAATTTAGGAAAAACCTTTTGCTGAAAAGAGTGTGTAATATGTGTGTGTTTTTTTTTTCTGTCTAGTTTTTTTTCCATTTTCTTTAATGTTGAAATAATAAAAGTTTACTTGTTTTGAAAATATCTTCTCCCTATTTCCCTGCCCCACTTAAGAATTGACCTCAATTAAATTTCTCTTTCCCCCTGCCCTCCCCAACACCCAACTAGATGTTCAATTGGCAGGTCAAACCAAGCATTTTGTTTAATCAAAACACTTCACTTCTTGTCAAGCAAAAATACTTTAGAATGACCCATTTTATATAAAACTTATTACTATTAATAGTTTCTCCACCCCCTCTTCACTCTTCTCAAACATTTTGGAGCCTCTGACTCTCCCTCTATACCTTCCCTTCTTTATCTTTTTTGTGTAGCCTACTAATTAGAAGAGAGAAAATAAACTATGGATATAGTTCTGTTCAAAATAAGTGTTGTTGTTTTTTCTTATTAAGTATTTACTTGGAGTTCATTCCTACTGTACAGACTGATATTACAAAAATGATTAGTTAGTTGCAGCTGTCGTCCAGTTAAAGGCGATTTGCTTTTGCTGCTGTTATCTTTGGCACGCAGCATTTATTCTTAATGGTCTAACTTTTTATGCATTTGTGCTCCTGTTGACCAAAGACTCTTTAATGTGCTGAACTCACCTAAGGTTCTTTTGGGCAGGGGGAAACTATTCAAAACGTTAGCCTTTGGCAGTGTCACCTGTCAATTTTTTTGTTGGCAGGATATTCTGATTATTGTGCAGGAGGAAAGATCATAGAAACCATTGCTATCCTTTTCTACCCCTGCCCCCCCACCCCAACTTTTTTGAGGTCCAGCTGACAGATTGCTGGGTGTAATTGTATTTTATTTATTGGCCTACAGAGTGAATGATTGCTTTGTTAGCCATAGCCATTTGACCAATTTTAATTATGCTTTTAAAAAGTTTATGGAAATTAATATAAAATGATAATAGACACACTTTATAGATAATTTGTCTTCCATAGACTTCCATAGGGGGATTAAAATAATCTGTAGAAAGGATTTCCTACTTAACTTCTGTAGAATCTGAATTTAAATGCATGCTCAAGTATTGTGCTAACTGGAATCCCAGAGACAATTATAGTTAAAATGGGCTGCTAGCTGAAAAACAAACATAACTACTTATTATTTTAATACTAACTGTCCTTTCCTTTCCACTGCTTTTAGAAATAATTAAAGCTAATTGGTCTCAAAAGCCCTGGCTCCTTCAGTAGGAATGCAATATAATTCTCTTTAAAAGTAATAATGAATACAAGTTGCTACTATTTTATAGAGAAATATTATTGTGTATTTATGTCAAATTTTAAAAGTTAGTGAGAAGAAAAATAAACATTGCTATTAAAAATTGTTCAGATCACTGAGACTAGTTTTGTGATTATTTGGAAGCTAAACATCTTGCTTGTCTGAACTATGGCATGAACGATGCAGAAAATGAGAAGAAATGTAGAGCCAGTTTGCAGACAGAAAAAGTGAATTTGCCTATTACAATGCAAAGACTTTGAGTTTGAGCAGTGTTGCCCTTTAGTGACTAGCTGACAGCAAGAGAAGGCTATATTTTCTTCAGGTAAAGTGGTGGAGGCTAGTGGAGTTTGTAGATTTCAAGGCTCAAGTCTCAGCTCCCTGGGTATATATGAATTTAACATGGTAATTGTAATAATGGAAGGAATCCAAAAGGCACAAAATCACTGTGAAAAATATAAAATAATTCCACTGAATACAAAGAATCTACTGCATTAATGCCAGGAGATCTATGTTGTTTGGAACTTGAAGAAAATAAATACTTCACATTAGTAACTTGGCTCACTTGTTTGTTGATTCTAATAGTAAATTTTTTTGCCTTGCCTAACTCTAAATGCCACGTACTGTGACTTGAGTAATCAATTAATGAGATACTGGATGCTAAAATAGGTAAGGCTTGCTTATTTATGAAACCATTACTGAGTATATTCACAATTGTGCAGTAAACTATGTAGAATGTTAGCACTGAGGACTTGTAGTACTTCATGTTTTACAGGAGATACTACTTCAGTGATCAATCAAATACAAGAATATTTCAGATGTCCTAGGACAGTTGCACTCCTATTCTACACATATGTAGTGTTACTGTCCAAATTTTTCATTATCGGATTATGCTGATGTTACATGCTTCACTTGTTCTAAATCTTCAGGATTAAAATATAATGCTTTTAACAGGACACGGCCAGAGGAGAAAGAAATCAACCTCGGAAACAATGTTCAGGTACCTCAACAATGTTGTTTAAATGGACAGTACATTTATCTTGTTCTCTCTTTATTTTAATTGTTGTTTCTGGATTTTGTGCTTTAGAGAGAGAATAAAAGCTACCCTGTCCAAAATCCACGCCATGCCAGATAGTTATGAGCAAGATGTAAGTGCTGGTATGCAGAGAGGAGAATATATGTCCATGTCTTCTCATAGGAAGTAGTATAAGTGAGTTGTTATACCTAAAATTATCCTGGTCAGCATTGTGTCAAATAGTAAATTGTATTGCATGCATGCTCATGCACTCCTGCTCACTTTTGCCTCTTGCTTGCTCTCATATGTACAGAAAGCCAACCTTTCATAGGCTCCATAAATTTCATAGACATTGGGGCTAGAAGGAACCTCTAAGATCAAATCCAGCCCCATGCCCCAGAGGCAGGAAGTCCAGCAGGGGTCATAGGATCCCAGCAACATAAACATCCAAATTCCTTCTTGAAGGCATTCAATGCAGGTGCTTGAACCACCTCTGGTGGCGGTCTATTCCAGACCTTGGGGGCTCAGACAGTAAAGAAGTTCTTCCTTTATGTCCGGCCTGAAATGGTCCCAGAGGAGTTTTATGACCATTTGACCTGGTCATCCCTTGGCACTCTTGTGCACAAACATTCCCTCAGATTCTGCTGAGCACCCTGATAAACTTATAGGCAGCCACCAGATCAACCCGAGCCTGTGCTTTTCCAGGCTGAGGAGTCCCATTGCTCTTGGCCTCACATCATAAGGTCTGTTTTTCCTGACCTCTGATCATGCATGTGGCTCTTCTCTGGACCCTCTCAAGATTCTCCACATCCTTTTTGAATTGTGGAGCCCAAAACTGGATGCAGTACTGCAGCTGTGGCCTCACCGTGGCCAAGTACAACAGGAGAATGATGTCCTGGGATTTGCTTGAGAAGCATCTATGGATGCAAGCCAGCATTTTGCTTGCTTTGCTAGCAGCAGCATCACATTGGCTCATGTTCATCTTGTGGTCAATGATGACCCCCAAGTCCCTTTCATCCATAGTGCTAGCCAGTGTAGCACTGCTGAGCCTATAAGCATGCTGTGGGTTTTTCTTCCCAAGGTGGAGAACCTTGCATTTTTCGGTGTTAAACACCATCAGGTTCTTGTCCACTCATTTTCTGAGCCTGTCAAGGTCAGCCTCGATCACCCTCCTGTCCTCAGATGTGGATGCTTTACCCCCAAAGTTTGGTGGTGTTGTTGGCCAGTCCGCTTCTGACTCCAATGTCCAAATCATTAATGAAGATGTGGAATGATATAGGTCCAAGGACAGAGCTTTGAGGGGACCTCACTGGTCACAGTGCACCACGATGATTGACTTCTGTCAACTACCACCCTCTGGGTCCGACCATGGAGCCAATTCCTCAGCCAGCGGATCGTGGTGAACCCAAGGCAACAGCTGCCCAGTTTTGCTAAGTGGTGATCGTGGGATATCAGATTGAAGGCTTTTTTTAAAGCAGAGGTATACAACATCAATCTCCTCTCCCTTGTCCAAGTGATGGGTCACCTGGTTGTAAAAGGAAATAAGATTGGTCAAGCAAGACCTACCCATGCTGGCTATCCATCAGGATGCTGCCATTGGCCAGTCTGTTAAGTATGGTCTCTATGATAATCTTTTCTAAGAATTTCCCCGGGATAGAGGTCAGGCTGATAGGCCTGTAGTTTGCGGGATCCACTTTCCTCACTTTCCTGAAGATGGGTACCATATGGGCCTTCTTCCAGTCTTTGGGTACTTCACCAGAGTGCCAGGAGTTCTTGAAGATCCATGCCAGGGGCTGAGCTATGATACTTGCCAGCTCCTTGAGTACCCTGGGGTGTAAACTGTCAGGGCTGGCTGACTTGAAGGTATCCAGCCTCTCAAGCTGTTCCTTCACAAGGCCAGCAGTGATGGAGGGTAAGGAATCTCCCTCACACAGGCCTTCCTGTTCCATAATGGGCAGGGGCATCTCCTGGGATCTGGTGGAAAAACCAACACAAAGTATCCATTTAGTAAGTTGGCTCTTTCCTGGGTGTCAGTTGTTGGTTGTCCCATCTGGTTTAGCAGGGGTCTAATGTTGCCCTTGCTTTTCCTCTGGCTCCCCACATATCCAAGGACTCTTTATTGTCCTTGCTACTTGTAGCTAGTTGGAGTTCTGTCATAACCTTGGCTTTCCTGGTTTGTTCCCTGCAAGTCTGGACCAGTGCAAAATATTCAAAAGCAACTAATAACTTGAGTGCCAAACTTAAGATGTCAGCTGAAAATTGCAGTCTCTCAAGCGGTCTCAACTGGGTACCCAAAACCTGCTAATCTCCCATGTATGTGGTGACAGTAATACTATCAATCTCACTGACCATGTACCTTTTTGATACCTTCTTTTGCATAGCACCTGCTAAATCAATAATTCCTCATTATGGGCAAGTATTTCAGTCATACATTTTGAGCAATTGTCGACCTTGAAATAGGTCTCACTTGGCATGTCTGGGGACAGATCCAGAGGGGGTACAGCGGTGTGGCAGTCCAATCAAAAGAGGGATGCAGCATCATGGGAGCCTCCAGGGATTGTTTAAAGCCTTTAAAAAGGAGTTAAAATCCCTTTCTCTTCCTCTTGCCCTCTTTCCCCATCTGCTGTTGCTCACCCCTTGATGCTGAGGGAAGCATTGGAGCTCTTCCTGCCTGCCCCATGTGGGCTGGGCTCAGCTGGAGATGAAAGTGGCAATGGGGGTGTGGGTTCTTCCCCCCCCCCCACCTGCTCCTGGGGGATGGGACAAGGTAATTAGAAGTGGCCAGCTGCTCCTCATGAAGGTGTCTGGGGCTGTGCCAAAGGTGAGGCAGCTGCTGGGCAGGGCTCCCCAACCTGCCAGTGGAAGCAGCAGCTGGTGAGGATGAGGGGGCAAGGCACTTAAGGCCTGAGGTCCCCTCTTGTGTTGTATCACCAGAGGCATTAGGGCAGGGTGGGGGCTCTACCAGGCCACTCCTGCTGGTGGCACTCTTAAAGGTGTAGCCTGGCTCCCTGGGCACCAAAACATGGGTTGGCTACTCCACAAAGGGCATGATCAAACTGATGATTGAAGTCAGTTACAGCCATCCATTGTGCCTGCAAGACCTTGACCTTCACGCAGCATTACTGCACCAGCTGGGAGTCCCCTTGCTCCAGCATCCCACCCAACAGGACCTCAAATGTGGGTGTCTGAGTGCCCACCCTGTGCAAACTGCCTCTGCACATTGGCACAGCCCCAGAGCACCATGTGGTTGTGCACATCCTGCCAGGTCCAGTTGGGAGCCCTGGCAGTTGGCACAGGCATGTGCATGCTGGCAAGCCAGGGCTTGACAAGGAGGAGGAGAAGGATGATGATGATGACAGCATGGTCATCCCACACTAGCTCTCTAAGGCCCTGTGAGGCTGCCCTGGTGTGGCTGGCCCTGGGCAGCTGCCAGAAGTGCCCTATGCAGGAGCATGCTGGTACCTATGAAAGGAGCTACAGAAGGCCATGAGTTTCCACAGACAATTCAAAGAAAGTGGAGGGAACTACTTAGCAGCTCTCAGAAACATGCAGCAGCATCAGGCCCTTATTCCAGTGTAGGTCCCATCTAAAATACCTTGGATCAAATTAATTGAGCAGTTATAAACTTGTTAAGCACATAAATATTTTTTTCACAATAATCTTCAGCAAACAGCAATATGTGTCCTAATTTGCTAGGCATGATACTCACCAGGCGTTGATGACTCAAATACAGCATTTGCTTGAAGTTCATTCTCTTTTCCAGAAGCAAAAGCAAACCTAATACACTTTTCTGCTATGATCAGTCCTGAAACCCAGATATACTTTATTGCATCTCTAATTTTGTATTTAATTTTATTATAAATTAATACACTCCCAGATTTTTTTAAATGAACTGATTAAAAAATGTGAAAGCAAGCAATGGTCTGATAACCTACTAGCTTGTCATCAACAATAGTACTCCAGGCATTTCATCTGGTGTGCAAGAGAATCTATAAGACTAGTTGTAGGGGGAAAAAAATTAAAATAGATATTCTGAAAGGTAGGATCATATCATCAATGCATCACAGGGGTAAAACAGGTTTTAAAAAAAAAAGGCATTTTTAAACAGCACACACTTGCCTAGTAACATCTAAATTGCAAAATTTGTTATTTTATCAAAAAAAATTGCATGGCATTTTAAAAACAGCTTCCAGAGGTTGGATTCTGTCTCTGTTTTATCTTAATTATTGCAGACATGCTCGGGGGTGGATCTGGGGTTTTCTAAGGCAGGGCAGAAGCAGCAACCTGGACCACAGGGGTGGCTGTACCTTTTAGCTCCCACTCTCCTCCATCCACACCACAGGAGCTTCCAAGGACTTCAAGCAGGTAAATCCCTGCTCTTTTTCCCTTCCCCTTTCTTCCCACCTGCTGCTGTTCCTTTCCCTACTGTTCTAGGGGTGGGGGAAGCACCAGAGCTGTTCCTGCCTATATCATCCAGGCTGCACCAGGCATGGGCCCAGCTGGGGATGGGGACAGCAGGGCAGAAACTGCTACACTTGTGGACACTAGATGCAGCTGGACAACATTCCCAATGGGGAGGCCTGTGCTCAGCTGCCAGCCTCGCCAGCCCAGGACACATGGTAAGTTCTGCACTGGAGGAGGTCCCCCTTAGCCCTGGCCCCTGCCCATGCTCCTTGTCTGGCCTACCTGGAAGCCCTTGGCCCCAGGTTCTGCACTTCCCTACCCCCCACAGCATGCAGACAGGCAAGGCACAATTCAGAACTTTATTGAGCAGCCTGTGCCCCTGCAGCTTGGTAGGCATGGGACTCTCATAGATCAAGGAAGATGGACATGACCACCAGCATCAACTCCTCAACAACAGGGAGCAGAGATGTGTAGCATTGCCACAGGTAGACCTCCAAGGCATAGTGACTCAAGCACACTTCAGCCTACACAAATAGCTCATCATGTACTGCCCAGGGCAGTGCAGCAGGGTCATGTTCTGGGTGTATTAGGGGACCAGCCCAGGTAGCTGGTGGCTTCCTGAAGGAGACTCCCTGAGGGGAGAGCGGGGATCACGGCCAGCCTAAGTCTGGATGCCATGGGCTGGGCAGCAGTGCAGCAAAGAAGTTGGCCTGCAGGGAGAGGAGTGGGGTCTGGAGCTGTGGTAGCAGGTGCTGGCAGCAGTCTGGTCTGGCCCACCTTGGGTGGGGGTAGGGAGTGGGGCAGGCTGCCTGCAGCCAGCACCCAGTGGGCCGTCAGCTCCGGGGGAGCAAGGGAGGTCAGGGACTTGGCCAGCTACTGCCAGGGATCAGACCTGCCTGGCTGATTTATCACAGTCCCTGGGCACCTGTGCATGGTCAACCCCTGATCTGAAGCTAGGAAGTGCATGGCCCCTGGTGCAAAACATCTTATCTATGTCATGCTGCAAACTTTCACAAAAATCTTCTTTTTCTTGCCTCTGCGGGGCTAACATCTGGATGTGGGGGGAGAGACCACCAACCCCAGTGGGGATGTTGCCACCCGCTTCTGGAGTAGTCTGGATGCACTGGTGGTGCAGCAGGGACTGGACCTTGCTGCTCCAGTAGCTCGTGGTGCTGGGAGCAGGTTTGAAGGGTGGAAGATATCGCCCAGGTGGAGGCATGGGATTGGGCACAGTGGGGCCACTGGGTCCACATGGAGACCCTGGAGTCTGAGTGCCTAGAGCAGCTCCAGCATCAGGGGAATTTTGACTGCCAGGCCATGAAGACCCTCTTGGCTCTGGTCATTACATGCATGTCCCATGGCCTCTGGGTCTTGCCCACCACCCTGCAGCAGGCCTCAACCTGGCCCTGAAAACAAAACAAAACAAAAAAAAAAAAAGTGGTCCTAGGGTGCCTCCTGCCCACCAGACCCCTTGGCTCTGGCCTCTGCCCTGGACCTGGACCCACCCCCATCACTCTTCCCCTATACCACATGAAGATCTGACCCTGCATGAGGTTGCCACTCACTAGGGTTGCTGCAGCCCCTGGAGCTGTGGGGGAACATCCAGAGGATGGGGTGCTGGGCACCTTCTCTGGGGGTCTGTCCCCTAGCTCCCTCCTTCCCCCAACTCTGGGCTTGAACAGCCAAAGTATTATATGTTGTTGGCCTCCTACTGTGTGTGTGTTTTGTTTTAATTGTTGGTGGGTTGTGAAAGGGCACTGTTCTTTTCTCTTTTTTGAGGGGTAGGGGCTGTAAGGGCATTAGTTGTTGTTGTTGTTGGGGTTGTGTTTTTTCCAACCATGTGCTGGGGTGGGAGGGTAATGGGTGTGTGGGTGGTGGGTGGGGCAGGTGGGCTGAAACAAGGAATGCAGGAGGGGGTTGGGTTGGACCTCCTGCAGCTAATGCCCTGGCCCCCACTGGTAGGTGCATGGCTGTCCTGGGGCCTGGGTGGTGTGAGGGACTGCTGGAGTCAGTGGGGCTAACACCATGGTCAGCAGCAGTGCAGGGTACTGGTCATCACTGGACTAGAGCAGAGGGGTGCTGGGTGCTGCTGGCAGGGGCCGTCCTGGCATAGGGAAGCTGGATGGACAAGGAGGGAGCTGGCATATGTTGTCCATGCACTGGGCACATGGCTCCTAAGCAGGGAAGGGACTGGCTAGGGATTGGAGCTTCCAAAATAGCTGCCAAGACCATTTTCAACAATAAAGATTTGTTGTTGTTGGCATTGGCGGTGTTGGCATTGGCAAAAATCTAGTTGGTCTAATGAGAGATCATCCCTACTACAAGTTATGATTCCTTTTGCCTCTAGACCGGTATGGCTACAACCCAGATACCTCAAGGCATTTCATGTGTTTAAGACTCTTTCAATCTGAAAATGTGAACAAGAAACTGCATTGTGAAAAGCTATGGAACAAACGGCTATTTATGTGCACAATTAGCATCTTATCTGTATTTCTGACTATGGACTTGAGTAATTATGCACACAAGGAGACACTTATTTTGGTAAATAAGCAGAGAATGTGTGTGCATACCTGCATATATCAGTTCTGCACATCCAAATCATCTAGCAGGTTTGGCCTTTAGTTACAAGCAGAGTTGGTAGCTATGCATTTAGGGAAGACTGCCCAATGTTTAGCATTTGATAATGACATATTTTCACTTATTTTGAATGTAGCCCATGTGCAAAAAATGTAACCAAGTCAGCTGAATTCCTCTCATCCCCAAGCAGAACGGTTCATCTGGGTGTGTTTTTTTGTTTTTTCCAGTGTGGATTTATTTATTTTTTTTTAAGGAAGGAAAAACCAAAGGAAAAGTCAAATCTTTATTTATTACTTGTCTTTTGATAAACTGTAATGCTTGTATTGTTTGGACCAAGAGTTGACATTTGACAGAAGCCTTGCATTGGAAGCTGAAGGACTACTTGTCAATATATCTATGAAAATTGTCCAGATTTGGCTGACACTTTCATTATACTTGTTCTTGGTAATGGGCTATTTGATATTCTTCAGATTCTGTCCATGCTGAAATTTAGTGTTACACGAATTGCCAATTGCTCAAATCACGAGCGAGACTTTATAAAGGGGGATAAGGCAAGGTGCCATGTTTATTGATTACATGAGTTAAACAGAGGTTCAGGCACACCATTCATACAAATAATCATATACATCATTACATACATACACAAAACAACCATTTCATCTACACATACACCAGATATAGTTACTAACAATAGTTACTCAATATCAGCCCCGGGTGGCCAACCCAGGATTGAATAGATGATGTTGATTTGAAGATAACAGCTGGAGCAGGGTGAACAGATGTATCTGTGCTCCAATGAAAATGCCAAGTTGGGCGAGTCTCTCTTTCTACTGCTGTTTACAAGTGTTCTCTTGTAGGGACTGGCTTCCTTTGTTTCAGTGCTTTGTGGTTTTTCCGTACCCGGCTTCTGTTTTTGTGGTTGTTCTTCTTTTGTCCTCAGCTTATCTGAGCCTTAGTGTTTTTGTTGCCTGTCTGGCAGAATTTCTTCTTCTGTTTATCTCCTTTGTGCCTTCGAGCTTCAAAGGGATTCTTCAGCCATTTTGTTAGCTAGTTAGTTAGTGGTTGGTAACTTACATTTGGCACCTTGTTGCTTACATAAGCAGTTGAATCTTCTTCTGTCTCTGCCATTTTCTCACCACTCACCCTTTTGCACACGCTTGTAGATAAAGGTTATGCACAGTTTATTCACTTATGACAAGCAGAAAGATACCAAACAGAGTTTTCAAGTTGCTTACAGGACAAGACTAACATGGTTACATTTTACTACTATTACACTCTGTTAACATCAGCTACAGTAGTTCAGTTCATGCTACATTAGAAATACATATTTCCTTTTATGAAATTGCTTGCCTATGTTCTGGAGACTATGATGGGTCTACCCTCTGGAAGTGAAAGCAAGATGGTGCTCTCCTGTTTTTCTTATGCTGGCAGGGACAGAAGGAAACTGGCTGGGAAGGGGAGGGAAGTTTAAAAAAAAAAAAATGATCACTTGAATGAGGTATGTAAGGAGGGAGAGAAATTTAGTTGAGGGAGCAGTTCTGTGGGACAGAAGCTAAAGGATCTATAAGCAGATATGCTAACTTCTGGGTACGGTTCCAGGTTCTAGCAGTTATGAGTCTCAACACTCTTCTGCTTTCAGTAAATGGCAACAATAGCCTCTGGAAATGTGTCTTCTCCACCTGTAGTGGAGAGCAGCCTGACTGCTACAGAATATTTTCCATTAACTCAGGTGATCTAATGGATATAATTCACTTCCTCATGATTCGTGTGTGAGAGTGGATCAGTAAGCTTGCACTTGTTTCCAAAAATAAAAGAGAAACCAAAAAAAAAAAAATAGAAATACCTCACAAAAATGTATTAAGTGGTAAAATTAAGGTTTCCTGTGCAACATAGTCTTTTTTTATTTCTCTTGTCTATTTAAACTATAGCATCCCAAATGAGTAGAGCTGCTTCTGACATTGTGTTCTGTGTTTTTACATCAAAGTGAGAATAATTATGCCCCTTACATTTTACAGGAGTGTTGCAATGAACAATTCACTAGTAATTGTCAAGCTCTGGGATACTGCAATGAGCACCACTATATCAAAGCCATTCAAGAAATTAATGACTGTCTTTTGAAGAAGAATTTACATGGTCTGGGGTCACAGATTGAAAAAGGAGAATTTAAAAAATGCTTACTACTATCTAATTAATGTGTACTGTTTATCCTGTTCACTGAATTCAGCAAGAGTGTAGTGGGGAGGAGGGGAGCTTATCTAATTGAAGACTCTCATAACTTGAGCTTTCATGCGTGTCTGCATAAGGTTATGCAGGCATTGTTGTTTCTGGCATATCCTAAATTTCAGTGGTTGACTTTTTTTCTAGTAGATACGTGCTCTACATTAAACAATACAGTGCTATGTGGCTCTTGGAGCATATGAGGGAGCAATCCTCTCCCCTGCTCCAGATAGGGGTAACAGGTCTGCAGGTAGTGGTTTGCCTTGTTGGGGAAAGGAGTGGGGAGTCAGACTAGCATAGACTCAGGCCTGGGGTAATGAACAGCTGGACTTTCCCAGTTCCAGGACAGCACTGCAAATATATACAGGCACCTGTGAGATCAGGTTAACCCTTTTCTAGGTGACCCTAAGTTAGGTCAGGTACAAGAAGCTTTATACCAGTGTTGGGGCAGAATTCTACCCTGACTAATATACCCCCTGTTTTTTGGCAGGACCAAGCAGAGTGTGCTATATCCAAATTAAAATGCCTACAAATGGGGTATAGTCTCATCTAAAGCATATGTGCACACTCTCTTCTGATGAGGGATATTATCTAATATGTTAAACAATCATAAATATACATATACTGTAATATCTTCAATAAACCTGTAAAATTAATATTCTCTTAATCTTTACATCCACCACGATGGAAGAGAATTGAAATGAAATGGCTAGCATGTTAGTAGATCTCATCCTCCAGTTGGTCTGTCTATACGTCTCTCTTTATCTGTGTTATGCACATTGCTAGGATCTCCATTAACTGGAATGATTTGAGGTGGGGGAAAACTTCTTATGCTTCAGAAAAATGTATGAGCAATCTTATGGTGGAACATCCTAGGAATATTCCTAGTAGTAACTCTTATTTATGTAAGATATATATATTTTTTTTAAATCTGCATTTCTGTATGCTTCAGTGGATTTATGTGTAGTTAGATGGATTTTTTTCCCCCTCTAAATTAAGCTCCATTTTATTTAAGAAAAAAAGAGCTGAAGTACTTATGTCTCTTCAGTGTCATCCTGTTCCTTTCTACCACATACCCTCTTGCAGTAGAGAAGATGGTTGCTCTTCTTTTGATTCTTGTCTGCTCAGATTCCTGCTGTTGTGGCCCCTTGGCTTATGGGTAAGAAGGTGTTATCTAACTGCCATATTTGACCTGTGCATATTAAATCCATGTTCCTCAGACCTGTAGCCACTTGCCAGGATGTGTTTATTCATACAGTGCTAGTAAAAGCACTTAAAGATCAAGAACTTAATCTTAAACGCCTCAAAGACATCTCATAGTCCTGTGCCAGATTCTGATCTAGGCTATGTCAATAGTTTCAAACTCCTAGGGTATGTACAGGTGTTACATTTTTAGATTGACCTAACCTTAACTATGTACCCATCCAAGATTAGTACACCTTCTCAGGTACACTAACTAAATCAAGATTCGGTTAACTTGGTCTAGAAAAGGGTTAACCTGATCTTCCAGATGCCTATATGTTTTTGTAGTGCTGTCCCAGGACTGGGAAAGTCCAGCTGCTTACCTCAGGCCTGGGGCTGTGCTAGTCTGACTCCCAACCAGGCACCCCACTCCCTGCAGGGTAGAGACCTTGCTGCTTAACATGCTCTAAGATCCATTGAAAGTGGCCTTGAGGAGACTGGAGGAGCCTGGTTTCCATGCAACTGGAAGAAGGATTGACTTCCCCATAGAGGAGACCCCAGCAGGGAAAGAAACTAACTGCTGGTATGGGGGAGGGTCTGTGTGAGCAGCACTGAAAAGGCTGTCAAAGGTAGTGTGGTCAGTTTGATTGTGGGGTAGTGAAAGTCCTTGTGCCATCTGAGACACCCTTGGTGTTGTGCACAGGGTGAAGATTCACATCCCAAAGGGCCCCTGTGAGATTGTTTGTTTGTTCGTGCAATTTAAAAGGGGTAGCTGTATTTATCAGGCTTCTATGCTGGATTTGGTGAGCTGTATTATGGATTGCTGGTTTGATGCTTAGGAGTGTAAATAGATACTTTTGCTTTGTACCCTCCTGCTTCAACCAAAGCACTGTTGGGGAAAATGAGTCACCACTGCCACATACCCACACACAACCCTTCTCAGGAGGGGTTATGCATGTTGGACCAGGCCAGTAACAGAAAAAGGAAACCCTCAAAGTTATACAACTTTATAGAATAGAGGCCTTTTTATTGCATATCACACCTGTAGCATTGTTGTGGTAGACAGAATTATAGTTTCATAGTTTCATACCTTCTAGTGTCGGAAGGGACCTGAGCAGATCATCTAGTCCGACCCCCTGCCATGGCAGGAAGAGCACTGGGGTCAAATGACCCCAGTAAGGTGGTCATTCAACCTCCTCTTAAAAACCCCCA
>NW_017728992.1:77924913-77925953 GCF_001723915.1 Gavialis gangeticus | reverse complement strand
GACTGCTCTTCCCAGCAGATGTCTGGGAAGTTCAGGTCCCCCATGACTACCACATCCTTAGCTTTTGCTACCTCGGTGAGCTGACCCAAGAATTCCTGGTCAAGCTCCTCTGTTTGGGTAGGGGGTCTATAGTAGATTCCCACCAATAGGTCCCTTTCCCCTCTTCTGCCTTGAACCCTAACCCAAAGCACTTCAGAGTGCTTCTCCCCTGACTCTTTATTAATTAGCGAGGACGTGTATTCCTCCTTGATATAGAATTGCCTGAGAGCTCTAATACTGAGTACTTTTTTTTTTCCAGAATATAGAAAGATAGGCCTAGACAGGACCATTGGGGTCAGTCAACCCAGTTTCCTGCAATCATGGGCAACCAAGTAATAGATGCATCCAAAGAGGTCCCAAAGAATATCTACGTCCGCCTTTACCATACACACTACAACACATCCCCATAAGGAACTTAGCTTCTCTTGGAAGTAAAGCCTCAAAACAGTGGTCTATCCATAAGAGAGCTGGAATGTCTCTCCCCTTGAGGAACTTGCTACATAGAATATACCCAGAGGCTCCTAGGAGATGAGCCATACTTCACATGCCACATAAGAAGGCAAGTCGTCATCCCAAGAGTCCTAACATTCAGCTGGAGGAAGTACTCCCAATGCAAAATTGTGTTATTTTTATGTAGGCAGAATACCAGCCAGATGCTGGAAAGACTTCAGTCCCACAAGGAGCATCAACAGACTTACTCTCCTAGATTCTCAGTTCTAGCAGCGGGCAGTCTGCTTCAGAGGAAGACCAATCCAGGACTTTAACAGCTCAGAGGCCTCAAGTTGGAGGCTGTACCACAAGCGCTCACAGCCTGGCCCTGTCAGATTCCAGCAAATATGCAAGTTTTACTAAATGCCTTGTTACAAAGACGCAAAAAAATAAGGCAAGGAAAGGTATTATTGTAATGTATCAAGTCATACTTGAAATCATTTAAATTCCTTGCCCGTGCTCCTTTGTTCAGAAGGCCGTTCCAGAACTGTATTCTTTTGATGGCTGGAAAC
>NW_017728992.1:77916707-77919913 GCF_001723915.1 Gavialis gangeticus | reverse complement strand
CCTTGTTACAAAGACGCAAAAAAATAAGGCAAGGAAAGGTATTATTGTAATGTATCAAGTCATACTTGAAATCATTTAAATTCCTTGCCCGTGCTCCTTTGTTCAGAAGGCCGTTCCAGAACTGTATTCTTTTGATGGCTGGAAACCATTTTCTAACATCCAGGCTAAATTTTAATTATGGACAATTTTATAGCCATTTGATTTTTGTGCCAGTATTATCCTATAACTCTGTTCTCTTCTGAATAAATGTATGAAGAATAATTGTATTACTCTTAGCTTCTGACTTGCTTGGCTGACTATGCCAAGCTTTTTAATTCTCTTCTCTTTTCATTGGTTTGGTTTTCAGATCCCCCTAGTCTTTTTGTGGTAGTCCTCTGAACTGTCAGATTCACTAAAAGTCCTTGCTACTGGATTTGCAATTCTGTGCACCAGTTTATTTCTGTATTCTGTCTGGACATTACCCAGCTAGATTTCCTGCCTTTCCCCTCCCTCCAATATTTAATAATAGATCAGAAGCCTAAGGTTTGCTTCTAGGAATATGGTACTCTCCATGATTTTATCAGCCTCAATTAACTAACCTACCATTACCCTTTTTTTTAATAAACATTTTCATCTGTATTGAAGACTACACATACTCATCTTATTAGGCCATTTCCAGATTAATGAATATCTTAATCTACAGCCCAAGCTCAGTATACTGTGTGCCCCTGTCACATGGATGGTTCCTGGCAGATGCTACAAGGTTCCCAGCCTAGCTTGCCACCAGGCTCCAACCTCCTCCCCCTTGCTTGTAGGCTCTCTGGGCCATGCCCCATCACAGTCCCTTCATCTGCTCTGACTTGATATTATAGGTTCATAGGAAGGCTGTCCCAGGAGGCAGATATGGGGTTTGGGGTGGGTCCCTGTCTGAACTCCGGGCCTTTCCAGGCCTCCACTTGTTCTTACTCTTGTTGGGTCCTGTGGCCCAGGATCCACTACACAAAGACCCTAGGCTCTTGGGCCCCAGCTCTGTTGGCTCTGGGCCACTCAGCCCCAGGTATGCCTCCTTTGTGGGCACAGGGTTTATACTCTCCACTATCTTGTGGCCAGATTACCATGTCAGAAGAATGGGTACGTCCTCCTTGTTGCAACATATATTTCGGGCTACAGCTAATATGCAACACCCCAGGGCTCTGGCCCCCTGAGTGCTATAAATGAAATGTTTCTGCTGTACCCCAGTGGCCTCCAATTTGTCCCTTACAGCTATTTTGGTCCTCTAGTTCAAAGGATGAGCATTCACTCCCAAGCACTAAGCTTCCCTGACCAGGGTTAATTCTCACCCCAAGGTAACACACATGCAAAAGGTGCAAAGTACTTATCTTGCATCACTTGTAACTAGGGTTTCTTCCTCCCTTTTGTGGTACACAGTCCTTGCCTCAAGCCCATCCAGACTGGCTCTTTCCTGGAGCTCTGCTTCTAGTGACTCCAACAACCAAACTTTCTCTTCTGGGCTGAGCCCTGGGCTTTTGAGCCTCTCCCTGGTTCACCTGACCCTCTACTTCTGCCCCAAGCCTGCCAATCTTGCCTACACCTGTGTTGGCTGGCTCTCTTGTATAGATCCTTTTTTTACCATCTTAGTCTGAAAGGGGCCTTTTCAGTGGGCCTTGTTACAGGCCCTTTATTCTCTCTTAAATTATATGGCTAAAATTTTTTTATAACTGATTTTTAACTTTCTTTTTCAAGTCAATTTTAGCTATTCAGCTGTGTCTGACCTCTGACACACACCATTCTGCAAACTAGCCAATTCCTTCTTCCACTTCTTACAAGTTCTCTGCTTACTCTTGAGTTGCCTATTCCTTCTTATCCCTTCACTACCACTTTTTGCTCCTGGGAAACAAATTCCAGACAGTATTTGTACTTTTAACCTTCAGTTGTGAATGTGGTATATAATTACTTTTATGTTCTATCTCTATCATTTGTGATCAATCTATATAATCACTTTTTTATAAAAAATACATTTCTGGTCTCTATGAAGTACTTGGTGGTGCAACTGCATCAGTTCCTACCATAGTCCTACAAGGCTCCTGTCTATACATTAGTGACACCTGTAAGTTCAGAGCACTAGTTATACCACCTCAATCCTGCAGCCACTGAGTTTAAGAACTATTTTTTAGCTTTAGTTGGACTGATGTATCTGAAAATATCCTTTTTACCAAATTTTAAAGTTTAGCAAACTCTTCCTCTGACATGTGTACATGAGATGTTTATTGTGAAGCTGACTAATTAGCTCTGTAGTAAATGTCTTGGTGCCTACATGTGCACTTCTGCTAGGGCACAGGAAATGAATAAACTTCACAGCACAGTAGTACTTGTAAATACAAGTATTACCCTGTTGTAGAGTCTTTTTTTCATGTGTAGATGCTGATGCACATGGCTGGAGAATGAGGATGCTTCAGGTAGGGGGTACCTGCTGGCTAGACCCACACTGAAACACCCTTGTGCTCCAGCCAGCCCCTCAGCAGCACATTGAGCCTGGTTGGAGCAGCCCCAGGCTGGCCCCCGTTGGGTCCCTTGCCAGCTGTTGATCTAGGTCAAAGCAGCAATGTGCTGTGGTCCAGGTGCACATGTAAACAGTATGCTTGGGAGCAGTGAACTCTGAAGTAATAAGCTGCACATTAAACTTTGGTGTTTATTTCTGCACATTAATGGCACATGTAGACATACCCCTTAAGTCTCAAAGTGCTTTATGCTAGCTTTCTAGTGGAGAAACTGCATGGAGATGAAGAGGAAATGCATGCAGTGTCCTTGCAGGGAAGATTCTACAAAAATAAAACACATCTATTTTTGAGCACAGAAACAGGAATTGGGTTGTCTGAGTTAATTTTATAGGGCATGTAGTAGAGAACTGAATGGAATGAAAGTTCAGAATACAATAAATTAAAATAGGCTAAAAAGGAAATTTTGTTTGTAGTTCTCAAATCCTTTGCTACTCGCATTGCTACATACTTTTGCAAATTAACAAGCACTGAAGGAAGTTTTATAGATCTATACCATAAATGTGGAAAAGACAGAAATATACTTAATCCTGTCAAATTGGATCATGAAATGTTAACAGTATATGGTTGTGAGAGACATAATCTCAAGAATTTGAATAGGAAATATTTTTAATGGAATTCTCAGAAACCTCTAACATGGTGATGGGTACAGAACTCCCCCCCCCCCCCCCC
>NW_017728992.1:77913505-77916650 GCF_001723915.1 Gavialis gangeticus | reverse complement strand
TTAAGACCCCCTAAAAAGTGGCTGTTGCAACAAACCCCCCCCCCCCCCCCCAACTAAATAGATCATCCTCCTTACTACTTGTTCCCATTTTACTTTAAGTCCTACATGTTGGCAATAACATTACACATTATTAAAATTGGTGATTTGAGAAAACAGTAATGGATTATAGGAAAGTAGGGCTGGAAGTTACCTCACATGGTCATCTAATCCAGCCTTCTGCTCAAAACAGGATCATCCCTAACTAAACCATCCCACCAAATGTCCTTCTAACCTACCTTTTAAACTTTTAAAGCATGGAGATTCTACAACTTCTCTAGTTAGCCTGTTCCAATGAGAGCATAACCACTTTCATACCATACCAACTAGCTGTTCTAAGATTGTGAGAGAACCCTGAATCTAACCCCTGTATATGTACCTCTAAAAAATGTATGAGTGGTGACTCCCTGATTAATTGGTGCCTAATTAGCAGTGCTCAATCAGCAGCTGTCCCCAAGCCTGGATCAAGATATGGGTGGCTTTTGGTCCCAGGCCCAATTTAACAGGCTGACCAGAGCTTATCTATCAGTGTCTAATCAGCCTGGGGAATATATTGGGAGGTGACTAATTAAAACGAATCACTCAAATATTACAGTGAAATGAATTAACAGTTTAGTTTAATAATATAACAACAAAGAAGCTACCATGTAAGTTGGTCACAAATTCACAATTTAATCAATAATCCTATTCCTATACTAACTTATCTTTATCCTATATTCCTAAATAATTGTATGTCTCTATACCTATACTCATCCTAACACAACAATATCAACAATCAAAAGGGGAAGGGTGTAACTTTAGTAAAGGAGAGGGAGATATATATTATTAGACCAGCTCCAGCTTCAGACTTAGCCTGTGCCCCAGGCAGCCATTCTCAGCACAGTCTTCCAGTGACGGACAGAAGCCCTGGTCCAAGGAAGGAAAGGAGTGGGTAGAAGGTGATACTCACCCACTTGGGACACAGGGCTGCTATTTGTGTGCAAGCATACCCGAGGAGAATACTGGAGAGCCAATCCTTTCCATCTGGGAGGGATGCAATGGGAGATCCTCAGTGGTGGATACCCTCAGGAAACCTGCTGTGACTCCACGCCACGGTTCATTGAACCACACCCTCAGACTCTATATCACCAATTTCATCTCTTGCCCACCAACTGATTCTCCCTTGCTCTTGAAACCCCTTTGATCACCCCACATGTACCAAGTACCATACAGATACAGTCACATGTTCTCACAATCCTAGTCGCTCTCGCCTACTTCTCTCTCTCACCTGCCCCCACAACCCCTTGTATGCTGGGTGTGCATATGACACTCTTCCTTGCTCGCTGCTCGGCTCACAATGCTGCATATGGGACTTTAATACAGACAGGTGACCTCATTCTTCATGGATAGTTCACCAAAAGGTCCCAAGATGACCTACTTACAGTCCTTCAGGTACAAGACATGACTGCAGGCCTGAAAATTCTCTTCTCTTCCCCTAACCTGAGGAGGAGTGGAGGCAGAGCCTTGCTGTTACTTCAGTGAAGTCTTATAGTCATGCTTGCCTAGGGCACAGACAGATGGCACTCTACTCTAAATTATGGCACTTTACTAAAGTGTCATGAGTTACAGCATCCCCTGCCTCAATCCAACAGACATTCACCTGTTAGTTTGGTTGGGGAGATGGAGCCTGCCTGCAGCAGAGAAGCTATCCCTTTCCCCCAGTTCTGCCTCTCCCCACCCCATCTCCAGTGCTGTCTGTAGGAAGGGAGGGGGGAGAGGAGGGGAAGAGTGAGCTGTGGGCTGAGTTTTGCCCACCCTGAACTGGAAGGAGAGGGCTGGGAGGGACATGAGGTAAGGAGGATCCAATACACCCACTGCCACCTCCAGCTCAGGCTGGGCAAACCCCATCCCACAACTTGCTACCACTCCTCTCTCCCTTCCCTTCCTGCAGACAATCCTGGGGGTGGGGCTTTGCTGCCTCAGCCCAGCCCTGATCATGCTGGCAAACTGACCACAGGGAACACAAGTTGACTAAGATGCTCCCAAGTGGAGCACCTTCATCTGATCCCTCATCTGATGAGGGTTAATTTGTCATATGGTCAGCCACTTTTAAAGTGCTCTGCAGCTATGAACAGCATGGAGCACTTTCAGGGGGCTAATCACAAGACAAATATAACTTCTGTCTGCACCCCTTGGCTCCTAATTTCCAGCTTAAGTTTCCAGTTTTAGGCCATTACCCCTAGTCCCTGCCCCCCTATAGCCACAGGTAAAAGCTTATCTCCATCCTCTTTATAGTCACCCTTCGGGTATTTGAAGACTATTACCAATCCCTCCTCAATCTTCTCTTCTCCATGCTATATAACCTTAGTTCTTTTAGCCTTTCCTCATAGGTCTTGCCTACAAGGCCCCCCAATCACTTTTATTGCCCTATGCTGATCTCTTTCCAAATTGTCCACATCTTTCTTGAAGTATGTTGCCCAAAACTAGATGCATTAATCCAAATGAGGCCCTCCCTAGTGCTGAATAGAGAGGAAAAATAACTTTCCTTGATTAGGCAAGTGACACTGCTGTTAATAAACCCCAGGAAGCTTTTGTTTTGTTTTGGGTTTTTTTGCAAGAAAAGCACACTGTTGGCTCATATTTAGGTCCTTCTCTGCAGTACTACAACCAAGCCAGTCATTCCCCAGTCTGTATTTGTCCATGTGGTTATTCCATCCCAAGTGTAGGACTTTTTGCTTGTCCTTGTTGAAGTTCATCTGATTGGTTGTGGATCACTTTTCCCAGTCTATCCAGGACATTCTGCACCCTAGCCTGCCATCTGGAGTGTCCATTATTCCATCCAACTTGGTGTCATCCACAAATTTGCTAAGTGTGCACTTTAGCCCATTATCCAAATCATTAATGTAAATGTTGAACAATACACGACCTAGGACAGAACCATGGGAAACCCCACTTGGCACCTCCTCCCAACTAGACATTGAGCTGTTGAGGACTACTCACTAAGTACAGTGATTCAGCCAGTTACATATGCATCTTACAGTACTTTCATCTAGTCTGTGTTTTCCTTAGCTTGTGAATGAGGATGTTGTGGGAGATGCTGTCAAAAGCCTTGCTAAAGTCCAGCAATATT
>NW_017728992.1:77904188-77908505 GCF_001723915.1 Gavialis gangeticus | reverse complement strand
CAGGGCTCTCTGCTCCACAGTAGGGCTGGTCACTCCCCTCTGCTCCCTGGCTGGAGCTCCGGCAGAGACTGTGGGCTGCTTCCCCTCCTCTGCTCCCCATCTCCTCTGCTTTATATGGACACCTCAGCCTGTCACTGTATCTCATGAGAAAATCAGATTGGTCAGGTATGACATGCTGCCTATTCCTGATCATCTTGTTTTCTTCTAAGTGCTTCACAGTGGATTCCTTTAGAATATGCTCCACAATCTTTCCAGGTACAGAAATCAGGCTCACTGGTCTGTAGATCCCCAGATCCTCCTTCTTTTCCTTCTTTTCCTTCTTAAAGATGGGTACTATATTTGGTGTTTCCAGTTGTATGGGACTTCACCAGATCTCCATGAGTTCTCAGAAAAGATAGCCAATGGCTCTGAAATTACCTGAGCCAATTGCGTTGGTAAATTGTTTTCTGACATAAGCTAATAGAAGGTAAGCATACCCTAATAGAAGGTAAATTCAGGTTGAACATAAGAAAAATCTGTCCCTGAAAGGATCACCAGAATCTGGAACACGTTTCCAGCAGAGATGGTGCAGTCACCATCCTTGAAGGTGTTCAAGATGAGACTGGATAAGCACCTTGTTGCACTCATCTGAGCCCAATAGCTTCCTACCCATGGCAGGGGACCAGACTTGATAATCTTGCAGGTCCCTTTTGATCTTATGATTCTATGGCATTTAATGGAAATGTTGTGCTTTTTCTGTGTGTTATTTGAACCTATTGGCCATTTTTTACAACTTTTGACTATTTGTCTGGTCAATTTACCAAACTTTGTCTGACTGGTCAAATACCCATCCTTAGTTTTAGGATCTGTAGTGGAGACCCCCATACCCCATTACTGTATGGAACGTGATAAGCTCAAAGAGGAGAGAAGGGCTTCTTTCAGACCAGGACTGTTGTGGCTGGGGGAGGGGGGGGGACACAGAATATAAGCCAGAGTGAAATAAAAATTGGGCTCCGGCCCTGAAGGGAAAAGGAGCTCTCTGGGCAGAACATGGTACACAGAGAAAGTGAGCAAGAACTGAAGGGCTAGAGTTGGTTATAGCTAGCAAGTGAGGGGAAGGGACACTTGTGAATTGGATTGTTTGTATTGGGTTTGTGTTCTTTCTCTCTTATTTGTCTACTGTTTTGGGCAAGGTATGTTCTAGGACATAGAAGCTTTACCACAATAATTGGGGCAGCTTGTTGAGAGATAGATGCACCCTGTTTCTACACGTGCAGATTAAAGTGCTTTAACCTGATTTAAGGCACATTAAGGGTACAGGTATACATGTGCACACCCTTAAGGCACCATAAAAATGGCAATTTTAGGCTATTCATGCCTAAATTTGATACCTGCAAAAGCAATGTGTAGATGTGTTATGGCACATTAACACTGTATATGGACTGACTTGGGACTAACTTTAGTCCCACATCAATCTGTGCACATGGCATTAATGCACTTTAAGGTGTGCACATGTAGACACAAGCTTAAATTGCCTTAATGTGCATTAAACTAATGTGCATTAAATTTAGGCACACCTAATGCGTGTGTAGACATGCCCTTAATGAAAGTATCCTAGGGGGGTGGTTGACCCCCCTCTCCTTTATTCCTGCTCCACCCAAACGTTAAAACCAACTGTCTGTGTGGAGCAATGGGATTTCTATTTAGATAAAACAGAGAACGTTAATTGATTTCATGGCTTTTTATCATCTCCCTGATCCATGGTACTCTCTCTCCACAGGTGTTAATGACTCTCTGATCTTTTTGATGGTCTCAATTGTCCACTATTCAAACTATCCTTTATTTTGCAATGTTGCTGTCTGTTAGCTATTCCTGGTAATATCTCTGTTTCAGAACCCTGCAGACTATTTTTAGCTCCAGATAAAAAAAACTTAAAATTATTAACTCAGGTGTAGAAATGACTTTGAGGTGAAATTTTGTTTTATGAATCTGAATAAGAGATGTACTGTTAATGAGCATAGCTGTATCTTTTGACTTCTTTTTGCCTAGTGTGTTGGGTTTGTTTGTTTTTAACTTTAATATGAAATCTATCAAATTAGTGCATATTCCAATATTTATATATATTTTCCTTTGATCTTAAAATAATATAGTGCTAACCCCCTGGCAATCAATACATGTTATGTTTATATGTAGTGATGTGCCATACCAGCTGTACCCCTCTCTCCAAAATCCTGTATTTTTGCATTCTCCCCTTTTGGCCAGAAGAATGATATTGGCCAGATAAATGCTCTGGTCTTCTGTTTTTGCATCAACCTACTTAATGGAGCTAATTGAAGGCTAACTGAGGTCTTGGGTGGACCTTCTTAAGAGCTTGCAAGACTGAATTGTGATAGAGGACTTGGAATGAGCTGGGGAGGGTGATAAGCCTGATTGGCTTACTAAATGAGTAGGTTTGAAAAAACTCCAAGCAACTGCTCATTATGGGTTATTTTACGGTGATCTCCACTGGGCCAGACTCAAAACAGTCCAGGGATCAATAGTGTGAGGAGAGGCAGCTGAATGTTAACTCTGGCAAAAATGAGGCCTTACTTTCCAAAACAGTCATAAGAACACAAAGGCATGGCAGGTGATACCAGGGAGGCTAGTAGGGCAATCGGATTGGGAAGGAAACCTGGGACTGGCTGCTGGGGGACCTTCTGGTGTAGCACCAACCTTGCTCAATATCCAATAGCCTCTAACTCCTTACTTTGAAGATACTCTCAATTTCAATCTGGAAACAGTGCTGCCACTCTTATTAAAGTCAAAGACTGATTCTGAAGTATACATTCAGTCTTTGGTCATGCAGTACTCCCAATGACTTCCATAAGAGTGTTGCTGAAGTACAAGCAGTACAAGATGAAGTAATATGGGCCTAACAGGAGTGCAGCCCTGATCTCTGAGCATGTTTGAAACAATGAAGCAACACGTAAGTAAATACATCAAGTTGTTGCTATTGTTGTTACCTACTGTGGCCTTGCACATTCATAATGGGCTTCATTTAAAAAATATTTTTTCTCATTGATCCTATACTACTTGCATGGTGTATTTATGTAATCTAATTGCACTTAACATACTTTGAAAAGCATAATTTGTGTTATTCAGCCTCCCTCCTGTGGCTACAGTCCAAAGCAGTACTCTATGTAATCTAAGCATCTGAAAATTTGATGCCCTATTCTATGGTGTTCTCATTTTAATTGGTTGGTTTAAAGATCCATTACCACAGCAAGGCAATTCATCAAGTTTCAAATATTTAAGACTTACTAGAACTGATAGTAAAGATAATGACCTTTCCTTCCCTTTGATGTACAAATGAAAATAGCCTATGTTAAGTAATGAATATTGAAAACTATATCCCTTACTTATCAGTAGAGAGATTTCACTTTACTTGTTAAATAGCTCTTGTTATATGCTTGCACATGCACTCAATGACTATATTAAGCATACACATTGCCCCATGGCATCTGAAAAGGGACCCAGCAAGCCTTGAATACATTCTCATTCCTTTCTGCCCACTTTCATTTAATTGAACTTGATGTGCATGTAAAGGTGTACTACCCAGGCAATAGCTTCCTGAGGCGTGTTGAATGCAGTAAGAAGAGCGTAAGGCTAACTCGTATTCTGAAATTGTCCAACTGGTGGCCTGCATTAATTTTAATATGCAGGATGTGAGCTCTTGCAGCCACCTCTTCTACTGCCATGCAGCAAGGAGGGATCTCAGGGCTTCCATCCCCACACAAGCATGTGGCCTGCATGTTGTGCAGCCCCCAACCATACCCACATTGGATAGCCCTGGTGTATTGTTTTGCAAAAGCCCCTTTGCTGGTATAAGTATGCTTTCCTGATTCAGTGGAGTTTGTCCCCTTTTTCTTTTTCTGTTGCCTTTCCTTACGCCCTCTGCAGATCTTAAACATTAGTTGTACAAACATTTGAGTCAGTGACCGGCTCCGATAGAAAAGCCACAAGGATAGGGGAAGAAAGCTCTTTCTGGCCTATCTGTCTAAAATCTAGCCTTAATCTTTACTAAACCAGGTAGACTGAAAGAGATTTGAGGAAAAACTAGGCTAAATTGCACTGATTCCTGAGTATTGCTGTATATTTCATACTAAACCAAATGTGACTTGGAGAGAGAGAACTACATTGTGGGCTTGTTTGTTTGTTTTTAATTTAGAAATAGTTTTCCATAATACATTGTTACATTAACTACACTGCCTCATAGCACACAAATACATTTTGACCTCAAATCCTTTCCAACAAAACAATACTAATAATACTAACTGGATAGATTAGAGAAGTGGGCAC
>NW_017728992.1:77894565-77899188 GCF_001723915.1 Gavialis gangeticus | reverse complement strand
GAGAGGGAACCAGCATTATGGTTATAGGTTAGGGGCTGACCCTCTCGGCAGCACAGAGGCAGAGAGGGATCTTGGAGTCAGGATTGACTCCAGGATGAATATGAGTCGTCAGTGCGATGAAACCATAGGCAGAGCCAACCACACCCTGTCATACGTCAACAGGGGCATCGCTAGCAGGTCCAGACAGGTCTTGCTCCCCCTCTGTGCAGCACTGGTTAGGCTGCAGCTGGAGTACTGTGTCCGGTTCTGGGTGTCGCACTTCAAGAAGGAGAACCAGGAGAGGGTCCAGAGGAGGGCCACTCTTATGGTTGAGGGCCTCCGTGGCCAGCCCTATGAGGAGAGGCTGAGGGACCTGAATCTCTTCAGTCTCCACAAGAGGAGACTGAGGAGGGATCTTGTGGCTGCCTACAACCATATCAGGGGCCAGCAGCAGGGACTCGGGGAAAGTCTGTTCACCAGGGCCCCCCTTGGAGTCACCAGAAACAATAGCCACAAGCTGAGAGAGGATAGGTTTAGGTTAGATATTAGGAAGAACTACTTCACTGTAAGGGTGGCCAGAGCCTGGAATAGGCTTCCCAGAGAGGTGGTGCTCTCGCCTTCCCTGGAAATCTTCAAGAGGAGACTGGATAGGCACCTGGCTGGGGTCTTATGACCCCTCCCACCCCCAGTGCTCATTCCTGCCCATGGCAGGGGGTTGGACTCGATCTGTCTAGGTCCCTTCCGACTCATTGATTCTATGATTCTATGATAATACTAATAATAATAATCCAAATTACTAATAATGCTAATACTAATAATCAAAATACTAATAACTGCTTACTTATTAAAGAAATTAGTACCACAACCTGTTAAGGACTCAACTATGTCGTTATCTTATCTAAACAAGCTTCTATATAAGTTTCATTTTATATCCTGAGGGCTCTAGCTGCGTAGCATAAATTGCTGGCTTGCTTGTTTGTTCTAAACCAAATAGGCAAACTGTTCATTAATTTTATTCTGAACACTGGCTGCCTGCTTGGGTGCAGATTCAGGACACATTTATGACAATGTAATATGCCTTTATGACAGTGTTAAAAGAAAGGGGACACATGATGTACAACCCTATACAGAGGTAAGTCATGACTCCAGGATAAAGTTACCACCTTGGAAAGAACTATATGCTGGTACAAATTACACTGACTTAAAGGTTGAATAGCCTCATCTTGACTTATTTTCATTCCCGAGTAGCATTTTTACTCAATGCAGACAGGCTAGTCTTCAGCCATCTACTATAGAGGCATTCTACTAATGCCTGCTATGGACTGGACCTCAGGGTAATTGGTCACTCATCCACACTGATATAATTTACAGAAATAATGTGTTGTATGTCTACAAGGCTTGCTTTTTCCCCTTGGTCAGCTCTGCTTTTCCTGAATACACAGCAAATTGTTCTAGAAATTATGGTCAAAGACTTGTGCCGCCCAGCTCATCCTTCTCCTTACCCTCCACCTGCAAATTTGGATTCTGGAGTCTGGCCAATGTGTAGTTCAGCATAGTTTTATCACCTTTGGGTTAGCAATTACCTATAAAAAGCTTGAAAATGACAGCTGACTAGCCACAAGCCAGAAAATAATTACAAATGCATTTATCTGAAATCATTGCTTTTTGCTGCTGGCGTCACTGCTATTATTGATAAGATATAATAAAGCATCTATCATCAGCGGTCCCTTGATACAAGGCTGACAGTCTTTCAGTAGATAGAGAAGTCATCAGTGAATCTGGAGAGGACTGAAGAGTCTAATCAGAGATCTGTATGTTTAACTGATGATATGGCATATATTTCCGGAAAGGAGGAGTGGATCCTGGTGATGTCAGATCACAGCTCTTTTTGTTTTGTCTCTTTTGCCTTGTTACCTTCATGGTAAGGCAAACCTTCTTGAAATGGTCAATACTTTGTAATATGCCGCTGAACCAGTGGGGACAATTCAGTGCTCAAGTCTCCCAGATACTGATGTTAACACCACATTTCTTCAGATTAGCCTGCTAGGTGTCCTTGAATCTCTTCTTTTGCCCATCTCTAGAGCAGTGACTGTTGGCAAGTTGGGATTATGGGATCATTTGAGAGCTGGTTTTCAGGAATCCTTATGACTTGTCCTGTCCAATGGAGCTGGTGTGCCACATAAACATAGCTTCAGTGCTGGTGGCATTTGCCTGAGTCAGAACATTGACATTTGTTCTTCTGTGCCTCCAACTGGTATGGAGGATTTTTCAAAGACATTACTGATGGTAACACTCCAAAGCTTTCAGTTGTTTCCAGTAAGTTATCTAAGTTTTTTACCCATACAACAGACTGGTAGATCAGTAATTTGGTTTGGGTGCTGAACTATCCCAGCCCTGTGTGTTTGGATCCTTTTTTCACCCTAGATGAAAGAACTTTCTGTATTGCAGAAAACAACTGTCTGCTAACCCGTTTTTTACAGATGTGTGAAGCTTAAAAATTCACTTCAGAAGCATCAGCAATTCTCTCTCTGGAGTGAGGAGGAGGCCACTGAGAAGCAGGGCCAAAGGAGTACAGGGGGATGAGTCTTTTGGCCCTTGAGGGTATCTATCTCAGAATAAAAACACAACAATAATTGTTGCACAGTATTTTCATCTGAAAGATTGGAATGGCTGTTGCTGAATGATTGATAGATGATAAGTATGTTTAATTGCAAGTTAAACTGACCTATGCTAAATAAATAACTGACCTATTTGAAAAATTAACACAATATGTTCATGCATTGTGATGGTTACATTCTGTATTGCCTGTACTTTCTCATTTGATTGACCGTTTATCATGCCCAAAGCCCTTTTCTTTCTCTCCTCCTAAAACGGAATAGTCCCCAGCTCTGACTTTGGGTAAGTGCCTTAAAAGTTTTGTGTACTATTTCTGCACATATAAAAGAGTTATACTAAGAAGAATGATAATGTTTTCCACCTTTATGGGCTAACTAACTAATGGTCACAAAGTTCATTGAGTAACATGGGTAAAAGGCCCGTTATGACTGCAGAACATTGCATGAGTGCATCATGTTGTCGTAAATGTTTAGATTCTGATGTTTCAATTCATGCCATATGGGTGGAACCCCCATAGCCCCACACACTCCAAGCAAAGCAATGAAGCTAATGCAGAATAGAAAATTGAATCTGTATTACAAATCTTCTTTTCACAAGACAATTCTCTTTGTATCAGAAGATATAACTTTAGTGCCCCATACAATATTAATTTAGGTAGTCTAAAAACAAACCTCCCTGAAGTTATACTTATGATGTATTCCCAAACTGCACCTTGTCCTAGTAACCATCCGTTATGAGGTGCTTATGAGATTTCTACTGCTCTGCTTGCAGATCTGTGGGGCCTATTTTTTCTTTGTGCAGGGGGAGAGTATGTGATGCATAGTGGTGTTTAAAGATGCAGTCTCTGATATTTAACATCTGAAACTTAATTGTACATTTATAACTAGCAAAGGGCTTGTTACAGATGCTGTAATTACTAATAAGCCAATTATAATTCATCATTCTACCTCTGGTATGCTCTAAATGCCCTCGAATAGATACAGGTCCAAGTAGTCAGATGCAGTTTCAAATTAAATTTCAGGCAAATAGGATTTCCCTTGTTCCTTTGGTTCTGTGCCTACACTAATGCAGAACTTTTCTTCCACCCAGAATTAATACCAAGCTGTATGCTTTCTGTATCAAGTTCTCATCGTATGTAATCAGAGACAGTATCTATGGAATCTAGTGAGTGCATACAAACAATATGAAAATGCTAGCATCATCAATCTACCATATTTGTTGAACTGGAAAAGGAAATGAAAGTTAGAGCTATGGCTGGAAAATATACCATGCTTTAGATTTGATGTAGAAACACTTTTCACCCCAGGCAGGTATGAATAACTGCATTGGTAATGCTATAGAAGGCAAACTGAAGTCAATGTATGGATTTTTTTGAAAATATCAGACCCCAATGATGGGTAAGTATTGTTCAGAACTGTATAGCATTATAGGCCACATACAGATGTTCAGAAATCTGGGGGAAGAATTAGTTTAATATTACATGGTTTTCTCTGAACAACCTAGCTTATATTGTGAGTGAATGGTATATGGGTTTGCCCTTCGGGTGGGGGGTGTAGGTGGAGGAGGCACACAAGCAGCTGGTACTAACAGAGGTCTGCAGGTAGGGGACTCAGAGGTCTGCAGGTGCATGTGTTCCTGCACACCTCCCAAAATGCCCTGCAGGTTCCCTTGGCTACCAGGGACTGCTGAGCACAGACGAGTGCTTTTGCCACCCCTGACTTAGCTGCTGGGTACAGGCAACCATTCTCCCAATCCCCTGCCACCTCATCACAGACCTTTTCCCACACCTCTCCCAGAAACTTCCAGAAGAGCCCCAGAGCAAGCGCCCTCCTTTGTTAATTGCATGTGCCTCCATCCTAGCCTCCCCGCACCTTGACATGGTGCCCTATCACCCATGCCAAAACCCGTAGACCCAGGAGATGCAGCATCACCTTTCAGAACACTTGCCAGAGGCTGCAGGACATTTTGGTTGCTTGCAGACATTTAAAAAACAAACAATTCCCCCGTCCGCACCCCCCCCCCCCCCCA
>NW_017728992.1:77886886-77894378 GCF_001723915.1 Gavialis gangeticus | reverse complement strand
CCCCCCCCCCCCCCCCCCCCCCCCCAAAATAAAAACAACCCCAACACGCATTTTACTGGAAGATGCAGTGCATTACTTTGACCTGGCTCTTCAGTGTCTGTATGGATCAGGTGTTTCAGTGGAGTTTTTTGGTGTTTTTACCTAAAGTTCATTCAATCAGCTATTAGATAAAAGTGCCAAGAAAACCCCATAAGGCACCTGATCTATCCAGATGTTGGGCAAGCTGGGTCTAACTAACATTCTGCCTGTTCTGGGCATGCACTGGGCTTGGCATGGGAGTGTGCTAAGTCTAAAGTAAAGCATCATTTGGAGGGTTTTTAACATATGCAAGCATCCCATGTGCAGCCATCTAGACATGATCTTGCAGCTGAACACTGTGGGACACAGTTTGCTGCCCCCAAGCCAGAAGCTGGCCATCCCATGTGAGGCCAGATACTGCCAAGTGTCTTGAACTGGGCCATCAACTTTCATGTGGCTAACAAGGATGAGGCAACCCAGCACGCCATGGATGCTGGGGTGCTCTGGCACCACCTCCTGACCATTAAGCACTGGCTCTGGGCCCATGCCACAAGCAGTGACTAGTGGGAGTGTGTTGTCCTGGAAGCTGGGACAATGAACATCAGGTCCAGACCTTTTGCATGCGTTGGGCCTTCTTCATGGACATCATCACCCAGGTGACCTCCCACATTAGGTGACAGGACATCAGCATGCAGCTACTCCTCACTCTGGAGAAACCATCTGGAAACTGGCCACCCCCACTAGTCTCTACTTCATCACCAACTAAGTTAGTGTGGGCAAGTACACACCCAGAGAGGCCATCTGGGAAGTGTTTGTTGTCATCTGGAACATCCTGGCCATCTGCTTCATTGGCTTCTTCAACCCACAGGAGGTGATCACCGGCATCTGCTGCATGGGCTTCTCCAACTGCATGGGAAGTGAGAATTTCACCCACATCCCCATCCTCTGCCTGCCCCAAGGTGTATGGGTGCTCATCAGCTGCAAGGGTTACTTCTCCATCATCCTTCAGGGCATGAAGGTGGCTTTACACACATCTCTGCTGTTTGATTGGGCAGCACCCATGATGCCTACATCTTTTGCAACCCAGAATGAAAACCAGGGACTTCTCCATGTAGGAACTGGATGGGTGGGTGATCCTGGAGCCACTGTCTACCTCGGCAGGCTGTAGGGTAGGGAGATAGCTGTGGGGAAAGAGGCATTGCCCCAGTATGGGCCATGGACTCTTGGAACTCTGTGTTGAGATCTGTGCCCCCTCACCCTGTGCCACCAGGACCCAGTTTCCCTCTGTGGGGATCCTGACCCTGTAACCCTCTGCCATGCCCGGGGCCCACCTTGCACAGTGAGATGGAGCCTGGGGGCTGCCTATTCTCACCATGACTGGGGTGCCCCTCTGCAGTGGGACCTGGACCAAGGGAGGGGCTGCAGGGAGCAGAAAAGCTTCCCCAAGTACCCCCCACCTGGGTTGGGTGGGCTCTGATGCCAACTACTGTCCCAGAAACAACCTGATATGGCTGGGATGGTGGGCTGCACTCTCCCCCTGGTTCCAAGCACTCCTGCAGCCCATCAGGATTGTCCTAGAACTGCATGGGGGGCCTGCATTCATGAGGTGACTGCCAGGTTTGGGGGGAACAGATCAGCGCAGGGAGAAGGGTGGTGGCATGGATGGCCCTGGCCTTGGGACCCAGGCCCCAGGCACCCTGGTTCCGCTCCATTCATCTACAACCACCCACTGGAGCAGGTCTCACCAGGGGCCTTTCTATTTCCCCAGAAAATAGCTCCTTGCTTCTTTCCTCCTGTCTGGGGTCTGCCTTCTATTCCTCTTGCTCCCAGTTAGGGTACAATGGGGATCACTTTCCAACTCTTGGTTCTTCAATGCTTCCTCCAGACATTCCTCATGATCTCTGCAGCTGTGTGTCCCCTGTCCTCGAGCCACCATTGTGTCCTCTGTGCACTGTCCTCCCTCACACAGATGGTGTTTCTCTAGTTTGACAAGAGAGAGACAGAGCCTTTGTGTGAAGTTGCAATTTTGCTGATTAAAATGAAATATAAGGGCAGGCATTTTGGACCTTCCCAGCACTTGCTTAGGCACTCGTGTAGAGATGGCAAGGTAGCTATAGTAAGTCCTCTGTCTTGGCCCTTTCCTTCCCACCTTGTGTTTCAGGTGAGGGAAGGCTGGGTCCAGTGGAGATGCAAAGGGAGTGAACAGGGGTGCATGTGCACCCTCTGACAGCCAGTGTTTCCCACTGAGGTGATGGGCGGGAGGGGCAGGTGAGAGCTGCCCCCCCACCCCAAATGTTGATTAGGCCTTGCAGGCTGAGTTTACCACCATTCCTGGGGGAATGCGAGCCAATGTCTTGTTTCTTCTGCAGGACATAGTCCCTCAGGAGGTGTCTGACACCTGGAGAGGGGCTATCTGCTTTGAAGGCACACAGGGGAAGCCAGGTTCATGATTCAATGTGACAGCAGAGGCCCAGATAACACACAAGCTGAACTATGATGAGCTGACATTTCTAACTGAGTTCATGATACCTTAAATATGGATGTGATGCTGAATGCATCATGACTTGGCCAAGAGAGGTTCTCCACACCTTGGCTGCCTAAGTAGTGTCATGCTTTGTGCTTCTCTTGGCTTTCCATAACTGTTCTTCTGCTTTGAATGCACCAGGAGGGGGTGGAGGTAGGGGTTACTTTGCTTTCAGGAGTTGGGGGTGCTCTCCAGGGGCAGGATAGGGCTATGATAATGGGATTGGGGAGCAGGAGTAATCTATTTTCTGGGTAACCTGTTTCAGTGTTTTACTACCCTCCTAGTAAGAAAATTCTTCTTAATATCTAACCTAAACTCCCCTTGCTGCAACTTACAATTGTTGCTCCTTGTTCTGTCATCTGTCACCACTGAGAACAGCCTAGCTCCATCCTCTTTCAAACCCCCTTTCAGGTAGCTGAAGGCTGCTATTAACATCACTGGGCCCCCCCGACCCCCAGTCTTCTTTTCTTTAGACTAAATAAGCCCAGTTTCCTCAGTCTTTCCTCATAAGTCATTTCCCCCAGCCCCCTTACCATTTTCGTTGTCCTCCGCTGGACTCTCTCCAATTTGTCCATGTCCTTTCTGTAGTGGGGAAATTCAAAAGCTGAACACAGTACTCCAGATGTGGCCACACCAGTGCTGAATAGGGGAATAATCCTTTCCTTTGACCACTCCTATCAATGCAGCTCAGTATGTCCTTAGCCTTCTTGGCAACGAAGGCACACTGCTGGTTCATATTGAGCTTATTGTCCACTGTAACCCCCAGGTCCTTTTCTGCAGAGCTGATGCCCAGCCAGTCAGCCCCCAGCCTGTACTGGTACATGGGATCATTCTGTCCTAAGTGCAGGACTTTGCACTCATCCTTGTTGAACCTCATGAGATTTCTTTTGGCCCAAGCCTCCAATTTATCTAGGTCACTCTGAATCCTAGCCCTACCCTCCAGTGTATCTACCACTCCCCCCAGCTCGGTGTCATTTGCAAACTTGCTGAGGGTGAGCTCTGCCATATTCCAGGTCATTGATGAAGATGTTGAACAAAACTGGCCCCAGGACCAACCCCTGGGGCATTCCACTTAATACCAGCTGCCAACTAGACATGGAGCCATTAATTACTATTCCCTGAGCCTGATGCTCCAGCCAGTTTTCTATCCACTTTACAGTCCATTTATCAAACCCATACTTCCTTAGGTTGCCTGTGAGAGTGCTGTGGGAGATGGTATCAAAAGCCTTGCTAAAATCAAGATGCATTACATCCTCCGGTCTCCTCACATTCATAGAGCCAGTCACCTCATCATACAAGGCAATCAGGTTGGTCAGGGCTGACTTGCCCTTGGTGAATGCATGCTGATTGTTCCTAATCATCTTTTTATCCTGCAAGTGCTTTGAAATGGATTCCTTGAGGATCTGCTCCATGATTTTTCTACAGACTGAGGTGAGGCTAACTGGTCTGCAGTTCCCTGGATCCTCCTTCTTCCCTTTCTTAATTGTGAGCACTATGTTTGCCCTTTTCCAATCATCTGGGACCTCTCCTGTTCACCATGAATTTCCAAGGATGATGGCCAATGGCTCTGAAATCACATCAGTGAACTCCCTCAACACCCTTGGGTGCATCCCATCTGGCCCCATGGACATGTACATGTCCAGCTGTTCTAGGTAATCCCTAACTTGTTCTTTCAGCATTGAGGACTGCTTACCTCCTGTCCAAACTATGCTGCCCAGTGCAGTAGTCTGGGAGCTGATATTGGCTGTGAAGACTAAGGCAAAAAAGTCATTGAACACTTCAGCCTTTTCTGCGTCCTGTCACAAGGTTGCCTCCACCATTCAGTAAAAGATGCATATTTTCCTTGATCCTACCCTTGCTTCTGACATACTTGTAGAAACCCTTCTTGTTACCATTTGCATCCCTTACTAGCTGCAACTCCAACTGTGCTTTGGCCTTCCTGACTTCTTCCCTGCATGCCCAAGCAATGCTATTATATTCTTCGTGTTATTTGTCCAAGTTGATGTCAATCTTTCAAGCCTTGAGGACACTCCTGAAGCACTTTTGCTGCCCTCCCCTTGAGTGTATGCCTTAGCTGATCTGGCAAAATAAAACTTGTTTTGGGAGTCTGGAGTCAGACATCCAGATGACATGGCTGGCCCAGTGAAGTTGATGCCAGATGATCATTTCGTCATTACTCATGGTGTTTGCTTTCAGGAGGATGCTAATGTTGGTGAGTCTATCTTCCCACTGGATTCAAACAATCTTCTTCAGGCAGCGTTGATGGTACTTCTCCAACAAATTTTAGATGTCTCCTGTACATTGTCCATGATTCAGCTCTGTACAGCACAGGGACAGCACAGGGGTGGGGGGGCTATAGCCACCTCCAAATTTGCCTTAGCTCCCCTGTAGCCATCCATCACAGCACCACCCCTGCTCCCACTGAATCCAGCCCAGCCCCAATGACAGCAGGGTGAAAGCAGGACTGGACTGGGGGAGGAGCTGAACCTGTGCGGGGGCACATTGGTGTGAGAACCACCATGGGAGGAGGGGCCTGAATGGGTGCTTCACGTGAGCAGGAAGCTGGTCCTTCTCTGTTCCCCTTTGGGATCCCCCTCTGGACCAGGCTCTTTTGCATGACTGGGGGACTCGCACAATGTGATCAGGAACCCTCTTGGCCCAGTACTGTGGGAGGGTGGAGGCAGTTCCTTCCCATGTTCTTCCTTGGTTCTGAACCCTACAGGGGTCTCCTGACTCCAGCCACCCTGGCTGTCTCCACAGAGTTTGGGTCTGTGGAATGTGATTGATTGCTGGTGACTCAGGGCTGTGGGAAGCAAGGCACAGGGGAGACTACAGGGCCTAGCCAAGTGATCACAAAAAGGCGTGAACCCCCTCCCTCCAAGCCCCTGAATCTTTCAATGGATGCATGTTCCATGTACTTAGTCAAAAGTAGAATGCCACTGCAGTTGACCTTTCCTACTCCTTCTTTGCTGCTGGCTCCATTCTAGAAGTTAGAATCCTTTCCAACTCTGGCATGAAATCTCTGAAAAGAATAAGTCTGTCTCCCACTGGAACATCAGAAAGGACTTGGTGAAGGTTGGCATAGAAATATTCTTTGACTTCATTGGTGGTGTTAAGAGTCAGGGCATATGCACTGACTGATGACTATGGCATATTGGCTTCCTGCAAATTTAAAATGGAAAGTCATGAGATGCTCATTAATTCCAATAGGGAACTCACTGAGTTCATCTATGAGATCATTCTTAATAATAAAACTAACTCTGTGAAGTTGGTGTTCTCCTTCCTGTTTACCCTTTCAGAAGAAGGTATAGCCACCTCCACGTTCTTTGAGCTGTCTTCCACTCTCTGGGTCTTGCTCAGTGCAGCTACACTGATGTTATGTTACCTGAGTTCTCAGGCCATGACTGCAGCATGGCATTCTGGGAATTCACTATTAGGGCTGTCCATGAGGGTCCTGATGTTCAGGTCCCAAAAATAATGGTGTGTCTTCGCTGGTATTTTTGGTCATACTGTATATAGTTATCCAGTGAGGAAGAAATACAGAATACTGTATTAAGCTTTTTAGGGCACCTTTTCTAGCCCCCTCTCCATGTAGGATGAGCAGATTGGATCCTGGAGTGGACTGCTCAGTCACAATTACAGCTGCCAAATTTCACTGTTTCGGCTAAGTGCTAAATGACCTTCCTGTAACTGCCACCTTCGTGCCAAATCATGACTAGGAGCTTCCAGACCTCACATTCCTGGTTCTGTCATCATTAGCTGATTGCCAAACTTCTTTAGGAATGTGCTGGCATGGTAGACACCTGTGCATGATTTCTTTCATCATGGAGAAGCTGATGCATGTCAGCTTCCACATAGCTGTTGACAGAATGGTACTTTGAACCAATGGCAAAGAGACCAAGAAAACTGGGGATCTCATTCTGCTGCAGCCTTTATCTACCATTGCAGCTGTTGAAATTCTAACATCTTTTTCCACCTGCCCCACCATTGAGGACTTGTAGACCCCTAACTGGGGGCTGGAGAGACATAGTGATGACTGGTACTCGCCATGTCACAGCACTGTCAAAGGAAATATGTGACTTTTCAGGAGGGAAACCATTGCCATCAGCTATCCTCACCACATCCTGATGGTGCTGCCACTGCTTGTTCTGTGACTGCTTATTCATCAGAGTTACCCCTGTTTATTTCACAGCTAAACTTCCCTGAAGGTCATTCCACTATCCACCACCTGTGGATAGCAGTACTGCTATCCACCACCTGTGGATAGCAGTACAGCTATGCTAGACAGGGGTTCCCATCACAACTGCATGGAGCAGAGTAGAGATGTACCATCCAAGGCAGCAGGGCATCATAGCTTGTTGCCAGTGTCTTCATCAGAAGTGGGGTGAAGGCTGGGCATGGGTGCTGTGGGTGGTGCTTTGGCAGCAGCTGCTGTACTGGAAGTTGGGGGACTGGGGATCACTCTGTCCAACTGAAAGGAAGACAGCAAGGAAGAATGTGAGGTGGAAGAATGGGAGTGAAACATGGGGACCATGTGTTCTGCTGCAGTCCATGGTGTTAAGGACCAACGGTGCTGCCATGAGGTGGAGGTCAGGGACCCAGGTCTTGAGCCCTGATAACCATAGCATCAGAGTTTCTCCCCTGGTCCTGTGTGCTGTGGTCTTTATGCTCAATCATGACCAAGAAGATGTCAAGGGAGATCAGGTCTAGCTGAAGGTGCACTTCTGCTCTTAGATCATTTGATATTCTGGGAACCAGCACCAATAGACTGGAGTCCTCAGGGGTTGGCACATTGTGGCACCTCCTGCAATGGGTGCCCTGCTGGCAACTCTTCCTGCCCCCCTACTGGTGCTGTGTGTGTACAGGGTGGTGATGGCCCAGTCTGGAGTGAGGAAGCTCTTTGTAGAAGGACATAGAATCATAAAAGTAGGGTTGGAAGGGACCTTGTAG
>NW_017728992.1:77885608-77886875 GCF_001723915.1 Gavialis gangeticus | reverse complement strand
ATACTGTGAGCATTGGTATATAGGCATTTAAGGCCTTGCCAGACTGTGTGTGCCACTCCCCACTTAGGGAGACTGTCCAGACCCCCGTTTCTTACGTTAGCACTCCTTGTCTTTATCACCTGCCTTGCTCGGATGACGTCTCCTCGTCTTCCTGTGGCCCCCTCCCCTGGCAAGGCTAGTTTAAAGCTTGCCGTACATGCTATACCTACTTTACCCAGACTTTTTATTGGCATCATAAATGCACTTCTAGTGGATCTTCATGCATTTTTTCTTGGCCAAGCACTGCACCCAGTCCCTGTTGTGCCCCATTGTTGACATCTGTTAGGCAAGGCACTTAAATGTGCCCTTGATGTGGTGCCCTTTTCAGAGCTAGTTATGGGTCTTTTGCTTGACCCTGATAGACATGAGATGTCATCTAGCTGTGGCCCCAGTTGCATGACCAAGATTGGGTACTGGAGGGGGATGGGATGGTGTTTTCCATGGCCCATGCCAGTGTTTGTCCATGGTCTTGGCATCTGCAGGTGAGTGGGGATCCAGCTGTGGGGCAGTAGATGGATGGATGAATGGATGGATCAGTGGGTGCACATAGGTTCCAGTGTATGGCTCTCCATCTCTCTCCAGCTGGGTGTGGCCCCTGATCCAGAGTGACTGGGACTCTACTGGCCAGGCCACCCCACAACCCCAAACTTTCCAGGGGCTTCCAGCAGACAGCCTCATGATGCTGGCCGTGCCCCATACCCTGGCTTGGAAATTTCCAAGACCTCTTTCTGCAACACTGAGGCAGCTGGCCACACCACCTGCTTTTGAAGTTTCCAGGTTCTTGCCCCAGCCTGGATGCTTAGTGCCTCCCCACCCTCCTCTGGCCCTCACACTCTGGGACCCTGAACCTGAGAGCCAAAAAAACCTTACAGGACTCCAGGTGCACATGACCCATGTACCTGCTGGTGGTGACTGAGCTGCAGAGGTTACAGGGTTGCTTCTGTGCCCACCCAGTCCTGATGTTCTGCCCCTGCCATGTGGATCTACCAGATGTAAGCGGCCCACTCTGGCCCCTGCTCAGGCTAGGGTGTCTGCTGGCATCTGAGTTAGAGTGCCTGGGTCTGGCCTTTGAGATGTGGCATGTGGGTGCCAGGGTCAGGGTCTGTGGAGCTATGCCTGAGCGTGAGGGCATGGGGGTCCTTGGCTAGGCATGTGGGTGCAAGGGTTGGAGTCTGTGGGGCTGTGCTCAGATTTCATAGACATTTGGGCTGGAAGGGACCCTGGAGGA
>NW_017728992.1:77866888-77880608 GCF_001723915.1 Gavialis gangeticus | reverse complement strand
GGCCATCCCACGGGGCTGATGAAAGACTGATGCAAAGTACCCATTTAGCAAGTTTGCTTTTTTTCTGGGTGTCAGTTGTCAGTTGCCCCATCTGGTTCAGCAGGGGTCCAATGTTGCCCTTGCTTTTTCTCCAGCTCCCCACATATTTAAAAAAGGACTTTTTATTGCCCTTGATATTTGTAGCTAGCTGGAGTTGCATCACAGCCTTGGCTTTCCTGATTTGCTCTCTGCAAGTCTGGACTAAAGCAGAGTATTCGTCCTTGGTGGTGGTTCCAGTCCTCCATCCATCCAGTTCTCTTCAGCTCTTTGGTTCTCCCTGTACATTGTGGGGTGCTTCATGGTGGGGTGTTTGGGATATGGGGGCATGGCCTGGGGACTCAGGTGCCCAGGTCCTAGGGCTCATGAGGGGGACACAGATGCCTCACTTCCCTCTGCTGCTTGCCTGTGGTTTATAGATGGCTAGAGGCTGGAGGCAGGGCCTTTGTTTGTTTAGTGATTGGACAGCCCGGGGACAGGGCCTGTTGGGCACTCTGCCAGACCAGTTGAGCATAGGTTATGTGCTAGCATGCCTCCTTCCACTGGAGGGGCAGTGGAGGGCCACAAAGCCGACTTTGATGCCAGAGGAGCTAACTTGAATTTAAAGTGCTGAATGGCTTCTTTGGCTCTTTCAGCAATGCTTCTTCTGAATAAATTCCTCTATTTAGCATACTAGTGTTACATAATGCCTATATTTTCTATAGCAACTCAACATTTAAGAAAGGACATTGTAATGCTTTTCTTATTCAGCAGACTTGATTCAAGTACACATTGGAGTTATATTGGTGTAAAAGCAGTATCTGAAGGAAAAATCATGCTCCATTATGTTTCATTATTTGGACAACACACTCTTTATAGGATACCAAGTATCAGGCTTTCAGTTTAATCTGGCACTAAGTCCAAAACATAGAAATAATAATGATTTTTTTTAATATATAAATGTCTTATTTCTTCAAACTGTTCTTTAAAAGCAAAATCCATAAAACTGTATTACAAAGTGTATCCATTTCACAGCTGGCTTTGGAAAAAAAATATCCCTGAGAGGTATGCAGTATACTAAAATGAAATAAAAATTGTATTTAGTGTTTAATATGTATTGAAGGTAGAGATGCCAATGTTGTGATAACAAAAGAGTATTTAAAATAAATATTAGCTATTAAAAATAAAAGTGCTAGGCACCAGGACGGGATTATTTTAAAATCTCATCTACTGCCCTGAATGGAATTACCTATAATATATTAAACACTGGGTGAGTTCAAATGAGAAATTCTATCATTTCTGCTTTGTTGGACATTTTCTTTCTCTAAATATCTCTTTTTCAGGTGCAGATGTGGAGCAGTCTGCAAAGAAGTTATGCAGCCAAATGAGGTGTCAAAGAAAAAGCAGCCAGTTATAAATTCTAACTTTGCATTTAATATGGTGTTTTCTATACAATGATTACTGTACAGGCTGAGTTCCCAGAGTTTTCAGAAGGGAGGACGGAGGCATCTACAAAAATGAAATATAACTGTATTCAATATGAATTAATGAAGTAAATCTTCTTGTAGGGTTGTTTGAAGAATCAAGTTTGTATTTCCTGGGTTTAGAATTACCAATTTGGGCAAAAAAAAAATCAAAATATTTTAAAAACTTTTCATTTAACAAAATGGTTTTAAAACATGTGATTCATTAATGGATCACATGTTTTAAAACCATTAAAATGTGCATGTTTGGCACTTATATTTGATATATTTCATTTTAGAATCTTTCCCTTTGCCTTATATGCTGTAGAGCTACCTCTGCTGTAGTATGAGTATTTTTTTTTTCATTGTCTTTTCCCTATTGCCTGGCTGGGTTCTGTTTTCCTCTAATGCACTTTGGTTGATGCATTCTGATGGTATAGGTGAATGTCCCGAGGAACAGCCAAGGGGAAAATCCCAGGGAGCCCGGGAGGAACCCAGGGAACAGGGACGGGGCAGAAAGGAGAGAAAAAAGAAAGAAAAATGAATAGAAAAGTTCCTACCTTCAGGAAGCGGTGTAGCGAGACCAGAAGTGGCGGCGGGACCCGAGCGGCTCATTAGCCGCGTTTTTATAAAATTACGGCCAGGTGAGGGCCTTGGTGGCAGAAGCCAGTCTGGGGGTTAAAAACAGTTGAACGCAGCCCCGAGGGTGAGGGTGGTAGAGCGCCGGAGAAAGAAGTATCCTCCGAGTCCCTTTGGAGCAGAGGAGCATGGGGGCTTGCAGCCGGCAGTCCCAGTAGAGAGAACAGGATTCCTCAAGAGAAGATCGGTGCCAGCACCGAGGCTGCAGACAAGGAAGCAAGGTCAAGGTGCGGAGGCTGAGGAGGGTGGGGAAACACCAGGACCAGGGGGAGCCCTCAGAAGATACAAAGAGGCGGCAGGCACCCGAGCACTCGACCAGGGGTTTTACTGAAGGTGTGGATGGTCCCGAAGAAGAGCTGTGGGGAGACTCGTTGAGGGGATCCATCAGGAGCTCAGTAGGCTGACCCCAGGCCAAGGATAGGCAGGGTGCAGCTTAAGAGCTGGTAATTGGGGCCAACAGAGCGGGAGATTGGTACAGTCAAAAAAAGGGGCATTGGACAGCCCTTAGGATCTGGTATTACTGCCAGTCGTTTAATTTGGGTTTTGTTCAGTTACTCACTGGTGGAGAGGAGGTGTGGTGTATATCACTGACAAGGTATTGTTGGGTCAGAGCTAGCAGCCGGGTAGGAGGGGAAGGGCTAGCTGAATTCATAAAGCCAGCTGGGCAGAGGGTCCCAAGCCCCAATACTCAGAGGGACAGGGCAAAATCAAGATCCATCAAGGTGTGGTGTAAGGGCAAGGTGGAGGGGAGGAGGAGCCTCACAGAAGACCGACATCCCATGGTCCCCAGAACGAGGAGCCCCGAGAGTCGATCCCCACCACTGTGGCAAGATCAAATTGTGGTGGGCGAGATGGGGGAGAGGCAATTCGGGTTGACGACATCAACTCACTGAGACCACAGGGACGGACAGGCGGACAACTTCGAGCATCCAGAGGCACAGAGCACGAGACCGGATGTTTGAAACCAGGCGGGTACAATGAAGAAAAAGATTCTGAAATGATACTTGTTAGTTTTGGTCAGTTTATGGTTTTTAAAAGAAATGTTTCATTTTGGCATTCTCCAAAATAGGTAAACTATTTTCTCATAGGAAAGTCAGATGAAATCTACTTTATGATGGCAGGGGTGGTGGGGAATACTTTAAATTATTTCAGACAGCTGGAGTTTGTAGCACAGTTGCAGTAATTTGAAAGTCTATAAATGCTTGCTTCCATTATGTTTCTATTTCAGTCTGGAACTACTAACCATGGTTCTACAACCCTTACTCGTATGAGTGGTTCCATTAAATATTAGCTATTCTCAGTAACTATACGTATTGGTAGAAAGAATCATTTCCTAAACAGCTAATGTTTTTTTCTAATCTGATATGACAGTTACTCCCTAAAAGCTGTTTGTAGTATTTATGAGAACGCATTCAGTAAACGTAAGCCATCATAGTACATCACAAACAAAGAAACCATTCAGCACTGCCATGCAATCAGGATAGTAAGAAGGGAAAAAAAAGAATGTGTGTGTTTTACTAAGACAAAGCAACTATATTGGTTTAGGCTGTATAATGTGGATTTGCCATAATGACAAACAGCTGAAACCAAACACTTTCATATGATATGTAACTACTCATTACCATAGGCTGTTGAGGAGGACAAAAGCATAACAACATTTGGGGTGGGGAGATTGGGACTTTAAATGGGTAAGAATATTCAGAGTTATTAATAATTTAAAACAATTAAACAATTAACTGTTGTGTTTCAAAGCTTAAGACAATCTCTGATTATTAGAGATTGGACACATCTGTCTACTACAGTGTTACACAATCCTCTTCTGAAGCATCTTCTATTGGTCATTGTTAGAGAAAGAATAACAGACTATACTAAATGATTCTGTTTCTATGGGGCGCGTTCTCTGTTCCAGCATAAACAACAAATGAGCAAGTTTCAAAGAGAGAATCAGTGAACATTTTGTTTCTCAAGCCTGTTGTTTATTAGAGACATGAATGACATCTAAGACAATGTCATCTTCATCTCTAGTTGAGGCAATGTCATCTTCAAAATGTAGAACTAAAGCTGGAATGAACCCTTTTCACAGTTCAGAAGTTTGAAAAATGGTTGCTATTGTGTCCTTTAAAATTTATGCAAATGTTCAAATAAATGGTCTAAATTGAGCAGGTCAGTTTGAGCAGCTAAGAGCCCTATCAGTAGAGCACTGTGAATTATGCATTCCAGTGAGAAATCCTATCATTTCTGCTTTGTTGATTAATTTCTTTCTTTAAATATCTCTTTTTGGAGTGCAGAAGTGGAACAGTCTGCAACAAAGGTATGCAGCCAAATGAGGTGTCAAAAAAACAGCTGGTTATAAATTCTAACTTTGCATTTAATATAGTATTTGAAGGAGGAGGTATGCAGGCAGCCTGCTCTGATGACAGCCTACAGATGGGGAATCCCTCATCATGCATCTCACACTGTGTCTTGTGGGCTTTCCAGGCTGCCAGGATTTGCTGAATATGCACAACTGGCTGCAACAGAGGATCACACCCCCCTGGGGAACTCCCCAGCACAGTACTATCTCCCTTCCACTCTGCCCAGAGGCTTTGATTTCCTCCCTATGGCATCCACAGCTGCAACTGTCAGGGATAGGATACTAGACTAAATGGACTACTGGTGTGACCAAGTATGAAACTTATGTTTTTTATTATTGGTGAGGTGGTTCCAGCATCTGGGGAGAGATTGGTTAGCTCTTCTCAGGAACAGAGGATGGCCTTGAGGGATACTCAAGGTTGTATCACTAAGTCAAATTTATTTTAGCTCTTTTTGGCTGATGAGGTGTGAGATGTCCAAGTTTACAGACTAGATGCCTCAGGACTGTGTTGGAGGAAAAGGAGGAATTGGTGGTGTGATCTGGTTGGTGTTGAGTGATTAGTTGAACAATTATTTCTCTGGGCAATGTGCTTTGTCCAAACAGGGTGGAAGCAAACCTCCTTCTTCCTGCATCCCCTTTCTTCCTTTGGGGGTTTGCACCATGGTGGGCTGATCAAGGGTTCTGACCATGAGGATACTTGGTAACAGCCACTTGCTGCCATGGGAAAGAAGGGAATAGGGACTCTAGAAATGCCTTCACTTGACAATCTTGGGTGGTTGGCTGCCTCCTGTAGAACCTCAGTGTCAATTGTACAGTCCTCCTATCCATGTGTGTGGGCCATGCTTGGTCACCACTCTGGGAGATGTGGGGTTCCTTCTGCACCTGGTCCCCATCCTATCTATGTGGCATTTCTGTGTGGAACTATGCCCTAGCTTAGCAAGAAACTTGTACATTTCATTTTTTATTGTGCACAGCCATAATTTCTATCATTTTGATTGAGATCCATTTGGAAATTAATAAGGTAAGCTAAATTAATCTTGGTATTCATTAGTGGGACACTGGAATGCATAATGTAATCAATTAGCCTGTGTTCCTAGGTGCAATATAAGAACACTTTTGAAGTCAAGATAATTGAAGTCAATTTAAACCTAAAACAAATGAAGCTCCCACTCAGCTTAACAAGTTAGAAAGCTTGTGGCCTTCTTGATAGGGCTCCCTGCAACTTCTCCCGTCAGTCAAAATACCCACCCTGCTCACTGAGAAACCAAAGCACCGTAGCCCTCGGGAACTTGAGACAAACACTCCCATGGCAAGGCTTAAGTATGTTTTCTTATCTGGCCACTCACAACATTATTCACTGGATTCTCATGGAGTTTGTCCTATGCATAAATTTCTGCTTGCTAAAGCTGTATCTGTTTACTAGACCAGATGGCTTCCCTGCTCTATTTATGACCAAGAGAATATTTATAGCCCTTTTAGGCATATTCTAAGATTACCATCTCTTATTTAATTCCCACTGTAAGAAATGTCCTTCCCTGAATAGCTTGAGTAGCCAGGTGGTGTTCTTGCTACAGGTCTCCCCTTTTAAGTATGCAACTCATTGTCTGGAATGGCCAGGCTTAAGTGCTTTGGACCATGTCTGTAAAGATCTATTTTACTAGCCATTAATCATACTCATGTTAGGTGCTAATTCTCAGGGATTACTTCTCTGAGTTATGAATAGGTGCAGAAGACTTAAGTTAATTATTGCCCTACTAAACACTCTTGGCCAAAATATGAAACATAAAAACTGAATTTATATCAAATGCCACAATTCATACAGACATAATAATGATAAGGCTAAATAAAGTTTGAAGTTTTCTATACGCAAAGACCATGCCGTATCAGTAAAATGCATTCAATAAAACATGCATGACATTCCATGAACACCTCAAAATATTGTGGGTTCATGACAAGAGAAACCAATAAAGGACATAAAGAATTCTCTGCAGCTGAATTTCCTTGCATATATTTTTTTGTTGTTGTAAAATCTTCCCCCCCTCTCAACAGCCAAATAAGACATGCACCTTGTTTTATAGAAGGCAGAATGTAGAAAAAAGGTTTTTTTTTCCAGCAACAGGGCTAACTGTGTGACATAAAAGAAATCACCCTGGAAAGATGCTGGTTTCAGGAAGTGTGGCATCCCAGGAAACAATGTGGGTGAGGCATCAGGAATTTTCTGTTGTGGCAGGATAGCAACAGCAGTAGCAAGACTGTTGCTTCCTTAGTATAAATAGTTCCTATAAATAATAAATTGATGTTTCCACAGCACAAGCCTCAGTGAGAAACTACAGACTGCATGCAGCAGCTCAGTTGCTGATTCAGGCATAAGTGGCTATGTTAACTTTCTTAGAGTTGCTAAGGAATTGGTAGCAAATTTTGACTGTTCAGCAATAGCTAATGCAGACTCCTTAGTAGTGGTGAGAAGATGAACACTGGACTCTATCTCTTCTGTTTTCTGGGCCAGAAAGAAGTGGGAGCCACCTTGATAACCATTAGAGTACAGTGTCTTCATGTGTCTATTCTTCCACGCTTATATGCCCGCAAAGAAAAATGAGCTTCTCTCAAGAAATGCGACTCAATTTTGGAGGGCCAGGTTTTTGGGGGAAATGTGCATTTAGTATATAAATAAATATTATTTTATGTAGCAGTAAAGCTATACAATATTTGTTTATATGTTTGAAAACAGTGTACCTTGCAGAAGATTAAATTATCAATTTTTCTAATCTGGACCCACTTCTTTTGGGGGTGGGTGGCTGTTGTTTGTTTTTTAGTTTGGTTTTCTTTTTTAGGAGGCCTATTTTTTCAAAACTGACTTATGATTTTGGGTGGTTCAATTTGAGTGACCAAGCTAAAAGTGCCTTTGGGGAGTCTGATTTTTTTTTTCAGTGCTTTTTTTCAGTACCTTACAATCGGTGCAAAATGGGAGTGGATGCCATTAGACCACTCTGAACATTTAGGCCAGAAACTTTCACTCATTTTTCCAATAATTATATTAACCCAAAATAAAATGTCAAGAAAAGATCTGAACAGCTGAATATTCCCTGTAGGATCTATCGACATTTTTTTTTTCCCTTAAAGTCATACTGTGCTGTAAATTTTCCTTTATTAGGATAAGTTTCTTCTAGCAGATGGAATAATGGTTAAGGCTTGACTGAAGCCAGGAACAGAGAGATTAGTCTACCACAACCACTAAGAGGTAAAAAAATTGTCAATAATATTAAATAGCAAATGAATAAGCACAAAGCATATATGTGTTTTTATTCTACTGATAGGAGGGGGGTAGACTAAGATTTCAGTATTCACTGGTAATTTAAAGGTGGTTTAATTAGGTATATTTCTAAGGTATGAATATATAAGAAAGAAGTGAGACTACTTTCAACAAGTTTGTTTTTCAAGCCACAAATATTAAGATGTAGTGTTGCACATGGATTTATGAAGTACCATTACATTTAGAGAAGTTTGGGACATAATTGGGACATTATGAAGAATGATTTGTAATATGATGTAGAGGAAAAGTGGGAAAAGGTATAAATGGAGTAATGAGATGGCAATAGGATTTTTACCAGGTTTTTACTGTGCGGGTATGTGAGAGAGAGGCTAATGCAGTATCCACTCTATTTTCCAATAATAATACTATTTCAAATAATCATGTGTCATGTTTTTTAAACTTCGCATCTACAATTCTGCATATTCTATATATGCATTGTGGTTTCCTCTTGCTTTAAAAGGATGTTTGCTTTTTTTACAGATCACCCTCAAGGCATAAGAAATTAAAAAATTGTTGCCAAATCTTTCAGTGAATTACTCCTATATTCTAACCTTCCTGTTCTTTCCTTGCTGTACTATTTTATTGTATAAGAAATGGAAACCTACTGTAGCTACCCCACCATTACTTTTTCATTCTGGCTGCAATACTCAGTAGTTTATTTTTACTAACAACAAATATAATAGGGCTCAACACTCAAGGTAACTTTTATCCTACATCGTAGTGGGTAAACAGCTTCTATTATAGATTATTAGATGGCCATCAGGCTACACTTTATTTACTGTAGGGAAAATGTTTTTTATTGTTTTCCCCGCATAGTAGTAAAGATTATAGTAAATAAGGAGTCTTGTAAAACAATGGATCCACGTAATTTCTTTCCATCTCTGTGGGAAAAATTTAGGCCTGTGTATGCTTTAACTCCTTATCTTTATATCTAATTCCTAGATGGCTCTTCATCCTGGAGCAATACTTGAATAAACAGCAAACTCACATAAAAAACAATTTACTTGGAGCCTAATAGTTTTCCTAAGCATGGCCTATGTATCTGGTCTATATTCTATTGAGATTTGCTAGAGATGATAAAGAACCCTAAAGCAAGAATAGTAGAGCCATAGCAAACATAGCACACTTAGACCTGCAGTAATGATGATGAACTGAGTGTTGTCACACTCATACATTAAAAACACGAGGGCTAGAAAGCCAGAAACAGGTAGAAAGGTCAATGTCAATAAGACCTTGTGCGCTAGAAGGAAGGCCATAACGGCATTCGTAGATGATGTGGTCGGCTGTCTGAGCATGAACACCACAGCTCAAGGTATCAGCAACGTGTTGGGTAAGAGCTCCTCTGCTATTAACTTTAGACTTGATCCCTTCCAGATGCTGGCAGTAGGTAAGAGTCTGGTTCAGCTTGATTCCTAAATAAGTAACAGTGTAACAATATTCAAGTGTCTAGTTGTCAATCTTGACTTTTCTTTCTTTCTTTGATTGGTTGTTATTTAGGTGGAAGGCTGTTGCCACTGCTTTAGTGAGGCTGACCTGGAGATGCCATTTATGAAGGTAGTTGGCAAGGGTGTTCATGTCCAATGTCAAAGTGGATTCAGTGGCTTCCCGTTGCTTGCTTGACTTGGTGAAATCCATGTCATTGGTATAGCCCAGGCTTGTCCAACATATGGCCCACGGGCCGCCATGAGGCCCTCCAAACTGTTTTCTGAATCCGAGGTGCTGTGATTGGAAACTAAAGTAAACACTGTACTTTTGTTTCGGGGGGGTGATGTGATACCGCTTCCCATGAGGTCTTTGAATATGGCTTGCCAACCCACTGGGTGATAAAAAGTTCATGATCCAGCCCCACATTCAGAAAGGTTGGACATATAGCCATACTTCTTGGATTGGGTATCAGGGCAGGTCGACAATGTACAGTTAAAAGCAATGGAGAAAGTACTGAGCCTTGTGGGGAGGGATACTGGTGGGGGAGAGGAACATGGGGGGACCCTTGCCAGGCCCTATCCCCTGCCCACTCTCTCAGCCCTGTCAATGGCTGCTCCATCTGGGCCCAACATCACAGCACTTAAAACAAACAAACAAACAAAAAAAAGCCCCCCACTCACTGGCTACTGCTGTGGCTACCAGGGCCTCTGGGGGCTCGTAGCACAGCCCCCCCCATGCAGTGCAGGGCAGTAGGGAGCAGTGGGGATTGCCCCCCACCTGGCAGGAGCTGGTGAGTGAGGAGCCTATTTTTTTTTAAGTGCCAGAACACTGGGGCTGGGCAAGGCAGCCATTGATGGGGCTAGGAGAGCGGGTGGGGGATGGGGCATGTTCGATTCAGCGATTTGGCCAATTCAGCAGTGTCTGAATCTCCAAATCAGTTTCAGACAAATTGCTTTGGGACAGTGATTCAAATCACTGAATCTAATCACTGTCCCCTGAATCCGCTGAATCCAAAAGCAAATACTAGCTGCTTTGCACAGGTCTATCAGTTTGTGTTTTAGTTTAAACAAACAACCTCTTTTTACTCAGTAACTTTTCTTTTCTGGTCCCTTGGATAGCTTCCTAAAAATAGATTACTGAAATGAACTCAGAAGTCTATCATGATAGTAAGCAAAAGTTTGCTAATTTTTTTAAAATAAATTTTCCTCAGATGGTCTTTTAATCTCTTTTGTGTTTGTTTTCTCTGTGAAACTGTAACTCAATTAAATATTACTAACAGAAAAACCAATTTCAAGTCTGTCACATGATGATTTGCAAAAACAGAATTTTGGATGTACAAGTTCAACTATGGGTATTGGAAATGATATACACTCCATTAATTCAGAAAACAGACAATACTTTGTGACTTATCTGATCCACCACAATTTAGTAAGTCAGTCTGAATTTGGAATAATAATGTTCAATACTTTCAGTAAACTGCTTGTGACCATAGAGTAGAAGAAGAAAAGATGTGTATAAGATGTGTTCAACAGAAATCAAGACCAACATAGATATTACAGTGCACAAATTGGTTGTTAGGTTGCATTTGATAATTATACATGTGGTTTTTCAACTATAGTGAACAGCAGCCTACCTGCAGTGGGATTACAATTTACATTACCACTTATGAAACAGAAAAAACTTGTTTTGCTTTTTAGAAAAATTGAACTTAGATCTGTGAAAGAATAAAGTACCATCTTCACTGAGATGCCGAAATCCATATAGGCTTGTATTAGAAACAATACAACACAGAGTACACATTATATCAACTAGTAAAAAATCTGAAAAGAAGCCATTAAAAGGTTGTTTTTTCATGACATTTCTAAGTAATAAAATTGAGATGGGATAATAGGTTATTTTATATTTTTTTTAATTAGAGTTTTCATTAGCCCATTTCAGAAATGAGATTTAGTGCTTGATCATGCCCTATAAATGCACAAATAATCTTTATTCATGTGAGATTTGATCCTACAGGGCCACATGTTGAACTTTACTTAAATAACTAGTTCTGTTGAATTTGATTAGATTTATTCTCAACAGTCAGCTCGGTCACAGGCATGAGCATTTGCAAATCGTGGTCAACCAATATCAAGTACAGAAGGAACTTCAGGGTTAGACTATTAAATGGCAATTCAAGGACAATATAATCTACTAATTTCAAAGGCACACCTATTCAGTTGAGCTCTAATTGTCTCTTTGGTACCTTCTATACATTACCGTTAAGGAATGATTAACCAGGTGACGTGGCAGGAGGCATGATTGTTGGATCACACATTAGATCCCAATATATCTTTACCTGCACATGTAGAGGGGCTCTTTCTATCAACTGCTTTTGATTGTACAAGGACACGTACACTTAGGACAGAACAATTGCATGTATAAAATCAGGCCTGAGAATGACTGACTAAAATACGGTATTACACAAAACGACCTTGGGTAATCCATAAGGTGAATATCAGCTACAAGTTTGCTCTTGTCACTAATAAATAAAGAAAGAAAAAGTAGTAACACACTGGATTGCATTAAAAGGACCATTGGTTGGAAGACAAAGAAAGTGATTTGTCCGCTCTGTTCAGCACTAGTGATGGCTCAGCTGGAGTCCTGTGTCCAGTTTCGGGCACTGCACTTCAAGAAAGATGTGGACAGACTGGAGAACAACTAAAGTGATTAGAGGTCTGGGACATGTGACTTGCAAGGAACAGAAGGAAAAAAAAGTGTTATTAAGTATGGAAAAGAGAAGACTGAGAGGGAATTTATTATACCTAAAGAGTATAATAAAGAGAATAGTGAGAGGCTATTCTCTGTGGCTGCAGTGGACAGGGCAAGGTGTAAAACTGCAAGAAGGAAAAATGGTTTAGATATGAGGAAGAACGTTCTCCCTGAGAGGGTAGTTGAGCTTTGAAAAAGGCTACGCAGAGGTTTATGGAATCTCCATTCTTGGAAGTGTAAGTTAAATGCTTTTCTGAGGCGGTTTAGACATGTGTAATTCTGCTTTGCTCAGGGGTTGGGGCTAGATGACTTTCTGAGGTCAATTTGAGCCATACTTTTTTTCCTGGTTCTGTACAAGAATAAAGTTGTTTTCCAGTTTATTCAATGTAATTTAGACACTAGAGAGGTAGTTACTGGCAGTCGCATCGTAATCAGATGTTCAGAAGTAGCCATTTTTTTTTCTCTTTGGAGAGTCATTTTAAGGTTACTGCCCAGCCCTTTGGCATCTCCTCTTTATGGCTTTTAGTTCTTTTAGTTTAACAAATCAAATCCCACTTCAGTTATATTATATGCACTTTACTTGGGGCTGAGGGGAAACGGAGAATAATACTCGAATGCTAAAGTACTTTTTTCTGAATCTGTTTTTAAAATAATCTTTTCATGTCTTTCTCTCCTTTTCATTGCAATTTTCTCTGTCAATCTGACACTTACCCTCTAGTTTCTGATTGACTGTCCCCCTTTTTTAACCATTATCCCATTTCTTTGCTTTCATTGTACTGAATAAATTTTATTGCCATTCAGCTTTTCATAAGAGTTCTTGCCTGCCTGATCCTCTGCTACTTTTCTGCAGCCATTACAAGGCTCTCAAGAAAAGTTCAGAAGCAGAGAAACCATCAAAGCTATGGAAGCAGCATAAATATGTGCTGTGAGAGAGTGACTTGTTACTTGCATGTTCATCCACATGCATACCTTTTTCTAGATTGTCATTTTCTTGACTCTTTCTTGTTTCTTCTTGACTTACTAATAGAAGAGTCCTAATAACTGCCATGCTTTATATGCACATATGACATAATGCTAAAGGGTCTCCTATAGCTTTTCCATTCTTATCTGAAGAAGCAGCAAGATGGATGATCCAGTGGAATAGTCTAGTGGAACATAAGTAATGCTTTCTTGTGTGTGGCAGTGACAGAAGTGAAGTGTACACTTTTGGGATGGATTGTGCCCTGAGTAGACATGACTGCTGCACTGATTGGCCCAGTTCTCTGTGACACCAAATGGGCTTTACTACTCCTGGGCCAGTTTCTCTTTCTAGGGACAGGTATAGAGATGCATGTGATTGTGTGCGCGCTATGTTTATATATTTTTATCAATGCATTTATTGTAGGCTAATACAAATGTATATAAATCCCTCAAAATCAAAAGAAGGAAAATACAGCAAAAAAAAAAAAAAGAAATTAAAAAGTGAGCCAAAGGCATAACTCAAAGGGTTTGCTCTCAGAACAAGCAGCTCCTGATGGGGCTGATACCACTGCAATGCGTGTGGAGCAGCAAACTCAAAGTTGCATAGTTTCATAGTTTGTAGGGTCAGAAGGGACCTCACCAGATCATCAAGTCTGAACCCTTGCCATGGCAGGAAAAAGTATGACCCCAGCAAGGTGTTTGTCTAGCCTCCTCTTAAAGAACCCCAGGGTAGGAACGAGCACCACTTCACTTGGAAGTTGGTTCCAGATCCTGGCCGCCCTGACGGTGAAGTAGCACCTCCTGATG
>NW_017728992.1:77852676-77866648 GCF_001723915.1 Gavialis gangeticus | reverse complement strand
CTTTCTGCCCCCTATGTAGTTAAAAAAGGACTTCTTGTTGTCCTTGATCCGGGTAGCCAGTCCCAGTTCCATCTCTGCCTTGGCCTTCCTGACTGCCCCCCTGCAGCCCTGAGCAACCACAGTATAGCCCTCCCTGGTGACAGCCTCTCCCTTCTATTGGGTGTGCGCCTCCCTTTTAGCTAGGAGACATTCCCGGATGCTTTTGGTGAGCCATGGGGGCTTTTGCACCCTCCTGCCCCCTTTGATCTGTGTTGGGATTACCTTCCTTTGGGCTTGGAGGATCGTCTCCTTAAGGAACGACCACTCTTCTTGGACACCCAACTCCCCTCCCCTCTGGGACCTCAGTGCCTTCCCAACAAATTTGAAATTTGGCAGCAAAAAAGGAGATAACAGGCTTCACCCTCTGGCTCCTTGACACATTGTCCCCTCTCCCACAGCAGCAGCAACTTTCCCTGGAAGTGAGGATCTTGCCAGCAAAACCCCATGGCTGCTCCTCCACCCTAGCTGTTGGAGCAGCAGTGGCCTTAGGGGAGGGCAAACCAGGTGACTTCCCATGCTTTAGGGAGCCTGAATTTTGGCGGCAGGGGGAGTTTTTGCAAGGAAGTAGCTCTCTTTGCATTTTAACACTCGATAATTTAATTCCCCCAAAGAATATTAAAAAGATTTACAATGAAACATTGGTGGGTTAATATTTACCTTAGTACAAACCTCTAAGATGCCCCAAATGACTCTCTTACTTAAGGTCCCAACAACCCTAAGGCCACCACTGGCTGGAACCACAGCAAGGAAGATGCAGAGTATAGGGAAGAGCTCCTGCTTCCTTTCCAGTGGCATTTCTTCCCCATCCCAGACAGCCCCTGGGGCTCATGCCCTGCTTTCCCACCCATACTTCCACTACTGAAATGAGCCAGGTTTCAGAAGGCTGAATGCATTCCACAAAATGTATAGTTTCAGCTTCTCATAGAACCAAAACCTTTGTCCTCATAGAACTAAATTCAGCTCTCAGATTTATGTGGGACTCACATTGATGTTTAACTAGCTCATTTTGTTGAGGTAAGAGAGAACAATGTTGGCACCAAAGCTGCCTTTAGCAAAATTTGTGATAAAAAACTTGGTTTGTGGAATGACACAAAGTTTGTTTGTTTTCTCAAGTTGGATTATACATCATTCAAATCTACCATGTGACGGGGGTAGGGAAAACATGCTGTTTCAGTCAGACAAAATTCATTAACCAGGATTCAGTTGTGTAAGTACATGTCAATCATGTGATTGTAATAGCAGTTTCATCTTCTTTCCATCCCAGGTATTGCTGAATCTACCAGTGTGATCTTGATACCATATTGGCAGAAACCTGATTTGCTAGGCTTTTGTATTTATGACTTTTCTCCAAGACAAGTAAAACTATTGAGACTTGAGGAAAGAACCTCATGGATTTCTGGAGAAAGTAACAGATTAATGGCAGCAGTAAGAATTAGATGGTATTATTACTGGCAGCTCTAATTTTGCTTCTGTCCCCATTAGAATATAGCAAGGCAATGCGGAGAAAGATAAAGTTTTGGTAAATATAATCAACATTTTCATAACTTCCTATCATGTGTCCATATTGGGAGCTATAGAACCTGTAGACATACTGTGGTGTGTCATTGCAGCCCTCAGATGTTTATAAGTCCCACTGAAATCAATTAGATGTTTGCATGAATGTGGACTGCAGGACCATGCCATTAGGGGTTAGTAGCTATGAGAGAATGAAGGCAGAGGTTGGCTGAAGTAAATTATAAATCTAAATACAACTAAGCTTTGGGAGGATTTCACACGACATTTCAGATCTGATTGTGCATTGTAATTATCATAGTAGGACAAATAATACCTAAGCACCACCAAGCTGTGTCTAAAATTCAGATTCATTCCCAAATCTGGGTATTGAACTCCTGCAGGTGGGTTTTTCTCATTATTAGGCTGTGACTTCGTCTGAAATATGAATATGATATTTTCCACTTTTAGATTTCAGGCAGCAGTGGACATATTTAATTTGTAGGACATCTTTTCTCGTTAATTTGATAAACCCTTAGTTTTTTAAGCATTTTAATCTTAGATCAAGTTTTGCATATGTGATGCTTATCTTAAATGGTTTACTGAAATCCACATAAGAAATGGTTTATTATTTGTTAATTTACAAAACTGGGGGACCAGGGAAGACTGAGACAAGCTTTTGCATGTTTTACTTCCAACCGAGATGATAATTGATATAAAACTGAGTCTAACAAGTGAAAAGAGGAGTTTAATTCTTAATCTGATATATAAGATCTCTAACAATCAACCTTATGGTAAAAATATTCAGGTGATGACTATCTATGCCTTTTACATGCTGGATAGTTATTCTTTATTTGTTAAACGTAGGCTTACCATATTTTCAGTTTCAAAAAAGGACACCTGTCAGTGGAGGGTTGGGGGGTAATGTGCCTGTGTCCTGCCCTTGCCCCTCACTCCAAAGCCACAGCACCCCCTAGCCCTGCTGCTGCCCTCCTTTCCCAGCCCACAGCCCCCTGGCACTACCTGTGCCCCATGGTCTTAAGCCACACTCCCCTACCCCCCTGGGACCCATCATTCCTCACCCATAGCCTCCTGTTCCTGCCTGACAGTATCTCCCATCTGCCTTGCCCCTACAAGCACAGGCACTGGCCCCGGTGCTGTCAGCCATGCCACACAGCTCCCTGCTGCCCCTGAAAGGCCACCCACCTGTTGCAGCCCCAGCGCCCAGGTAGCTTTCCCCAGTGTTGGCAGGCACCCATACCCTTCACATCCATCCCCTCCATGCACCCCTGCCATACACTGTCCCAGACGGTCCCCTAGCCCTGGCCCTCCAACTCCCACCCCTCATAGACTTACCTGCATCTAGCTGCTGGAGTGCTCCCACCACCTTGCCTGGCTGCATGCTGGCCACATGTGTGCACGCACAGATGCACACGATGCCCCCTGCCTCCAATTGCCCTCCCTCTAACCCCAAGCAGTTCCTTGTTAGGGCAAGCTGAGAAAAATTTTGACGCTGAGCAGAGCAAAATCCCAGACATCTGTTGATATTCTAAAAAACTGCCTGGATGGAGTTGGGGCGACCCAAAAAAGAGGACATGTTCAGGAAAACCCGGTCATATGGTTACCCTATTAAATGAATCATTAAGTACTAGGTATCTATAAAGAGGAACTAATAAAAGGGATAATAATTCAAGCATGCTTACTAAATTCTTTTTCTTCTTGTAATGAACAAGTTCAAAACTTTCACCAATATTTTCCAATGGTAGAAATGAATGCTGTATATTTTAGGAAACTAATGACATACAGTATTTTCAAATATGATTACTAAAGGTAAATAAACTACCAGTTAAGAATTCTCCAACCTGTTTTTTCTATTAGCAACTTTATAAGGGAGATTATTAACATAGATCATCTGTGGGCTCCCCTACTGCACTGTGACACAGGATCCTCTTCATTGCGCTGTTCCTGGGGGCAGGTGCAGGAAGCAGAAGCTGGAAAGAAAGTCCAGAGATCCTGGCTGCCAGGGCAGCCAGAACTGTAAGGGGAGTGGCTGCTGGATGAAAGCTCAGGGCCTTGTGTACTGCATGTGGCCTCCAGGCCAGGCCACCAGTTGGCCATTCCTGATCTAGAACAGCATCCATTAATTACTACAACAAAATTTTGCTACAACTGACTTTAAACAGAGCTAATGTTTCCATTATGTTATCAATAACCACTGCTCATGTATGTCCCATGCTTACAATTTCTTGTGGAACAAGAATGTGACAGGCTGTCAAGGTACAGAGATCTGCATACAGGGGTGTCTTTTGGTGAGTTTTGTCAAGCCAGGAAAATCCTATTAGCTCCACCTCAGGAGTCTGAGAGGTTAAAAGTTTTCCTGAAGTTGAAGGGAATTTGGGGCAGGATCATAGATGTATGTGAGGTAACTTGGAATAGTGAGACTAAGGAAAAAAAAACATTGGTTTTTCTTCTTGTTAAAAGCAAACCCCAGGAAGTTTGAATACCGTGGAATGCTATATTTTCTCACAAGGCTGGTGAGAACTGCCCCTGATTTGCACATGTAGCTGAAACTGAATTGGTGACAGAGGAAAAACAGAAATACAACAGTCTCCTCTCAAGTTATTGCATTCAGGGTAATAAAGTGTGTGCTTGAGTTAAAATAGCAGGTTCAAGAAGTCAAGGTGTTTGAAGTCATACAATGCAAAACTGCCATGCCCAGCAACCGAAGCTTCCATGTCTCTGAGGTAAGACTATTATTCTTTGGAATTTAGCTCAGTTACACCTTCTCCTTGTATTTGCATTTTACTGAAACCAAAATAAGCTGTATTACAAATGCTAGATAAAATAGGAAGTAATAATTAGTGAGAGTTGCAAAACTCTACTGCCCTCATACCTGGTGACGGGATTTTATTGCTATTTTAAGGGTGTAAACTTTATTAGCATTCTTTACCATCAGCATAGGAAAGCGTGATATTTGCTGGGTAGGTCATATTTTCATGACATTTTTGTCAAACTGTTCTGTACAGACTTTCAAAATGCTTATTCATCAAGTGGAAAGAGAAGGAGGAGTGGAAGAACAACACTGCTTGATTTCCTTAATGCCTTAGCTTTCATCATTCCTGTACTGGAATACAATAATAATTTTGATTTAAGATCAGAAGTTCTTAAATTAAATAAAAATCCACACATTTTAAAGAAAAAGCAAATGTGACCATCAATAGTTTAATGGAGCTTTAGAATTCATCATCAAGTGTATGCATGTGACTAAGTGCTCTACAAATGCATTTGTTTGATGGTTTTTTGAACAAATAGCTTCATAATGGCAACTGAAGCCTTAAGATACACATCCTGAAGAATAAGCATTGGTGTTGAGGTAATGTGGAAATATGGGCAAGCTATGTTACATGTTGTCCTCTTTTTCCATTGATAGCAACCCATCCATGCAAACAGCCTGCAAAGGGGGCCATAGTAGACATCAGGACATACCTTTCCTAGAGTGGAGAGTGATTCTCAAGAACATACAGGTTGCTGTGCAGCACAGCACATGCATACATGCTGTACAGACATCTTCAGCAGAAGTACAAGACTGAGGCAATGGCCAGTATATAACAGTGATTGAGGCCCCTGCCCAATGATTTTTTGTGCTCTTATGAGCAACCTCTGCATCTTATAAGGCTGGCTGGTCCACAGTGTAGAGGTGCAAAGTGATTGCACCTCTGCACTGCTTGACTGAAAGATGCCATGCCTCCTATATCTCCTCTACCATTGCTGTCACTCTGAAGTGGTTTAATTCACTGGATCACTGGATGGGAATAAATGCCAACCATTACACTTTGCAAAACACTTTTTAAATTAAAAACAAACTAAATATACATTTGAAGCCTAAGCTTCATTCTCAATGTGCTTTTAAATATGAAATAAACCAGGCTGCAACATGTATAATGAATACATGTCTGACTTTTTGTTGTAATGCAGTGGGCAGTCTTTCCAGTGTGGCGTGGCATGTGACTACATATTTTTGGAAACTATCACAACAGACTTTGGTAACTGGAAGTTGCTCATCTTTATCAGTAATAATAATAGCCAGAAGAGTCAAGTAACAAGAAATGCCCCCCTTGTTATTTATCCTCCAGTAACCTGGATTGTGATCAGTGCATTAGCATGTCAGTCCCTTGATGCTTGTAGCTTAGAAGCAATTTTCACTAACCAAGGATGCTACTGCCATTAACTGGAGAGTAAACTGCTAAATACGCTCAGTGAAAGATGGGATGGGGAAAATATACAATTGCTGCAAATCAATTTTATATGTTTGACTCAGTGAGCTGAAAAATCAATAGCTAATGCATGATTTCAAGAAACTCATAAATTAACCTGTTTAATTGTTAGTAGGCCGTGTTTCCTAAATAGACTAAGACCATTATTTCTAAAAGTATTACCATGCAAGTACACCTTTCGCAGGTCTAAGAAACCACACTCTTCCACTGCACAATGGTAAAACAGCCACCATAATTATTATATAGACAAGTGATATTCCAGTGGTTCTGTTTCAGGATGGAGTATATAGAGTGGAATGCTGCTTAATTTAACAGCTCTGGGAGTTAGGGAATATAATGACGTTTCCAGTTCTGTTGCATGTTTCTTACTAGGCCTTTTGTGCAAATCATTCAGTCTTTCCGTGCATTTTGGAGGCATCATGAAGGATACTTAACAATTGCAAAATGCTTAAAGTTTTTTGGATTACAGTTGCAATATATATTCTTATTTTAGATCATAAACTGGGTCTAACTTGGTGTCTTTGGGGATTAACAGGCTTTATTTATTTACTGATTTTATTTATGAACAAATTTAAAAGTCCAAAGACTTTGGATCAATTTCTTGAGGTACTTAACACACTTCACTTGCCTTGCTATTCAGTTTCATTCCATCATACTGATCACCATAGTATTTATACTTTTTCCAGAACCGGAATTCAGCAATACAGTATACCTTATGTGCAATTCTTTCATTCTTCACACAATATAGGAAATTCATAAGCAGGGTTTTGAGTCCTCCATGGCCATCCTCGGTCAGTCCTCCATGGACATCACCAGCCAGTCCAGGAGGAGAATCCAACCTGCTGCTGGGTGATAGCCAGCTGCCAGGCAACAGATGGGGCTATGGTTAGGGGCAGGGCAGCAGGTGGCACAAAGGTGACCACTAGGGCCAAAATGGTGTCCAGCATCTGCAGGGCCCCGGCCATGGATGGTAGTGACCCTGACGCTGCATCCTGGCTGCCGACTGCAGCCGCTCTCTCATGTGAAGCTGCAGGGCCTTCAGAGCCATGAGAGAGCTGTTTGTGAGAGTTTGCAACATTTCTGAGATAAGATGCTGCGTACAAGGGGCCCATACACTGCCCAGCCTCAGATTGGGGGTTGTGAGTGAATGGGTGCCCAGGGCCTGGCAGTCTCAGGCCCAAGTAGCTGCCAAGTCCCCATCCCTGATCACTCCTGTCACAGGCCAGCTGGGCACTGTGAGTGTATCAATTCTATCACAGGCCAACTGGGCTGTTAGGTTCACTTTCAGATCAAGGAGACAAAGTTGGGAGTGAAGTAAAGGCAAATTTATTATAGCTTATACACACACAACAGTTAACAGAAAGATAAATGCGATAAGCAGATAATGCAGTATTAAAGAGCTAATAGTAAATAATAACAGATAAAAACAACAGATAGATAGATCAATTCTGTCACAGGCCACCTGGGCACTGTGAGGGTATTAGCCACTGAGCTGTTCAAAACAACAGATAGACAGACATGGGTTGGCAACTTATCGATAGTCCCTCGATGCCTAGGTACACGTCAAGTGATTTCAGCAAAGTCAGGTGTCCCTGATCGATGCTGTCAGAGGGATTACTGGGGAAGGTCCCTTGATCAGGATCTGATCCTCACTCGCACCAGGAGTCTGGGGTCCAGACATGGAACAGAAATGATCGTTCTGTTCCCTCCTTCCTGCTGGTCACCTGATGCACGCACCTTTTATACCTAGTCTTATACTAATCCTTTGGCTTTAGAGCCACTCACAATCTTGCCCTATAGCTGTTACCCTATGGACTTGAAAGGTGTTAAAAATTATCATAAAAGGCTACTACCTAGACTCAGGTTTGTCCAATAATCAAATTATAATGCAGCACCTTTAGGTTTGAAATTGACATTGCTCCACCTAAGCCCCAACCCCTTTTAGGTTTTCTTTGAATATGCTTTCTTGGAATGTGCTCTTCTGGAATGTGTTGGGTGTGCCAAGCAGTTGGATCCAGTTTTTTATCGTTAAAGCTAAACCCTGAGCAGAAACCATTAGGTCAGCTAATCTTGCAGCTACAGCTTTGCCTTTGGGGCCCAGTCAGTTCAACAAACAGTTAATTCTATCATTTTGGTTAAACTTATAACAGATAAGTTACATTTGCATTTACAAACTTACAAGCTTTATGTTAACTAATATTACCTGTTTAGGCAAAATACCAAATGTCTCTAAGAAGCACATATTCATTGCTTATTAATCCCTCTGTGTGGTTCTGGCTGTTGCACACTTCCAGCGGGCTGCCAGTGGGCTGCTGGGTGCTAGCTGCAGGTAGCCTTCCTCCCCCCCTTCCCAGGCCAAGCTCCTAGCAGCACCAAGTTGCCACAGCTCCAGACCCCTCTCTCCCCCCTTCTCCCCCTGCAGGCCAGCTTGTCTTCTGTGCTGCTACCATGGAGCTTGGGCCCAGGGGGAGTGGGGCTCCTGGATGACTGGGACATAGAGCTGCCTGCAACCCCTTCCTCCCTGCAGGGGGCCTCTCCAGGCAAGTGCCCTGGGGCCATTCCCCCCATGGCCTCTCTGCGCCCTCTCTGCACACTGAGCATGCCCTTGATGTGTGTGCCCTGGGTGGTTGGGTGGTGTGTGAGGAGCTTTTTGTGCAGATTAAGGGGTGCCTGATCCACTATGACCTCCTGCTGCTGCTGGCTATGCTGCCCCAGGCACACCTGGCACAGGACCTTGAGCTTTGATAGTACTGGGGGAAAGCCTGTGCTACCCTGCAACCTCTGCTGCTGCCTGGAGAGCTGCCTGTGGCTGCACTACATGTCCCTGCCCCCCATAGCTGAGAAGGACATAACTGCTGGCATCAACATGTTGAGAAACCTGTGCCCACCTGGCTGTGGTGGCACAGGCTGCTCAATAAAATTTTAAAGTCCTGCCTCCCTGCATGTTATTTGTGGGGGGAGGGGCATGGACCTGAGGGCCAGGGGAGTGTGATCAGGCTAGGCAGGGAAAGGAAAGGGGGGGGGCAAGATCCAGGAATGGGGTTGAGGGTTGGGGCAGGGGCTGGAGTAGGGAGGTCCCCCTCCCCAATATGTGGCTTACCACATGGGTGGATCTGGCATGGCTGGGTGCGCTGGTCAGTCCCTGCTGGTGCTGATGGTGTGCAGCTTCCAGCAGACTCATTGGGTGGTAGAGTGCAGCATGTTGGTACCCAGCCAGCCCACCCGTCCCCCTGGGAGGAGCTGGAACTGCTGGTGGTGACATGGCTGGCCAAGCCTCATGGCTGGGGATGAGGTCATGCACCTGTCAGGACAAGCATTGACCTGGGCTCCCTGAACTGCTGGTGGAGACTGGGGGTTAGGAGGTCAGTGGGATGGGCTGCTGGTGGCCTGAAGGACCCTACCCCAGTGACACATCACCATGGGTGTCAGGCCAGAGTAGGGTCTTAGGCAGGCCACCTCTGCTGCAGTACACAGCCGAGCTGTGGCCTGAGTCCTGGTGCATGGGGATGTCAGTCAGCTGCTAAATAAAAGGCATGGACTTGTGGGCACTCCCTGACTGATGGTTATGGTCAGTGATTTTTACCCACTGTGCCTGTAAGGCCTTGACCTTTATGTGGCACTGCTGTGCTGACCAGTTGTGCCCATGCTCCCATATCTGGCCTGACAGCCCCTCGTACACATGCATGTTAGAGCACCCACCTCATGCAAACTGCTGCTGCACATCCGCCTTGGCCCACAGTACCACAAGGTCACCAGTTTGGGGCCCCAGGTAGTGGGTGTGGCATGGGTGATGATGCCATTGGGTCTCCTGTGCTGGCTCTCTGGGCCTTTGCACAGCTATTCCTGTGCTGCTGGGCTTGGGCAACTGCCTGCATCATGCAACACAGGAGCATGGTGTGGGACTAGGAGCTGTGTGACAAGACAATGCACCACAGCACATTCTGGGTCTGGGCAGGTTGCTGGGGGTCAGCCTCGGGCAGTTGGAGCTGGACTTGGTGGCTAGGAGCTGCCTGAAGCTGGCCCCAGGTGCTGGAAGGCCTGACAGCAGCCTGCAGCCCTGGATAGCATGGCCCTGGCAGTCATGCAACATGGCTGTGCCAGGCAGTGGCACGGCAGTGCAGGCAGGCTGAGGCCTTTGCAGGGGGAGCAGAAGCCAACAGTTGCCCCAGGCTCCTTACTTTTATGCCCCAAGACTCTAAATGTCTGAAGGCTTTTAAGGGCCTGAGGATGGGGTTGGCATAGAGCTGGCTCAGCCCTGGGGCAGGAGAGGCTCCCAGCCCCAGATAGCTGGGGCTGAGCTTATGCTGGTCCCCTAGTGGCAGATCTGACCATGGCTCCTCATTGGCATACACACAAATGTTACTATGCAGTAACTACTCAGAAGTAAATTTGCTACTTGCATTTGCAGGTAGCAAATTTAGTCACAAATAGTGAAATATACTGCGCAATGAGCATGTGCACATATAGATGTGTACGCTTACTGTGCAGTAAAGCACCTTGTGTGTACACACCCAGTGGCCATAATTATTTAAATTGGAGGGCAAATATAATGCCACCTATATCCTAGTTTAAAGAAGATCTGTTCAGAATTCCCTCCAGTTGTTCAGACAAAGTTGTCAGCTCAGGTTCTCTGCTGTACTCACTATCTACTGGACATGGATGACTAAGGAAGCAGAAACAGCTATTTGTTCCTTGCTTATTTGGGGTCTCTGCACCCACAGATCCTGTTACTATAGTTACAAAAGGACGGCTCATGAATGGAGAGATGCCAGAGAATAACACTTGTCTTCCATCCCAAAATGCCCCTAAAGCTGTTGGGTGGTAGTATTGTGTGTTTTTTTTCCAGCCCCTTTTCACTGACAGTGATGACAAAGATATCAAGGGACAGATGATCTATAATCATGTCTAGTTTACTGAGGCAAAATGTGAAGCCTCTTCGCTCTCAGCCAGTTTAGTGGATTTGTGCATAATTACAAGATACATTTGGAAATTATTTTATTTTTTGTTGTAAGTATATTTGCTACAGAGGCTGCTTAAGAGTTGCTTCACTGTGGTGCTGGGGATTAAGATTTCTATTGCAATGCACTGATTTTGGTGCAGATACCATCACAGTAAAGAGGACTCATGTATCATCTTCACTTCGTAGCAGGAATTCACTTTCCTTTCCTCCCAGAACAAATGGGCTACTGTGTGTTTGTCCAAGGCTAACACATGATGAGTGTCAGATCATCCGAAAATGGTCTTTTGCCTATCCAGATCAATGTCATCTTCCTCACTCTTACTTAGATGATCTTCTACTGAGTAAAATACTGTTCTATAAAACAGCTGGAGTTGAACTCTGTGCTCCTTTGTCAGGTATCAGACCTACAGGGAAAGTATTTATTGTAAATATAGATGATGAAATTGTGAGGACAGTTTTATTTATAATGTATTACCAGTGGCTTTAGATACTTGCACTGAACTTCAAGATGCGTAGAGAATTCTAACTTTAATTTTCTTGCAATTTCTTGACAGACAGAGGAGATAGTGATAGCCTTACATACGTTTTGCATAAATCTTTAATGCTTGTTAGTGGGCTGCTGTTTAGACAATATTATACTTGATAGTTATCAGCAGAAGTTGTCCACACATTGCATGATTTGTTTAGCTCTTTGAGGCACCTACATGGATTACCGTCACTGGGAAGAAAAAAACTGAATTAAATAAAAAAAATGTAAATGTAAAATAAATACAATACTACTACTGGCATACATTAAAAGAAACTTTTTAAAATACACTTTTCTCACATTAAATGACTCTTATTGTTACACATACAACTCTTATCGAAACTGCAGAGTGGAAAATACTGAGTAGAGCCCTGAATCAAAACTAAATGTTAATGGAAGTTTTAGTTTAAACTACAATTACTCTAAAATGCATCTCTGACTATGGGGGTGTTCAGGCATTGAAACAGGCTAGTAGAGAAGTTGTGGAATCTCTATCCCAGGAAATTTTCAACAGCATAAACTCTTGATTGGATAAACTCTTGGTTAGGAGGGTTTAGTCACAGGTGGTCCTCCCTGTATCAAAATGGAATGTGCTGAGATCATCTTATGAACTGGAAAGAGTTTTGTATTAGAAACAGAGGCAATAAATAAATAGCATTTGGTTTCTGGAGGCAGGAGGTGCAAATTCTAAGTTGTGCTGAGTCAGGTACCTATGTGTAGAAGCATAGGTTTGGAAGGAACATCAAGGATCATCTACTCTAATCTCCTGCACAAATGTAGAATTCAATATTCCTAAATCAAACATGCCCACCTACACTCTTTTTGAAAACCAACAATGAAAGACATTCCACAACTTCACTAGGCAGCTTGGTCCACTGGCCTACAGGTCTTACAGTTACCATGTGGATTTTTTCTTCTCTTTTTCTTCAACTTTATCTATTTTTTTCTTGCTATTCTTTAAGCCCCTTGTTTTGTGTCCTGAGTTCTGTTGTAAGGGAGACTAGTTGTTCGCCTCTTCATTATGGTAGCCTTTCCAATTTGGAAAACTAATATCATATCCCTTCATTACCTCCTTCCCCTTCCAAACTAAACCTATCCAGTTCTCTCAAGCTTTCTTTGTACTGCTTATTTTTCCAAACCCTGTATAATCTTTGTTGCTTCCTTCTGGATCTTTTCCAGTTTCTGTACATCCTTCCTAAAGTTCAAAACTGAAACCTGTACTGTAGGTGAAACTTACCCAGCACTGAATGGAGTGAGACTATTATATCCAACAAGATCCTTCTCAGTACTATTGCTTATCCAGTTACCTGGCTTTTCTCCACTTGGCGTAGCATCTTCCATTCGTCTTTGTTGAATCTCTTTTTGTTGTCCATAGCTCAGTGGTCTAATTTATTCAAGTTCATTTTTTTAATGCTAAGGCTATCATCCAAAATGTTTGCAACAGTTTATGTTCCTTTTACATTGAGTTTCATTCAGTTTGAGTTATACAGGCTGGCTGTAGATTACTTGAGGAAATAATAATGGTGTCCTATACCTAAACAGCCACTCACTGTAGGCAGGCTTCTAGAACCAGAGGTTGCAACCATAATTTTTGACACCTGAAATGAATCAACATTTGTTAACTTCAATTAGGTCTGATGCATTCACTGCCTGTATTATTAATTTCTTTTAACTTCACTTTCATTCAAACTCTAAAACCCAATGTAAAACCTAAAAATTGTGAAGTTTCACCTTAACATGCATAGAAATCATATAAAATCCGAATTTCATTTGATCTTGATGAGTATTGGCTCAGATTCTCTGTAAGTGGTACTGGATTTTATAATGGTCTAGGAAATATATTTAATCAACAAGAAATGACATTTTTTATTATGACCAGTGCTGGCAAAAACCCAAGCTTCTATGGTTTCCAGTTTCATTGCAAATATTATATGTAGCTCTAATATGTACCGTGAAATTTTTTTTCTAGAGTTTGCTCTGGTAAATACAATAAAATGCCTATTTAACATTTTGAAATAGCTAATCCTAATGAATGAAATTGAAATGTAAATTTCTGCTAATTATCTGACCATATAAGCTTGGTTACTTATTCTGCTCATTTAGTCAAAATTAATTGAAAACTTTTCAGTATAAATATGCTAGAATTTTAAATGAAAATGGAACAAATTTTGTCACAATAAGCAAAACTATCACAATTATACTGCCTCACTCACGCTTCATTCTTTGTCAGAGGAAACTACAGCTACTTTAATTTAATGTACTTGCTACCAGGGAAAGCAAGAAGATTTGAAAATGGTGTTTTCCTTTCCTCTTGGAGGCCAGATTCATTCTGTCAAAACATTTAACTTCATCAGAACCTTTTGCTGAATTCTGTATTAATATGCAGTAGGAGTTCTGCAAGAGTTATGGCCTGTCATACTTTCAACAATACCCTCCTCTCCATTCACTCTGTCCCACAGAAAAACTAAGAAAAACAAGCAGGCAAATGTCTTGAAAGGTTCACCCAGAAGTTAGGGGTGACTACATCCTTGTCCATTAAAAGACATTAAATGTGGGAGTTATATAACTTCAGAAGATGTTGTAACCAAACAGTCCATTTCTAGGGACTGGTCATCATTTCTCATGCTGACGAATATGCAGCAGTAAGTCATAACAAAAAGCCACTGTGGGAAAAATGACCCC
>NW_017728992.1:77847219-77847676 GCF_001723915.1 Gavialis gangeticus | reverse complement strand
TACATAAGGCCCACAATATGCCTGTCATAAATGTATCTCATCTTTGGCAGCGTCTACAATAATGCAGATCTCAGCCCTTTTAAATAATTACATAAGTGCATAGTTTTGACAGGAACTGTTGGTTCTAACTTCCAGCAGTAACAAGCACAACAGATAATCTCTAATGACTGCATTCTGCATGCTGATTCCTTACCTCCCTCTCTTCTTCTCCCCTACCTATGTTAGCATTTGGAGTACGGTGATTTTAGTTGGGAGTAATGCTTTGTAGAAAACAGGATATTTTTGTCATCTTGCATTATATAGCATGCATTTGTCTGGATTTAAGTACATGTATATAAGATTGTGTCCAATCTTGTCCCACTGAAATCAATGACACATTTCCCAGTGATTTCAACAGGAAGAACAGATTAATGAAGTAATAGTCTCTCTTTCCTGCATAAGTAGAATAGACAGCTAA
>NW_017728992.1:77838807-77842219 GCF_001723915.1 Gavialis gangeticus | reverse complement strand
GGAAGAACAGGTTAATGAAGTAATAGTCTCTCTTTCCTGCATAAGTAGAATAGACAGCTAAGTGTTGTCAGAGAACTGACTTTACTGCACAAAGGATAGTTTCCTGCCTTCCTTTGTCTGTTATAGATTTAAGGAGAGGGAGTCTAAAATTGTTTTCATAGAAAAAATTTGACCAGTGACAATTTCCCCAAACTTGCTGAAGATTTGGAGGCTACTATAGGATATGAAAACACCTGATTTGGGTGATAACATAAACAAATGGTAAAAATGAATAAATTCACAGATGAATGAGAAAAAAACAAAAAATGTGTCCTACAAAGCCAATAAGACCTTGCTTCCTAAGATGACATCTAGGAAGCAAAAAGAAGGCACAGGGTAACATAGGGCCCCTTCAAGATGGACTAGGGCAATTGGTAACTGATAGAATGGGCAAAGCGGAGCTCCTAAATGTCTCTGCATCTGTGTTCCTGGACATGGATAAAAGGATGCATCCCAATGGGACTTCAGGTTAGCATGAGATGGATATCAACCCACCAACTGTTAGCGCTGACTTAGTAAAGGTGCACTTGGAAGGGTTGGATGTATGGACTGTCAACAGTCCCTGATGATCTTCATCCAAGGGTACTTGGTGAATTAGCTGGAGTAATAGCAGAACCACTAGTGTGACTGTTTGAGTGCTTGTGGTGCTCAGGACAGGTCCGGGAGGACTGGAAAAGGGTCAGTGTGGTTCCTATTTTCAAGAAGGGGAAGAAGGAGGAACCAGTAGGTCAGTTAACCTCACCTCTATCCTTGGCAAGACCTTTGAGAAAATTGGTAAGGATCACATTTGTGGGGGACCAGTGGGTAAAATAATGCTAAGGGGCAACCAGCATGGGTTCATAGCAGGCAGGTCCTGCCTGACAAACCTGGTTTCATTTTATGACTGGGTCACAAAATGCTCGGATGAAGGAATAGAGGTAGATGTTATTTACTTAAATTTTAACAAGGCCTTTGACACAGTGTTGCACCCCATTCTTATAAATAAACTAAACAGTTGCAATGTAGATTATTACACAGTCTGGTGGGTGGAAAATTGGTTTATAGGATTCACCCAGAGAGTAATGGTGGACAGGTCGGTTTTTACCTGGAGAAATGTGGGCAGTGGAGTCCCCCAACACTCTGTCCTGGGACTGGGACTGTTCAATATTTTCATTAGTAACTTGGACGAGGGAGTAGAAAGCACTCTGTCCAAGTTGGCAGACAATACCAAACTATGGGGGGAGGTAAACAAACTAGAGGGCAAGGAGTGAATCTTAGTGGATTTGGACAGGCTGAGGAAGTGGGCAGAACAGAATAAGATGCAGTTTAACAAAGATAAGTGCCATGTGTTGCACCTAGGGAGGAAGAACCATCAACACACCTGTAGCCTGGGAGGTACCATTCTAAGTAGCACAACTGCGGAAAGGGATCGCGGAGTTGTAGTTGACTCCAGAATGAACATGAGTCACCAGTGTGATGAAGTAAGAAGTAAAGTGAACCACACTCTTTCTTGCATAAGTAGGTGTATCACAATCAGGTCTAGGGAGATGATACTTCCCCTCTATGTGGCAGTGGTCAGGCTGCAGCTGGAGTACTGTGTCCAGTTTGGGGTGCTGCCCTTCAGGAGGGATGTAGATAACCTGGAAAGGGTTCAAAGGAGGGCCCAGCCATCTGGTTAAAACCTTATGAGGACCGATTGAGGGACATGAATCTCTTCAGCTTCTGCAAGAGAAGGCTGAGAGGTGATCTTGTGGCTGTCTACAAACTCATCGGGGTGTGGGGACGACAGCAGGAAATAAGGGATACAATGTTTACCAGGGTACCCATCGAGGTATCTAGTAATAATGGCCACAAACTGAAGGAGAGTAAATTTAGATTGGACATCGGGAAAAAATTCTTTACAGTGAGGCTTGCCAAAATATGGAATACGCTTTCAAGGGAGGTGGTGCTATCCCCTTCCTTGGAGGTATTTAAGAGGAGATTGGACAAACACCTGGCTGGGGTCATCTGAACCCAACACTCTTTCCTGCCCAGGGCAGGGGGTTGGACTTGATGATCTAATAGGTCCCTTTCAACCCTAAAATCTGTGAAATCTTACACATTATGGGCATCTTCTCAATATGTATAACTTGAAAAAATGGAAAGGTTCTGCTTGAATTGGAGTTACTTGTTCTAGAAATTCTAAGTATTTTAAAACCAAATCTCAAACACCCTATTCAAGCAATTACATCCTACTCTATTCACCAACATTCACCATAATTTGTTCGTGAATTTGCCTCTGCCATTTTTTAGTTCCCCTTAGATGTCTAGAGACACTAAAAATCCTTCTTATGTATTTTTCCCTTCTCTCCATAAAGATATTATGGTAACCATTTTACATGTGAAAACTACTTTTAACTTTAGGAAAATAATGAGCATTTGACCCTTACTCATAGGTTGACAAAACTCTTACATGTATTTTTTTTTTACTTTCATTGCCATGCTGTTTATTGGCCTGGTTTTCAATAAGTTGTTCTTTCGTATGACAAAAACAGTATCCGTATCTTTATCTTTGTGTGCTTTGGCATTTTTGTCAATTCAGGAGCTTTTGCCCCTCAGAGACATTACCAGGGATCACTACATGGATATGGCTCCTGTTGATCCTGTTTTTCAATACGTGCAGGCAATGGAACATTTCATGTAGCTTCCAGTGTGGACCAGAAAAATGGTGCCCTAGGAAAACTTCTATTTAGGTGTCATTTCCATCCCTGTCCCCCCGCCCCCAGTACTCCCCCCCCCCAAGTCACCAGCACTGCTTCTGTGCTGCAGAGGGCTCCATCTGATGGGTCAGATAGCTGGGCAGGGTGTCTGCCTGTGGCAGGGACCACCAGCTAAAGTCCTGTGGAGCTGAAGTAGATGGAGCAGGAGCCTGTGATGAATAGTTGGGAAGTGCTAGCATGGGGCTCCAGTGCCCTGTGCCCCCCACAGAGAACTTCCAGGCCCTCCCCTGCTGCTGGCTGCTGGCCCCAGAAAGTCTATCCTGCCCTGCCCACCCTGCCAAGACCCCTGTCCCCTCTCTACTCCAGTATTGTGTGGGGCCTAAGCAATGTCCCAGGCTGGCACAGCTACCTGCTGTTTGTGGTACATGTGCATGTGTGTGTGCATGGCACCCTCTGACCATGGTGTCCTGGGTAGTTGCCCACCCCTGAGGTCAGCTCTGAAGAGGAATGTACATTGCATGAAGAACAATTGTATGCCTTAACCAGACATTTTGGGCTATCTAGTATACATAACAATCATCTGAAAAATAATTTAACATAGTTGTTCTCTTAAAGAGTCACTAAAAATATTTTATATTTTAACTATAATAGTCTCTGTGAAATTCTGGACTTCTAGATTTAAAAAAAAAAAAAAA
>NW_017728992.1:77830261-77833807 GCF_001723915.1 Gavialis gangeticus | reverse complement strand
AATAGGTCCCTTTCAACCCTAAAATCTGTGAAATCTTACACATTATGGGCATCTTCTCAATATGTATAACTTGAAAAAATGGAAAGGTTCTGCTTGAATTGGAGTTACTTGTTCTAGAAATTCTAAGTATTTTAAAACCAAATCTCAAACACCCTATTCAAGCAATTACATCCTACTCTATTCACCAACATTCACCATAATTTGTTCGTGAATTTGCCTCTGCCATTTTTTAGTTCCCCTTAGATGTCTAGAGACACTAAAAATCCTTCTTATGTATTTTTCCCTTCTCTCCATAAAGATATTATGGTAACCATTTTACATGTGAAAACTACTTTTAACTTTAGGAAAATAATGAGCATTTGACCCTTACTCATAGGTTGACAAAACTCTTACATGTATTTTTTTTTTACTTTCATTGCCATGCTGTTTATTGGCCTGGTTTTCAATAAGTTGTTCTTTCGTATGACAAAAACAGTATCCGTATCTTTATCTTTGTGTGCTTTGGCATTTTTGTCAATTCAGGAGCTTTTGCCCCTCAGAGACATTACCAGGGATCACTACATGGATATGGCTCCTGTTGATCCTGTTTTTCAATACGTGCAGGCAATGGAACATTTCATGTAGCTTCCAGTGTGGACCAGAAAAATGGTGCCCTAGGAAAACTTCTATTTAGGTGTCATTTCCATCCCTGTCCCCCCGCCCCCAGTACTCCCCCCCCCCAAGTCACCAGCACTGCTTCTGTGCTGCAGAGGGCTCCATCTGATGGGTCAGATAGCTGGGCAGGGTGTCTGCCTGTGGCAGGGACCACCAGCTAAAGTCCTGTGGAGCTGAAGTAGATGGAGCAGGAGCCTGTGATGAATAGTTGGGAAGTGCTAGCATGGGGCTCCAGTGCCCTGTGCCCCCCACAGAGAACTTCCAGGCCCTCCCCTGCTGCTGGCTGCTGGCCCCAGAAAGTCTATCCTGCCCTGCCCACCCTGCCAAGACCCCTGTCCCCTCTCTACTCCAGTATTGTGTGGGGCCTAAGCAATGTCCCAGGCTGGCACAGCTACCTGCTGTTTGTGGTACATGTGCATGTGTGTGTGCATGGCACCCTCTGACCATGGTGTCCTGGGTAGTTGCCCACCCCTGAGGTCAGCTCTGAAGAGGAATGTACATTGCATGAAGAACAATTGTATGCCTTAACCAGACATTTTGGGCTATCTAGTATACATAACAATCATCTGAAAAATAATTTAACATAGTTGTTCTCTTAAAGAGTCACTAAAAATATTTTATATTTTAACTATAATAGTCTCTGTGAAATTCTGGACTTCTAGATTTAAAAAAAAAAAAAAAAGATTAAAATACAACAGCTCCTTGTTGACTTAAAACTACATGCACTCCTGCACCAAGCCCAGCACATGCCCAGAAGAAGCAACACTTTAGTTAGACCTGGAATGGCTGACTTCTGTATAGATTTAATCAGCTATTGGATAAAAGCACCAAAAAGCCCCACTATAGCACCCAATCTATGCAGATGCTGAATAGTAAGGTTGAAGTAATATGCTGCTGCTTCTGGTAAAACGTATTTATTTTTCCTGTTGTCTGGTCAGCAAAATCACTCCTCCACATACACTTCGGGTATTTTTACATGTGGAAGCACTGCAGTGCCAGACACTTTGAAAAGCGCCCGGCGCTGCGATGCTTCCAGTTGTAAAAGTGGTGAAATGCGCATCAGCATAAAGAAAATGGCAGTGGTACGCTTTTGAACTTAAACACCTCTGAGGTGCTTTAGTTCAAAAGCACACTGCTGCCATTTTCTCTTTGCTGATACTCATTTTATCACTTATAAGAGGTGCAGCGTGGCACACATCAGCTCCTATGCAGAGCACACTCGATTAATCAAGCCTGCACTGAAGTGGTGGATCTCTGGTGCATCTAAGAGCTAAAAGGTATGTGTATAAATGCCCTTACAAACCACTTCTTCTGTGAGTTTTTTTATTGGGGTACCAGCCTCCAGGATACGTAAGGCATGCATCATTTATTAAATATATACTCATTAGATCTCATTTTAAATGCAAAGTCAGCAACAGGCCTTTTTTCCTCTGAATATCTATTGCATGATGAGCATGGTGGTAGTGATAGGACAAGGCATGATTTCTAGAGCTCTTGGCCAGTTCTTTGAATCTATGTATGTGCACAGAGTAGGGTAAGGATTTTGCCAGCAGTACATTTTGAAAGAGGTAGGCTTTGAACAAAAGATTTATACTTCACAAATCCTAAGTGTCAAGCTTAGCATATTCATAAACTCCAGCATGAATCTGAAATGATGTTTGGGTCCCAGTGATTATCATCTACAGACAAACTCTTTGTAAAGATTCATTTAGTGTTGACTCCTGTGATGAGAAATCAGGGACACATAAATCACTGGGGCAATCATTTCTGAAGCTTCCAACTTCCAAATTAATGACACTGTAAAACACAGGAATCTCAATTAAACAAGTATGCCAATAAATAATAGCCACCCTAGAGCTTTTTCTGAAATAGCACTCATGGTGAAAAGGAAATGATCTGATATTCTCTACTCTTTCACTCTGCTTGCATTACTGTAGAGATACCATTCTCTAATTAAAATTTGGCTAGGGATCCTTTAAAAATGAATGCAAACAATGCACTAATGTTAAAAAGCAAGATCAGCCATTTGGAAGATTGGAAATTGACCTGGTTGAAGTAATTACAAAATTTGATCGAGGAAAAACCCCCTCAAATGAAATTCTCTTGAAAACTGTATTTTGTGTAGCAGTAGGTGTGAACATCTATCTGTGCACTGGGTTAGACACTGACCTTTGAGTGAGCAGTCAATGGGTTTTTAAAGTTAATGTTTTGTTTCAGAACCTTGGGGCATGATCTCTCAAAGGAGGTGAGGTTTGGGGGTCATGAAATTCACAGCATTACAACTGAACCAGGGGTTATAAATTAAGGTCATCAAGAAGCAAGCACTTGTTGACTGCTTTGCTATTGGTGACACTTAGACAACACACATGTTTGCACGATTACACCAAAGAGAGAGAGGAGGAGAGCTACAAGAAGTAGAAAGGATTTACAAGTTGTCTGTACAAAGAAAAAGTAGGAAAAGAGCCAGTATGCGAGTAGTAGCTAAAAAGAGATGGGACAGAAAATATGTTCAAAAGTGGAAACGCTTGTGGGAGGGGACTTGAGTCAAAAGGACAGCCCAGGGGAGAGGTTTTGGTACAGAATTTCTTACAAATCTCTGCTTCAGTTAGTTTATAAGGTGCTACCCTGCCCTGCCTTCTACCTGACTTCAGACTAACATAGCTAACTCCGTCTCTTTGATTCTTGGTTTGTATATTGTGAGAAAATTCAACAAAAGGGGGAGACAGTCTTAAACAGAATGAGATAATCTTGTTTATTGTGATACCATAAAAGTGCTCTCCTTTATAAGTTTTATGAGACTTGAAGAACTTGAGGGCACAAATACAAGTGTAGGCTCAGCACAAAACGTATTGTAGACCAACTGAATAGTTGGAGAAATATATCTTAGCAAGC
>NW_017728992.1:77815443-77823573 GCF_001723915.1 Gavialis gangeticus | reverse complement strand
TAGTTGGAGAAATATATCTTAGCAAGCTTTCGGGTTGAAAACCCTTCATTAGGCTGAAGAAGCACCTGCAGTTGGCATGTGTTCTTCCTCGATGAAAGGAATAGTAAAGAGGCCATGGGCTGGCATGCAATGCAGGCAAGAAGCCAGTCAGTGAAAATGGAAATGGAAGCATCAGGGGGTGAGAGACAGGCTGGGGTAGGGAAGGGGGATGTAGCAGATAAAAGTGGAGAGGTACCTGGGGAGTCAGATGTCTGGCAGGTTGTAGTGTGTCATAATTCAAATATCTATATTGGAGCGCTGGCCATCCACAGGAAGCATCTCCCCAATGCTCTGGGTGACCTCGCTCACCTTGGGAATTCACCCCCCTGTATGCCCACCTTTCCTCCACTGCTCCAGGGTGGCCTCATTCTGCTTTGGGGGGATGGGGGCTTTTGAGCAAGAGAGGGACTTCATTTGGGTACACTCCCACTGGTGCCAGGCTGAGGAGGAGCAAGGGCAAGGGGGTGGTGCCTGTGGAGATGAATTAGCGTCCTCATGGTGCTCATGCATTTTGCTCTCTTGCCCCAGCTGGTTTTGGCTCAGCAGTGCAGGCAGGTAGCACATGTGGGATCATCTTCCACCTCAAAATGATCCCAGACCATACTACCTCCTCATCTCTGGGGTTTGGGTGAGGCTTCTGCCCTATTATCTCCTCAGCAGGCAGAGGCACAACAACAGGAGGAGCTGAACCAGCTTCCCCCAAAGTCTCCTCCACAGTCCCTTCTGGGGAAGGGGACCTGCCTCTAGGGGAACTTTGAGGGGTGTGGAGCACAAACTCTGCTTCCCCCTCCTCCTCAGAATTTGTTGGGCTATCAAGCTGAGGTCCTCTTCTTCAAGATTGAGCTCCTCTAAGACTGGGAGTAGAAGGCTCATGCTGGGATGTGCAACTGGGGTGGAGGAGACTATGCTGCTGGTGCTGCTTGTTGTCATGCTGCTGGTGCTGGGGTTTATTATGACAGCTCATGTCAGAGCGGCTGCAGCTGCAGACACTGCTAAGACCTCCTTGCACCCAGTACCAGCAGAAGCCTCATGGCTGGTTGAAAAGAGGCTGCATCTCAGCTTGGGCAGTGGGGAACTGACACTTCTCCCTCAGCCCCCACTTACTCCCCTCCCAGACTTGGCAGCACCAGCCTTTCCAGCATGCTTCATGTTTGCCCATGCTGGAAAAGAAGTCTGATTGTGCACAGTGTGTTATGTAGGTGTCTGTGTGTGTGCAATGTATCTAATCTATGATGTGCTTTCCTGAACAGAGCCTAGCAATCAGGCTGTCAGGCACAACAAAGATTTGTTTTTCTTCAGGCAAAAAAAAAGAATAATTTCAAAGGAATGGATATAGGGTAAAAAGAAATGGGGATAACAATACTAGTATTGATGTTAGGCTAGTATAGCTAAGATGTCAGAGTAAGCTGTATCCTATCCAATCCTTTGCAAGTAGTCCCTAGCTACACAGTCCCTAATTAGAAAGTAGCAGCTAGGAAGCAGTCAGAGTCCATGCCTTTCAGGTGCTGCTCTCTGGCAAGAGACAGGCCGATGAAGGCTAGCAGCTTAGGTACTCACAGGCTTATATGCTGTTTTTAAACTGTTTAGGTGCCTTCCCCAGAGCACTTGGATTGGAAAGGACCTCAGGGACAGTTGGCAGACACTGGCCAGCTACAGCTGTCAGTCTGTTCCCTCCTCTTCTCCTTCCCTGTCCTTACTTTCTCTTTCCCTGCAAGCCCAGCTTTGAAACACTTTCAAAATTCCAAAACATCTTTGAAATGTTTCGACTTTTGTTTTGACCATTTCAACATTTCTCCCATTTTGTTTTGGATTCAGAGTTGCCATTTTATCCACCCTCTACCCCTACAGACAAGCTGACTGAACACTATGATGCAAACACTTCCTGCCTTCATGGACTAATGGAAAAGGCAAACACAATTTTATAGGGGAACCAGGAGAACAATGGCACACACGAGAAAGAGGCTGTATCTATTCTGTGACACTATAATTGCCATATGTGATGTAAAGATGGCATTCATGGCTGTGGTACATAAACAGATGTGTTTCATGCTTTATAACCTTTCATTACTTTCCTTGGTAGTTACCAAATTCACAAGCTGAGTTCTTTTATTTGGTAATAGAGAGTCCCTAAGGACTCTCTCAACAGCTCATCTCCAGAGGGTGACAATCCTTCTTATTTCTGTTGTTTTTGTCATCAGTTCCTGGGCTCTGTCTTGCTCCCTTCAACTTCTTTGGTATCTCCACAACCACTCGCATAGGTGTTGCTGGGGCAACTATCCAGTGAATTTAGGATTATTCATGCATTCCTGGAAATAAATTGGTTTATATTGCTTGTCATTAGGTGTTCAAACTTATTAAGATAATTAATATGCTCACTAAGTATATTGTAAATATGATGGTTGGCTGTGCCTATCTCTGAACATACTCACCTACACGCAGTTTTCATGGATATCTTTAAAAGTCCCTATAAATGGTGTTAATCTTCATAGTGTAAGAGTGATGTTGTAGCCAGATATTCCTGAAATTATGTGAGAAGCAAGGATGTATATTAGGATCCTTAGGATATTTTTTACTGGACCAACATAGATTGACATATTTGGTCCAATATTACCAATATTTAAAGACACTTTTTAAAATACCTATGAAAATTGTGCGTGTGTTCAGGGATAGGCACAACTAACCAACATATTTGCAATATATTTAATTATTAGCCTATATAGTTGGTCTAATAAAAGATATCACCCTAAGAAATCCTTGACTCTGACTTTTGGATCTCATATCTTTATCAGAAAAGGAACCAATTTGCTATTTGCATTCAATTTGCTATGACAAGGTAAGAAATTATGGGGGGGGGGGGGTTACATTCAAATGACAGATTTGTTACATCTTAAAAAAATGATTTCTCTCCGCACTTAAATATTTATCCCAAGTAGTTCTGGGAGTCTATGGGTTGAAATGAGAAATCAATAGCTGTCCTGTATAACAAAACTGATACCTGAAGAAATGCTTCAAGGATGAAGTACCCTACAATTTTTTTTGTGCAGTTAACTTTTTTCAGTGTTTATTTTTATATTGATCATCACTATGCTTTGAGCTGCCTTTACACTGTTCTTGTTGGTTTTTTCAGTGTTTTTATACCATTTTAATAAACATTATGTCATGTTTCATTTAAATATGCATTTGCACTCCTTCAAGAAGTTGATCAATTTTGGCTGGACTTTAGTTCTTTAGAGATCATCTGCTTTGCATTGTTAAGATGGCAAAAATAACAGCAAGACTAAAATTAGATTTAGTCAGCCACCTCAGTTCAAAGCAATTATCCATCAAACATGTAGTTTGTTTTCCATCAAATGAACTTTAATGTTTATTAATATTATTAAATGTAAAGGTAACGTATGGCAGAGCAGGCCGTGATAAGTAAGTGCAGACTCCTTTGAGAAATGTTTTGAGCAAGTTGTGATGAATCCTATATTCCCCTATCAGAGAGAAACTACTGAAACAAACAGGAAAAAAATGAAATAATCTTCATGGTTCCTGTATTAACAATTTAAATTTTCACTTTTGAGTGCTGACATGCAGTTCATGGAGCCGACTGTCAATTACACAAAAAGCAGAAAACAGATTTCTCTTCAGCAGCGAAGTTAGAAAAGATTCAAAACAAAACAAAAATGCTCCCCCACAAAGAAACAATATGTAAAACAGGATGGACTGAATGTCAAAATAGAAATGTAAAGTTATTGGATTATTGTACTATACTACTTTTCACTGATATTTTCTTTGTCTTGCTGAACAAGTGTATTTTTCAAATTGTCTAAGTGATCACTTGGTTCATTCTTCTTTAAAAGTCAAGTGTATTGTAATCTTGGACAGGCATGAACTATCTTTGAGTAATGAAGAGAAGTGTGAGTTAGTGCCTCAAAGAAATGGCATGAAAAGTGACTGCCAGGATGCTGTGTTAACTTCTGCTGTCATTGGAATTCAGTGTTACTGCTGTGTGCTTTAAAATAGGAAAGGAATAGAGAAACATAACAAGGAAAAAGTAAACAGTGAAAAGATAAAAAGGCATTTACACTGTGTTGGAGATTTTTTTTTCTCCCCTCCCTGATCCTTTTTCTGGAGCAGAGAAATATGCAGCAGTTGTACCTGTCTAGACAGACATATTGATGCTACAGGGAGGAACCAGGCAGGATATCCAACTATTAGGAGCAGTACACAAGTAGCTGAAGTAGGAATTGCCGCACTGAGGAGGTGAGGATTTGCCTCTTCTCATCAGACTACTGAAACCATTGAGATGAGATGCACACAGCTGCTCCCTACCTGCTTTCCACTGTGAGAAAAAACTAGGACCCAAATGATGCCTTGTGATTTGTCATTTAGGGACAAAAACTGCAGAGAGGACCCAGTCAGAGACTCCAGTAATCAGAGCATTGCAGAAGTACCTAAAACAGAGTCCTCGGCCTATTCAGACAACTTCTGACAGTTTTGATCGGACTTTCTTTTCCCTATGCCTTATTGGATTTCCTTGTCCTCAATTCTCCTCATTTTTATACCATACCAGTCTCTCGTGTCCTTTTGCCCCTACATTTGCTTCCCTTCAATGTTTCCTTCTCATTGGTTACCATCACATTTTTCAGCCTGCTATCATCCTTGTCCAGTCTCTCTATAAACTATTGGATCTTCCAAATCAAAGCCCAAGTGACTGACTGAAGGTCACTCATAAAGTTTTTGATAGGGACAGGACCCTAAACCAGATTTTGGACTCCCAGGTCAGTGCCATAGCCACAAAAACTCTGTTCTCTTCTTGCTTTAGAGTTATATGTAGTGTTAAATACAGGCAGAGATTAAAAGCTATCTGCTGCTACAGGGACTATCTACTGTTCTTTATGGGTAAAGTGGCTGGCACTAAGGGCCCCCCACTCTTGATTTGTCCTAAGGCACTGTCATAGTACATAGGATGAATAATAGTGCTTATAAAGCTGCACATAGATTCATACATTGTAAGGGAAACTATGAATCTGCTTGTCATGTATGTGACGAGCAGATAACATTTAGTTTTAATATACCTGGTAATCAACCAAGTCTGAAGACTCACCTGAGAATTTCTAAATGAAGCAAGATGGAGGAGGAAGAGAGAGAAAAATACATACCTAATTCTGCTTATTGCTTTGTACGGCCTCACCTCCTGAGATTGAAATGACAGAACAGGCTCTTCAGGGACAGATTTGTAGCTGGAGGAAAATTGACAAAACTCCACTGTGGTCAGGTACAAACATTACACTTTTACCAGTGTTAAGTGATTGGAAACCAATCTATACCCATAACAGAACAGAAGTTCAGCACATAACAACTGGTTCAAAAAAGGTGGAACCCGGTCTAAGATTCCCTGACACCAAAGGGAAAATGTATGTTCTGTTCACTACCAACCTAAACTATGTTGCATACAGAAAACCACATAACAGATCTGTTCCACCTCAGGCTTTTTGAATGTCTGTACCTAGCCCATGATAAATGTGAGAGATTATCCAGACGCTTTCTTTGTCAAATTCATCCCTAGTTTAACTCCATTAGTTTAAGCAAGTCACATCAGGCCCATTTTAAAGTGAACTGATAAAAAATTATTTATCCAGGCCTCCAAACTGTGCTTTCAATCTCAGCCTATGTCTAACTCTTGATAGACCTCTAAAACAAGAAAAGGACAGTTTTTTTGTGGCTAGGCCACTGACCTAGGAGGCAAAATCTAGTTTTGGTTCCTGTCCCTGCCAGAAACTTCTTGTGTGACCTTTAGGCAGTTACTTAGGCTTTGCTTTGGAAAGACAAGAAGCACATACCTCTTGGGAGCAGGTGTGTATGTGTTCTTATTTACTTCTATTGGGCTTACTCACATACTTACAATTAGAATTGCACTTAAGTGTCTTCTTGAACTAGGGCTTTAATCTCTTAGAGCCTCTCTTTCCATGTGAAAAATGGAGATAAATGCACTTCCTATCTCAAGCTTCTATATTTAGTTTGTAAACTTTGTAGCACAGGGATTGCCTCATGTTGTGAATTAGTAAAGTATTTAGTACAAAAGGACAGTGATCTTAGTTGCTGGTTTTATGTTGTACTGTAATAAGGGATGTATACAAATGTAACCAAGGTTAGGTCAATCTAAATGCCCAAGTGTGCAGGCATTTTTCAGGGCTTAAATCAGCTAAAAAATTGTGTGCTCCTTAGGTGACCTAACTTTAGATCAATAAAGAGTTAACCTGATTCATGAAGGGTTAACCTGACCTAGTGAATGCCTGCATGCATTCATAGCACAGCCTCGGTGCTATTCTGTTCTTATCTCCCCCACACCTTGACCCGGCTACTTTTTAGTCCCCCAACTATCCCTTACATCCTGCCAGCCCCTGTTTAAAGTCAGCTGCCTAAACCTAAACTGGGTGTGGTGAATGCTTCTTCACACCCATAAATGCTAGAAAGACAGGGAAAGATGAAAGGAGGGAGGATGAGCAACAAGACGGGATAACAAGTTTAGTTCAATAGCTCTTGTCCTTTTAAGGTTCTAAGTACTTTTTCCTAGTATATTTTTTTGTTACATACTAAGAACAATTCTTGATTCTCTTTTCACATTCACCTGGATAGGAGTCACTCCACAGAAGTCAGCACAGTTGCAGTGATGTAAGTAAAGATAAGTTGTCTGGGCATGTGAAACAGTCACAAGGAAAACTGGACAATTAAATGTTTCTGCTAATATTCACAGAATTTGAAATGAATGTGTCAACCTTTCTTGCATTGTTCTTGTGTTCAATTTCTATGAACGTTCAGGCACTCTTTGTTTCTTGTGTGCTTACAGAAAGTGGATTTTCAACTTGTATTCTAAAGTACTTTGGATACTTTACATCTGATTGGAACTTGTCAGAATAGCATGATTAAAAGGGCCCCAAAAGGCTTCACCCAAACATTTGCATTTTAAATGAGCTGGACCAGAACTTGGTATCTTTCAAAAATAGGGCCATATCTGAAAATACAGTTTGTATGTGTGAATGTGACTAGAGAAAAAATTAAAGGTGACTGCATCCATCCATGAAATCATATAGGAGTCAAATATTTCTATGAAAATTTTCAGGCAAGATGGAGGAAGTTCAAAAATATTAAAATGCTTGACTTAAAAGTTTTAGAGCTAGGTATGAGAGAGATTAGATCAGGGCGGGCAAAATATGGCCCATGGGCCAGATCCAGCCCACCAGGACATTCTATTTGGCCCACAGCGGCCCCCCCCCATTAAAAAAAAAATATATATATTTATCTGCTTCTGGCTGCCTGTCAAAGATGATAGGAGCCAGGGGCAGTAGGACCCAGAAGGAGCCAGCAGCAGGACACAGCAGACCAGCCCCACCCCACCTCCAGTCATTTCCCTGCCTTCCTGCCCTTGCACTGCTTCAGCACCACGTGGCTCCCAGCTGCATCACCAGACTGCAGGAGCACAGGGCCAATGCTGGTACCCTGGGGGGGGCGGGGTGTAGGAGGGAACTGTGTGTGTGGCGGGGTGTATATGTGTAGGGAGGGATTGTGTGTGTGTAGGGAGGGATATTGTGTGTGTTTGTAGGGTGAGTCCCACATGCAAACCCCACCATACACACATACTCCCTTGCGCTACCATACATGCAGACCTCCATACCCACACCCTCTCACACACCCCAGACACCCTCCCCCTCAGACACAGTCCTCCACAAACCCCCATACCCATCTACACCCCACATATCCACACACCCACATGCTCCCTCACCCCCCCAACACTTATCCACTCCCACAGGCAGACCCACACCCTCACATATCCATACACTCACAGCCCCCCACAAACCTATACCCCCCATAATATATAAGCATAAGACTTCATTTTAAGCTATTATATACCATTACCTCTATGTATACTACATAAGCACATGTAAACCAGGACAAAAATATTTAAAAAAAAAATCAAATTAATGAATGTGTTAGATGTTCACTTTTTAGAATGTCATTTGGTATTTTTCTGGTTCCAAGATGGCAAACCCCTTTGCTGAAAGGAGTACTTCTGGGTGTGTGTGGGGGGGGGGGCCTGAGGCAGCA
>NW_017728992.1:77802250-77815353 GCF_001723915.1 Gavialis gangeticus | reverse complement strand
GGGAAGGGGAACTTCTGGTGGCAAAGGTAAGGGGTCAGGGAGTGGGACTTCCAGTCATAAGATGGAGACCAGGGGCAGGACACCAGTCAAGGGGCGGGGCTACCATATGGCCCTGAACAGCTTGCTAAAACTCAGTAAGTGGTCCTCCATCCAAAATCTTTGCCTGCCCCTGGATTAGATCATAGTCACTTCTCCACATAACTCCTTTCATTGAGTAAGGTGCGATTTATGCAATGAGAGAACAGAAACAAGTGCATGTGGTTTAAATATCCAATTGCAATTAACCTTCATAGCTCAAATTTTGAAATCAGTTCTGGAACACTGGCAATGAATTCCTTTCAATAAAACCACTGGATGGGTGTGTGGAGAAGCAGGGGATTAAGTAAATTCTGAGGATGAGTAAATTCATTATTAACTTGCAGCTACTATAAAAACGTATCTTCTGGCAGAAGAAAAAAAAAGTTAATGTATTAGAGTTTTTTGCTGTGAATTTTTTTCCCTCAGTTCCAGCCACAATCGAAATGAATGGTGGCTGACATTAGCCAGCTCTATACCTAACAACTTCTGTTTACTAGAAAAGGAAGATCTTGTGATTTAAGTCACTGCCCAAAGACATAGGTTATCTGGCTTCTCATCCTGACTCAGCCATTGCTTTTAAAATGAAGATTGTCATAACCCAAAAGGTTACCTGGAAGCTAAATTATTGACAGCTATGAGGTGCTTGGTTACTATGGCTCTAAGCACTACAGGAAAGACTAGAAATAAAACAAAACCACCCCAAGATCTGTTCAGCAAGAAGAGGTAAAAGGAGGTATAGAGAGGAAGCTCATTGTAGATATTAGTGGTTCATTTTTATCAGCTGAGCTGTTTATCTATGTCTTTCTCTTTCCATTTAAAAAAAAAAGTTTTTCGGGGTATAGGGTTTGTTTGTGACCTTGTTGAGATTTCTCTATACGTTAAATTTTCTTCTGTTGATTTAGCTTGCCCTGTAAGTGCTGTAGCCTAGTGATCTATTAACAAAAGCCTTTCTAGGGGTTTCCATGTGCCAGCTTTGAATTAACTTAATGGCTGATGAAAAATAATGTGTTGACTGGCTTAATAATGGACCCCTCTGATAAGCCATTTGTTAATGAAGAGCCCACTGCATTAGCTGTTCTTAAAGAAGAAAGAAGTTCCTACTGTGGAAGCAGATCTACTGTGCATATGTGACTTAAATGCCTTGAGTTTCACATCCTTGTAATTACTGTTCGCAATTACGAATCTGATGCATCCTGCACAAACAGTGATACAGCAACGCTACAGGGATGTTTTTTTTTCGTTAGTAGTGGTTGTAGTAGTAGTAGTATTAGAAATATAATCACTAGCTTGTGGAATTTCATTTTAGCCTTGTATATCTGAACTCCAGCATTTCCAGTCTTATTAATTTACTATATGGAGTCCCCTGTGGTTCAGTCGTAGACTCTTTGTCTGCCACACGGGAGACCTGGGTTCAATTCCTGGATGCTTATACAAGTACAGCTCTGGAGGCACCAAACTTCTGAACTCAGTCTGGCCTTTGGATTCTGTCTCAGTGGCCTAAAGCAGGGATGGAGGGTCTGGGCAGCCTCCACTCCTCTAAAAAAAAAACCCTCCTGCCTAGGCATAAGCATTGAAGGTCTGGGCAACCTCTCATGCATGCACCATGATCTGGAAAGATAAATGGTTGCCAAAAAAATTACCCATATTAATTTGAATCTCAGGTGATTCTACATTTAAGACCGCTTCCCAATAATTAAATTGGATCCCCTGCTCCAGCCTCTGCTCCCGCCTGTCTGTCCCCTCTGCTCCCTGCTTTCTTCCATATTACCCTTGCTCTGCACCCACAGACTCTGTCCCCAGTCTAGCCTGGCTCCAGCCCAGCCTCCATAGCAGCCATGTGGACTGTACACCACTGCTACAGGGCTGAGTTGGGACTCAGTGCCCCAGGCTGCAGTGTGCATGGAGCCTGCTGGTGCGGAACAAGAGCCAAGTGGGGATGGAGGGAGGCAGGTGAGGGGCAGAGGTTGTATTGGGAAGAGATGGGGAGAAGAGACTGCAGGGAGGAGATGGCAGGATGCAAAGGGTATGGGTAGGGGCTGGAGCCCAAGCCACAGCAGTCACCTGCCCCCTCCCCTTACCCTCATATGCATTTCTAAGATGAAGAACTCTTCTTGGGGGGGAGGGGGGGAAGGGGACACTCATTTTAGAATGGAGTAAGTACCGTAGTTTTCTGTACTTCAGATTCCTTTACCATACAACCTGGGGATCCAGGCTTAATTACAAAGTAATTATATAACATGCCATTTTATGGAATTTTTTCCTCCATGGGTCAGAAAACACTTTGGTGAAGAGGGAAATATGATTAGCGCCATTTAACAGAGGAGAACCAAGGCACAGGAAAGGTGAAGTGAACAGTGCAGGGTCCCTCAGTGAGCCAGCAGAAGAGACGGACATAAAGCCCAACTTTCCTGAATTCCTATGCCTTCCCTCATAGACATTTGCTTCAAGGTTTAGATACCAGTGGGCTATATTTTGTCAGTTGCTCTGTTTATCTACATCTTTCTTTACTCCATTTTAAAAATCTTTTTGGAGAACTTTATTTAAAAAAAAAAAGGGGGCCTTTCTGAGAGTTTTTCCTGCCACTGGGTGTGGCCTACTGATCCATTAACTAAAACCTGGTTTGGTAGCTCCTCTGCCTTAGGAAAAGATGCAGCCTGTTCCCTTCTCTCCCACCTCAAACTGTCATTTTGCATAGATTTGCTCATTAGGAAACTGAGACCACGGTTGTCAGTGGGATTAGGCTCGACTCAGTGGAATAATCCAAAAGGCAAAAGGTTTTGCTATATATACACAACTGTGCATATGTAACAATATCACTATGACTTTTTTGTACATGGGGGACACTAAGGCACTGGAAGAGGAATTGACTTGCACTGTGATACAGAACAAATTGGTGTCAAAGCTGGGGACAGTGTTCCTATTCTACTCTTCCTGATCCAATGGGATCTGAAAATTGTGTCACTCGTACAGTTGATTATAACTTTGGTATCTGTGGTTCAGATTTTTTTTAAAGGAAAAATAAGAGCTGGTGTCTGCAGAAAGTAACACACACACACACACACTTTATTCTAATTACATGTTGTAGAACATAAAATTACAAATGTCACATTCATGTTCAGTACTGTTCAAAATTAGGTAAAACTATTTAAAAGATATTTTTAATTGCTACTAAAAAGATCACTGTGAAATGCCAGGGTTGTCTTACCTACTCTGCATTATGCTGTGATGCCTGTTTACCAGGTGAAAATGGGGTAGATTTTGCAAATTTTGTAGTTTATTCATTTGTTGCTGCTGCTGTTTCATGATTCCTAAGTAGTAATAAATTGTTTGGAGGTGATCATTTGCTCCATCAATCTCACCATAATTTAGAATAGAAACTCTTTTTGAAAGTGCTGTTATAATCTGAGAAGTGACTTGGATTCAATGCAAAATTGGCAATTTTACTTGCTACACAGTGTTTGCCTTACTTCTAACTTCAAAATAATCTTTCATAGGTAGCAATGAAATACTATGGAAGAGCATAGTGCATTCATCAACAAAAATTATTGGCTAGACTCTAATTGCAGAAGGTGATACCAAAACAGAAAACATCTTGATCTAAGCCTACACTGAGTGTGTGTGTGTGTGTGTTTATATATATATGTGCGTATGTGTATATATCAGTTTGCAAATCAGAAGATAGCTAGCTAGCAATTTTCTGATTTGTAAACTGAGTATATTTTATGTGGGAATCACTGATGGTCACACAGTGTTCTTATGCTGTATAGGATGAACAAGGCAAAAAAGATCACTCTTTGTATTCCATGAAGGTATCCCAAATGAGATTGACAGAGTTGATCGTGACATGAATACAAGCACAGTTCCTCTGCCTGTAAGCTCTTTGCCCGTCTCCCTTAGGCCAGGAAGGACTAATGGCATATGCCAAATCTGTTCAAGACCTTCCTTCAGGGCAGTTCTACCCTAAGTACAAAAAGCTTATAATGTTACACCTAAGTAAAGGTTTTTTCCTGACCAAAACAGGTTGAAGCTTGTGGGGTGTGCAGGCTTATTCCGTTGCATTTCTCCTCCACTGCTCCAGGGCCAGCCACTAAATCCAACTTCATCCAAAGACTTCCTTTCCAAGAGACCTTTGCTAGCCCTTCATGGACACTATCTCAGGTAGTAACCTCCTCCTTGAGGTGGTCTTTCTGCCTGGAGAATTCTCCTAGTCAGTAGCAGCTCTGTGTTTTGGAGCTGTACATTAAAGGCACAAGTGAGGATAGTTATAAAAATGAAGGACCTCAGACACTGATTGAATTGGAACACTGTTTGTGAGAGAAACAACAAGAAGACAAAGAAGCTGAGAAAGAAGGTTGTGGACTCTCCATCCTTGGAGGTTTTTAAGACCCGGCTAGATGAAGCCTTGTCTGGGATTATCTAGTTGGGGCTGGTCCTGCTTTGAGCAGGGGGTTGGACTGGATGACTTCCTGAGTAGGGCTGTGCAAAGCTTCAGGTGGTGATTCGATTTGGAGGAGATTTGGCCAAATCTGAATCAAATTGGGACCAATTAAAAGGGCTAAATCAATTCAAAGCTCTCCAAATCTTTGGAAAAGATTTGGAGAGCTTCTGTGCTTCAGACAGTCCCCGGTGGTTGCAGCAGGGAGCTGCAACTGAGTCTGAGCTGGTATGTAGGGGTGGGGGAGGGGGTTGAGAGTGACTCTAGCCCCTCCCCCAGCCTCCCTCCACGGCTTCCTCCTCTCCCCAGCTCCCAGGGCTTCAAAGAAAAGCCTCAGTGCTCACCGGGTGCTGCCAGGCATGGGGGTGGGGGGGTGATCCCTGCTGCCCCCTACTGCTCCATGTTGCATGGCGGGCTCTGCACAAATCCCCCAATGGCCCCCCAGTCCTCCAGCCTCTGCACAGGTGCCCCATCTGGGCCAGCTCCTGCCCTTTAAGAAAAAATAAAACCTGGGACTCACCACTCCTGCAGAAGCCTTGGAGCTTCAGGGGCCTTATGCAGAGTGTCCCACATGACATGGGGCAATGGGAATTGCTCCCCGCCAGCAGGAAGGGTGAGTGCAGGGCTTTTCTCAGTTTTTATTTTTTCTTAAAGGGTTGGAGCTGGCCCATGCGGGGCACCCATGTGGTGGCTGGGAGAGTGAGGGGAGGGTTGGGGGGATTATGCAGAGCCACCCAGGCAGCATGGGGCAGTGGGGGACAGCAGGGATTGCCCCCCCCCCCCACAAGCCTGGCAGCACCTGGAGAGTCGGGGCTTTTTTTCCCCCAAAGAGCCAGGAGCTGGGGTGGGTGGGGCAGCCATTGCTGGGCTGGTGGGGATGGTCCTGGCTGATTCAGAGATTTGGCAGAAGCCAAATCTCTAAATCAGATTCAACCGAATCAATTCTGGACAGTGATTTGAATCACGGAATCGCAAAACTAATAATGATGTGCAATCCTACTTTCCACATTAAAAAAAAGGCCCTCCTGTGCCAGAAAAAAATGCCCAATTAGAACATCATTATAATCCTTTTGTATTGCCATAAATCTGAGTCTAATATTTAATTAGTAGCTTTGAACGATTGGAAAGGAGCATGCATGTCCACAATGAATTAACAGAGGATGGGCAAGTTAAACATTTATAATGTAGCCTTTTTAGTACAAAAACATTTGATTTCTCCTGAGAATCAGACTGTAGCAAGAGGACAAGCTTTCAATTAAGGACACAAATAATAACATCTCTAAGGAGGGCTACTGAACTGATCACTATGTTAACATACTCATGTTTTGCATTTTTAAAAAATAAACTCTCTCTCGTACCTGATTAACATGCTTCATTACTAAGAAAGCTGCCTGTCCCTTTGTGTTGAGAATGGTGATTATGTAGCAAGGCTAAAGCGCTTCTCCAGGATTTATCAGCATCTTAATATATACTGAAGCAAGGATGCTACTTGATGTCCTACTTCATGAATTCTGGTTGGTCAGGTAAGTATATTTAAATATACTTTAGTTTAATGTATTTAAATATACTTTAGTGAGTTTCTAGCCCTTTCATTTGGAAAGAAAATGTCTTATGTGTCAGTAGTGTAATAGATTTTGTCTTTCCCCCCTGAATTTGTGGACAACTTGAAACAGTGCTTCAGGGGTCGGAACTCTTTTGGTCCTATTTATTTCCATAAAGGTGCACCACAGAATGTGGTTGCTGAAATGATTAACACTAAAGGAGCACCATGAAGAAGGAAGACAGCAAAGTGGTTTTCTTATCTCAGATGTTCTGCTTTTTATGGCTATTTCTACTCCTAGTTCTGCCAAAACCCTCTTGCTGGATACTGAAGAAGTATTATGTATTTCATACGGGGCACATCTACACATGCAATTAGCATGAAGCAATCAACTCTGGCACATATTGCACCAGAGTGTATTGCTCCCAGGAACCATGTCTGAACATGCACCTGGGACCACAGCATATTCACCTCGGTCAAAGTAGCCCCGACTGGCAAGGGGTCTGGAGGGCTCAGCCTGCCATTCAGGGGCTACTCTGACTTGGCTCAGCATGTTGTGGTGGGGCTGACTGGGGCACGAAGGTGCTCCAGTGTGGGGCTAATCACCAGACATCCCCTGCACTGAGCCCTCATGCCCCAGCCGGCCACATCAGCATCTAAACATGGACTGCAGCAGAATAAATTAGTTTACTCTAGCCTAATAGCATCACACGTGTAGATACTGAGACGTTTACTGTGGAGCTCCACACTAAATGTCTCATGCGGATTCATCCGCTGAATGAAGATTTAACTATTGGTAAGCCTTCTTGGCACTGTAATTTTAAAATTAGCTATTATAGCATATAAACCTATTGAGGCCATTGGGGTTTTCCTGACTACTGCTCTGAGCCTGACTGCTACTCACTGAAGTCACTGGCAAAAGTTTTACTGACTTCTGTGTAACCAGGATGTGCTGTTTCCTTTCACCTTCTATAGCCAGGCAATGTGGGTATAAAAAAACCATCATTCTGGTCTGATACCTTTTTATATTTGCTGTATACTTGCTTTCAATTTGTTTCCATGAGTACGCAGGGCAAGGATGAGTTTAATTTCAAGAGCTCCGCCATGCAATAAGTTACAGATTGCATCATGTTTCTGGATGAGAGAAAATAAAATAAGTTCACTTTGAAGAAAAGCTTTCATATGGTTTATGTTTTACAAAATGTGTCTTTTGAATAGTGTTTTATCTGTCTTTGTATGGCAGTCTGCCTCTTAGCCTCTTCTTAATTTGCTATGGCACCTAAAAAAAAAAAAAAGAAGAAAAAAAGACAGACAGAAAAAAAACTAAATCCTTTAATATTCTGTGTTTGGTAGTTTATAGCCTGAAATTTCTGCAGCTGTTCTCTGGGTTCAAGCAGAATACTGTGAGGGTCTTGTTGCACGTTTTGCTGTGCGCTGCACAAATGTTGATTGGCTTAGTGCTAGCTTGCAGTCACAACAGGAGTTGGATGACATAGATTGAGAGAGAATTCTGCCCTGGAGCTACATAATGAGTGGTTTAAGCCACTTAAAGTTAACATGTGGACAATTCAAAGGTTAAGAGCTCCAGGAGCTGCCCAAATTAATGTGTAACATATATTGTTAAAATGAGAAAAGACAGAGATGTATACATAATAAACACTTCTTGTTGTGAAAATTAGGAAAATTAGATGGTTTAATGTAATACAGCATTCTCCATCATCTGTGGTAAAAGTGGATATTCAACCTTAAATCAAGGAAATAGTGATATGTGTGTTTTGTTATTGTAGCTGCTTTTAAAGTTTTGGTTTAGGCAGGGAGTTCATCACAATATTGCATCATTAGATGATGGTGCCTAAGATGTTACTTTACAGGATGGTAAATAGTAATGACTATGCTACAAGGAATCACATAAGCGTTACTCAGATTCTGAATTTCATCTTTTAACTTACAGCTCCTTTCCGGTTCTCCTACGTAGGTTTATTTGGTTAAAAAGAGAAAGTGTGTTGAGTTGGTTAATTGTGGATTTTTAGGAGATTCAGATAAACCAACATTGTGAGGAAGTTAAACTGATTGACCCAGTATGTTTTAAATACCGCTTCAAATTTGGGGAGACCACTGAGATTCTGGCAAGAGGTCAGTAGTAGTATAACTACAGAATTTGTCCTAACTAGAAAAACTAATCCAATTCAAATAAAGTTTACCTAGCTTGCTAGCTAAGCCTGGCCTAAACTCTAGCTTTTTTCTAGCATAGATACAAAGTATGACTTTCTCACATTCCTTTAAGCCAGAGTTGTCAAACTAACTTAGTCCCACCATCTCAGGATTCCTGTCCAGCTGGAGCAGCCCCTAAACAATATGCCAGGTCTTTCTGAACAGTCAGCTGTTGGTTATCTTCCCACCCATTCCCTACATTACTACTTTTTCCACAACTCTATTCATCATGTGTGACTCAAGGAAGAGGGAGACTTCATAGTTTTCACATGGAGGAAGAATTGGAACCTTTCCACCTAAGTCAAACTTCCATGGAACTTCCCACAGGGAAGACATAGTCTCCTTGAACTGGTGCCCTCACTTACAAGATCATGGCTACTTTGTGGATCATGGCCGTCGTTAGCTAATGGAGGAGGGACAGGTATTAGTTTCCATGGCACTGACTTTCTTCCAGCACTGGAATGGTTGAATATGTGTCATCAGGTGCTTAAATTTTAGCGCACATGTTATCCTATTGCTGGGTCTACCTATATGCTATCGTAGAATAGAAAAGTAGGGCTAAAAGGGGCCTCATGAGCAGTCCAAGCCTCTGCTTACGATCATCCCTCTATAAACCTTCTCATTCAAATGTCTGTCTGATCTACTTTTAAGGGTATGTACACATGTAGATTGCTCTAACCAAGGTTTGCAGGGCTCAGGTCACAAGTTATAAGGAAGTTTAGATTTTCCCTTCCGTTCTGGTTACCTTTTCGAACGCATGATACTAAATAGGCCAACTGATAACCAGGAATCCTGGTTTTCTCTGATTTAAAAAAATCCCCAATTTTTGCTTTAAAAAAATGAAAGAATTTTTCCATGATTAAAATGGAACATTATCTATCTATCTATCTATCTATCTATCTATCTATCTATCTATCTAAATGGTGTTTCATTTAAATCATGGGGAAATGTTGATTTGGGGTTCCTTTTTTAACCAAAAATTGGGAATTTTTTTAAATCGGGGAAAACCAGGATCCCTGTTGCTTACCTCTTGCATCACACATAAATATATGTTCCCTTCCATCAAACAAGATTTTTTTTGTCCTTTCTCCAGGGTAAATGCCAAGATAGTATATTAACCTTTGACTGTACTCTATCCATTCTTCCGTCATACCTGTTATAACAGAGAGAAAAAGTTAGCGGGTTGCCACTCCCATCACATCCCACAGTGTGTTTGCTCTTTAGAGATTTTTTTCTAGGTAAATCAGAAGGATACCAGCTTCCTCATTCCTTCTCTTAAGTTACAAGAGTACTGTCCAACTGGTGGCCTGTGAGCTGCATGTGGCCTGTGAGAGGTTAACATGTGATGCCCAAGATTCTACCCAGCCACCACTCCCCCTATTGCTACAGCTCCTGCTGCAATCACAGTGCCTAGGTTCCCCTTCCCTGACTCAACTTCCCCTTCCTGCTCCCACCTCAGGGGCGTGGATGGTGCCCACAGTGCCCAGGAAGCCCATAGAGCAGTGCAGTGAGGAAACTGGGGTGGAGCTGCCTGAATAATTGCAGTGCAATCACACAAATGTAGTGCTATTGGGGGGAGAGGGTTCCCATGCACATGGTGCAGCAGGGGTGCATCCTGGGAAGAGATGCAAGTTTTCCAGAAAATTTTGAATTGGAAAATTTTATGGAAAATTTTCCAATGCCCTAAATAGACTGTGATCTGATTTAGCATGTTATTTGGCTTATATTTAGTAAATGAAACTGAAAAAGTTCCCCCATGTTAATTTTATGTCCCAATAGCTACAAGTATTTGAACAAAAATATTTGATTAGGAAGAAAATTAAATACCGCACACTTAATGTGGTTTAAATGTTATATTCAAACAAATTCAAAGCTTTATGTGGAAAGAAATTATTTTTGTTGGAATACTTGTAAAAATGTAAAGACAGTACATAATAGCATGTACTTCCCTTACATTGTTTAAATTTAAGGGGAAAAAACCCAAAGGCACTAAAAACTGTTGACACACTAATTTTAGTACACCCAAAGAACTGTGCATGATATGCCATGGTTATCCACTCATCTACTTCAATAAGGTTTAAGTCTCTTCCTCAGAGGTCATTGTGGCACCTCCAGTTTCACTGTCACTATCTGTAGAATCACTTCCACTACTTATTAGTTCCATTTCAGAAACAGATTGAAGCAAATCTGATTCAGAGCTACTTGAACCACATTCTCTTTCGCTAAAGGATGGTTTTACCAATAAGTCTATGGGCAAGGGCAACTTATCACACTGCATCTAGTTCACTAATTGTGCTTCTGACTGATTCTCCAGAAGTAAGAGATTTTGAGAAATATAAACAAGTGTATCAGTGCATTCATTTGTTAGTCTAGTCCTCTTTTTTGTCTTGATTGAACTGAAAGCCTTCCAGTTCTGTTCGCAAGAAGCTGTTGTTGGTGAAATGCTTAGGATCCTTAGAGCAATCCTGGAGAACAGCCGGGTGTTACAGCATCCCTTCCACCATGTGAGAGGAGATGTATTCTCTGCTGCCTGCCAAATGATGTCTTCTCTCCAAAGTTTTTCTTTTGCGCAGTACCGGCAATGTCTGTTGTCATGGCAATTTTGTCAATGTTGGGGACATTTTTAGCTAATTTCATAATTGTATCAAGAGCAGTAGATAATTCATCTTTCTGATAAAAGTTGTCATCTGTGTTGAGGATCCAAAAGGTTTGCTGGCAGATGAACTGGATGTGCGTGTCCAGACAAGCATACATGTGCCTCTTGACCCATCTTGAATCCCTTTGAGATGGGGCAAGAGGCACATGCAGGAATGAGGGGTCTAAAAAAAATGGAGTTTAAAAAGCAGGGCAGGGCACAGTCCTGGACCATGCCCTGAGGCAAGCAGAGGCTGGGACCTCCACAGAGACACTCTGGCTGTCAGAACATCTCTGTGGTTGGCCCCTTGCCCTGGTGCTGAAGCAAGCGGTCTGCCTGTGCAGGGCAGGCAGCTGCTTTAACACCAGGGCTCCAGTACCATTAAGTAAGGGGTCAGGGGGAGTGAAGGAGGGGGGAGGGGACTATAGTTGGGATTCCCACTGGCCCCACCCACTCCCCCAGGCCTGCCCTGCCCCACCCCTGTCTGCCCCTGTGAGGCCTCCGATCCCTGCTCTGCCTGGCCCCATCCCTCGCATGCCCAGTCCTGAGCCCCTCTGGCACATTCCCTCTTCTTCCCCCTCCACTACCCCATCCTCCTGGAGCAATGCTAAAGCTTACTGGCTCTTTTCATCCCAACCCTTCCACACACTTTCAGAATTCGTGCACCCTATACAGTTTACTGGTATTGTTTCCATTAGCACTTATAACGACTCATGTAGCACAGAATTTTTTTTTAACTGGTCTCTGGCTTTGTAAGCGTTTTGGCATAAAAACTTGCGTGGCTCTCTGGCTCCCGATTGTCTGGCTGTTGGTGGAACCCAGGTAAGCAGCACTCCTCCGGAATCCCTCTTTCTATGGCCCTAAAACCTCCAATTTGCTCTTCCCAGATAAGAGTTGCACCATCTGGGCTGCTTTTTTTTTTTCGTATTTGCATTAGACCAATTAGTTGCATTTACATTCAGACACAACAAGTGTTTGCTGGTATTATTTCAATGCTGTTGCTGGTACTTAGGATTGTAATTGGGCCTTAATGGATTCTTTTGGAAGCCAAATGCCTTTGTTGCATGAGTATTTTCCCCCCATTAGGCAGCTTGCAAACTAAATGGGACTCTATGGCAGCTACTAACGAAGGCATCCAATTCAAGGGCTGTTCAGAGATCAAATAAGGGAAAGTAGAAACAGGTACTTCGTCCAGCTGCTCAAGGCTGATACAGTCTTCCTTGCTGGATCACCTCACCGCGAGGTGAACTGGAACAGGAACAAAATAACAGCTGAGGCTTATGAAAGCTGGCCAGTATGTTCCTAAAGGACTATCAAGGTGACCTCAGGAAAATAAAAGCCTCTTCCCTCCTGCTTCCTTCCTACCTGCTGTAGCCTTCCGATATCTATATACCCCCGTATAACAGATTGTTCTGTCATCCTTTCCCACTTGGCCCATGTCTAGAGGGCCTCTGGAGCAAGGCTGAGAGAGAATCCCCACCAACTCAGACTGAGCCCTTAACTGCACAGTGTAGACCACGCACCAACAATGCAATCAAGTTCTCCATACACCAAGTGCACTCAAACCTATTTCTGAGCCATTGGCACTACTTAATTAGCAGACCTGGGCATACACAAGTGTACAGGAGATTTTTTGGTGATGTTCTCAGCCTTATTCCAGAAGCCGGGTGGACATACCTTTAGTTCCCCTTCCTCACAGAAGTGGCATGCAACCACCGGTAGGTCTGCTCCCTAGTTGCTTTGGCAGGGGCAGCAGGCATCTAAGAAACTGGATGAAATGTTATGGCCTCTGTAGGGGAGAAATCACATCAAGGTGATCTTAATGGCCTCTTAATGGGAGGACTTAACCCATATGCCTGACTTGCTAGACCTTCTCCTTTTAATTATTTCAAGATCTGGAGGGAGATTGCTTTACTTATGAAATCCATGAATTTTCAGCACTTCTTGGAAGAGATCTTCTTAGCTAGCTGCTTCTACTGCCACCAAAGCACCGATCAACCTGCCAGGCGTTGGTGTACCACACAGAATCAGTAGCTTTTTAAACACTTGTTGGCAATAGAGTGGTTGGAACTTTAAGGCTGATACTGAGAACAGGAGGATCTCTCTCACCGTTCAGTAGCAATCACTGGTTTGGACAAAACCATTTCAGAGCCTCAGCTATGCTCATCTCCTTAGAGGTATTGCTCAAATTTGGAAGCAGAAAG
>NW_017728992.1:77796001-77797250 GCF_001723915.1 Gavialis gangeticus | reverse complement strand
CTGCCTGCTTAGAGGTGGTAACTTGGACCCAGCTGGCTGTGGCTGACCTCAAATGGTGCTAGGAGGACATGCTTTGACAGTTCAGAGCAGGCCACCATACCCAGAACATCTTCTGGGTGATAGCTGCCCAGATGTCTGGGCAGGGGTCACACATGGCAGTAGTGCTGCACAAGGGCCAACCCTGTATCCACAACCCACTGGCAGCTGGCCCAGAGGGGCAGATGCCTTTATTGTCTGTGCAGTCCCCATTTGGGTCTGGCAGGAGTGCAGTAGGTCCCCATCTGGGTCTGGCAGGTGTGCTGTCAGGCCGCAGGCCCCACTGCCAGACTTCTGCAGTGGGTAGAGGGTGCAGGGAACTCTTAGGGCTGCTTCAGCAGTCAAGCTGGCACAAGGGATACCAATTGGGTGGTACCCAGGTACCAACTGGGTGGGCCTCAGAAGCTCCTGAGAGTGAGTAGTCCTGAGCTATTTGCCAGGGCAGCTTTTTGTACTGATGGGACCAGGACAGGGTAGCTTTTTATACTGCTGGGGACAGCACAGGTGCTGGCCCCGGGCTCTGGCTTCCACTGGATGCAGATCCAGGAGGAACCACGCAGGGTTATTTTGCCCCAAGTGGCGCAATTTGTTCCACAACAAAGTGCATGTCCAAGCAAGTGTGCTGAGGCAAAAAGCCCCAGCTCAAATTTGCACCGCTTCTATTTGAGCTGCTGCAAGTGCATGTGGTTGCATGTATGGACACACCTGATGAGAACAAAACTCAGATATCTTAGTAAACATTTGTTTGACTACTTCTTCTTTTTTGGATATAGGTGAAGAAGGCAAAAGCTCCATTAGATTTTCATTCAGTTGTCTGAATATCTCTGGAATATTTGAAAGGCTTGGTGTATCTCCTTCAAGTTTCTTCATAGCCACTGAAAGTGGTACAGTAAAAGCTTTGTTATCTGGCACCCATAGGGAATGGGGGGTGCTGGATAACAAAACATGTTGGTTAACTGAGTGGCCTGAACAGGTGTCTTTGCCTGTTTGGGCCACTGCTTCTCCTGCTATATCTGGGGTGTCAATGCCCTTCCCGCCACGTTGCTGCCCCTCCCACCACCTCACCACCCCTCCCACAGGCCCCAAGGGACAGGGAGGGGGGCTGCACACAAGCTCTATGCCCTGGGCCGTGGGGGCTCAGCAGCGCAGGCTGCTTTGCCCTGGGGGCTCAGTGAAACCAGAAGTGCCACAGTGGGCACTTCTGGTTTCACTT
>NW_017728992.1:77790671-77791001 GCF_001723915.1 Gavialis gangeticus | reverse complement strand
CCTCTGAGACCCCTAATCCCTGCTCTGCTCAGTCCTGCCCCATGATCCCTGCTCTGCCTGGCTTCATTCCCCCCAAGGCCCCAGATCCCTGCCCTCTCCCCCAGCATCCCCATTGGGGAAAAAAACAACTCCCTCGGCACTTACCGGCAGTCTTGCTGCCACTAGGGTCACTGGAGCCCTGCCCACACAGCACAGGGCAGAGGGACAGCCCCAGCAGCCCTAGTCCAGGCTATCCTTCCCCCTGCTGACCCATGCTGCCCAGGGTGGGGCTGTCCCAGGAGGCCCCAGAGCACACCCAGCCCCTGCTTCTAGGGTAAGTAGAGGCTTTCT
>NW_017728992.1:77776959-77790260 GCF_001723915.1 Gavialis gangeticus | reverse complement strand
TTTTTTTTATCAGGGATTTTTCAGTTTTCCAATAGGGAACACCAGAATTCCTGCTAGGGAGGCCAGTGGCAGAACCCTGCCTGCTTAGAGGTGGTAACTTGGACCCAGCTGGCTGTGGCTGACCTCAAATGGTGCTAGGAGGACATGCTTTGACAGTTCAGAGCAGGCCACCATACCCAGAACATCTTCTGGGTGATAGCTGCCCAGATGTCTGGGCAGGGGTCACACATGGCAGTAGTGCTGCACAAGGGCCAACCCTGTATCCACAACCCACTGGCAGCTGGCCCAGAGGGGCAGATGCCTTTATTGTCTGTGCAGTCCCCATTTGGGTCTGGCAGGAGTGCAGTAGGTCCCCATCTGGGTCTGGCAGGTGTGCTGTCAGGCCGCAGGCCCCACTGCCAGACTTCTGCAGTGGGTAGAGGGTGCAGGGAACTCTTAGGGCTGCTTCAGCAGTCAAGCTGGCACAAGGGATACCAATTGGGTGGTACCCAGGTACCAACTGGGTGGGCCTCAGAAGCTCCTGAGAGTGAGTAGTCCTGAGCTATTTGCCAGGGCAGCTTTTTGTACTGATGGGACCAGGACAGGGTAGCTTTTTATACTGCTGGGGACAGCACAGGTGCTGGCCCCGGGCTCTGGCTTCCACTGGATGCAGATCCAGGAGGAACCACGCAGGGTTATTTTGCCCCAAGTGGCGCAATTTGTTCCACAACAAAGTGCATGTCCAAGCAAGTGTGCTGAGGCAAAAAGCCCCAGCTCAAATTTGCACCGCTTCTATTTGAGCTGCTGCAAGTGCATGTGGTTGCATGTATGGACACACCTGATGAGAACAAAACTCAGATATCTTAGTAAACATTTGTTTGACTACTTCTTCTTTTTTGGATATAGGTGAAGAAGGCAAAAGCTCCATTAGATTTTCATTCAGTTGTCTGAATATCTCTGGAATATTTGAAAGGCTTGGTGTATCTCCTTCAAGTTTCTTCATAGCCACTGAAAGTGGTACAGTAAAAGCTTTGTTATCTGGCACCCATAGGGAATGGGGGGTGCTGGATAACAAAACATGTTGGTTAACTGAGTGGCCTGAACAGGTGTCTTTGCCTGTTTGGGCCACTGCTTCTCCTGCTATATCTGGGGTGTCAATGCCCTTCCCGCCACGTTGCTGCCCCTCCCACCACCTCACCACCCCTCCCACAGGCCCCAAGGGACAGGGAGGGGGGCTGCACACAAGCTCTATGCCCTGGGCCGTGGGGGCTCAGCAGCGCAGGCTGCTTTGCCCTGGGGGCTCAGTGAAACCAGAAGTGCCACAGTGGGCACTTCTGGTTTCACTTTTCCCTTACAAACCAGCATGCCAGTAGGTAGAGCATGCCGGCTTGTAAGGTGCTGGATAGCGCAGCTTTTGCTGTAGTAGCAAATTGAATGCTCCTTGAACTCAAACTCGGAACACTTCGTTCTCAAGAATCTGCTTCTGAATGTTCACAGGAATCATCTGGAATACTGTGTCATCTATTGAAGCAAACTATATAAGCACTTTGTAGCCCAGCCCCATCTAGCTTCTCCTGGCAATAAATGTGCACTTTCCTTCCACTGCTTCTCTTTCTGTAATTTCTTCAAAGTCTGATTAGCAACATGATGATTGTTGAATACCTTCACAATCACTTTGCAGTTTGCTAGTAGCAAGTGGCAGGGACCTTGCTTCCCCCCTTCCTGCCAGAAAGAACACTCTGCTGCTCAACTTGCTGATCAGTTTCCCTGGGACTGGAGAGCCAAAGGGAAGTACAGTTTGGCCTCTGCCACCAGCCAGAGGACTAAGCTCACTCTGCTGAGTTTAAATAGTTAACTATTAGCTATTATATAATTAAAAAAAACAAACCATATTGTTAATCCTAAGCCAATTTGGGTGCTTAGTACAAGCAGAAAAGCAGGATACAGCTAGTTTAAATAAATAAATAAATAATAGTCCAGAGTTCTATTAACTACTTTTATAATGTTTTAAAACAATATAGATACTATTGTATACTGTGTGTTGTTTGACATGTTAATTTGTTACTTACATAGGATTCCTGAAGTAGACTTTTCCACTACTTGGTTGTATTCACTTTCTGTATATGACTTGTACTCTTTCAGGACAGTTTCTCCATGGTATTAAATGTTTCTTCATTGTTATTGTGTTGTTAGCATATTCCTCCCTGCAATATTTACATCTACCAACTTTCTTCCTTCCTTCAGTGACTTGAATTTCACTACAATGATGCCATACACTGTTTTTTTTGTTCTGATTAGGCATTATGATGACTATTTGAAAGCGAAAGCACTAAAATCTAACAGCTCTTATGCAAACACTTCCAACTTCCCCAATTCAAGAAAATAAATGAGACCCTGCTCTGCGTGTTTGCTGAACTAAAGTGAAACAAAAATTAATCACAGTTTTAGTTTTGGTTTTGCTTTCACTTGCAGTCTGAGATGAAATAAGAATTTTACCTTTTTTTTTGGTTTGACCTGCACAGCCAAGTAGGTGAATTCATAATTTGATTTTTGGTTTGGATCATTATGTGAGTGTTTTTAAGCCTCCTGTTTACAAATCGATAAATCATATACATACTCGTTCACACTTCCTAGGGATAATCACCTGAAAACATTAATTACAACTTTGAAACTGCCAAACTTTCCTAATATTGTATTGGCATCCATTCATTGTTACTAATGAATTTTATGAAATGGAAAATTTCCCATGAAAATAAAGCACTTCTGCCCCACGTCTCTGATCCTGGGGACTGATGGCACTCAGTAGTATGGTGCAAGTGGTGTGTGGCCCCAGCTGGTATGGCCTGTGTGCCATGGGGGCCTTACTTGCTTTGAAGTTAGACAGTCCTGACCTAGAACATCAAACTTTTTCATTTCCTCTAATGCAGCTTCTTATCTAACAACCTCAGAATAGTGACCAGCTCTATGGCCCTATCTGTAGTAATCTGTTGGCATGTACAGCTGGGGAACTAGAATGCTGAGAGTTCAGTTTGATGTACTTTCTCTTCATAAACCTTTCTTTGTCAACCCCTCTGAAAAGTCTTTTAACAAAAATCCAACTCTGTACCATCTTACAGCAAGTACAGTGCAGTGATGATGTACGCTGCTTCTTCTCCAAATTAGTTTTATACCCAACTGTATAGGTGAACCCTTTGGCTGAATGGTGCTATAGTGGGTCACTTGGCTAGCCTGGCACCGCAAGGAGCAAATCAGCCCTTGAATGCTTGAGCTAACTCCCAAAATCTGGTCCCAGCATTTACAATTTTCCGTACCAGGTCAAGAAAATTTTGTGGGGTATTTTGTGCATATTTAGTGTTGTACACTGGCAATAAGAAGGACTAGCTGCTATTTCAAAACATGGTATGAATACATTTTTTTTTACTTGGGGAAACAGGTCTAGAGGCACATTTGTGGAGACATTTAAACAAGTAAGCCTGTAGATAAAAAGCTAACTCCTACTGATATCAGTGGGAATTAAGTACCCACATGCTTTTGGAAATCATAGTATGTACCGTTTAAAAAATCTGTAGCAGTTATTGCAGGCTTTCTCCAGAAATACAGCTTATATAATTATTTATGATATGTTACAGTGACTTGATAGATGTTATAGTTATTATTCTATTTTGAGGCTTGCTCAAGTTTTTTCTTTTAAATCAATGGCCATTTTTCAACTAATGGGAAGAAATGTGCCTACCGCGTACTTCACTTAGGCATAATGGGCTTGTCTACATGTGCCCCTGACTGCGCAGTTGTTACTGCAGAGTCATTTAGTACTTGCTTTACCTAAAGCAAGTATTAAATGACTCTGCAGTAACCACCATTACTGCACAGTCCTGACGGGACATGGGTTGTTTCTGACCTTATTGCACAGTAGCAATGAGCTACAGTAGCATTGGCATCACAGTTCATGCCCTCTGATTCTGTATTGCTGTAGCGAGATAAGCTACAGCACCATAGCTCATCACTATGGTGACAGCACCTCATCTAGACATTGCCAGTATGTAGTGTTTTGTTTTAAGCAACCCTAATTTGGATTAATGCAGATCCTTTATTTTTCTGGAAAAAACCAGATGTGTCATCATTTTAAGAGGGTAGGGTCAATAAACATCCATGTGCTATGTAAAGATAACATAAAGCTGGCTGTGAAAAGGTCCACAAAAAATACATGAAATTGCATACATTGATTCAATTGCCCTATGTGACGAAAGAAAAATCAACAATGAAGTGGCACCAGCAAAAATAGAAGCACCACAATCTCAAGCAGTGTGGATAGCAAATCACTGGACTTTTATCAAATAAGTCAAATATTATCAGAGATGTCGTGAAACCCACTATAGGCTGGGGATTCATGGGGTGTCATGAATATTTTCTTGTGCTTATTTCACTGATAAAGGCATATGGGGTCTTGTTGAAAAGTCCATGTTGTGCTGTATCCATTTACGTTATCACTGTATAGATGATGCGCGCTCTCTCTCTCTCTCTCTCTCTCTCTCTCTCTCTCTCTCTCTCTCTCTCTATAGTCTTTAGGATTTTGGACATGTATCAGCCAAGAAATTGAGCTATGCTGCATGCCTAAGAAAAAGGGAGCAGGTGGAACTGCTAAATATCTCTTTTCATTGTGTCCCAAGGGGAGGAAGAATTCCTTCTCTCAGACATAAGCAGAAGGCATTGTCTGCCTCTATAGCTAAAGCATCTGTGAGAAACGGCCCATCAATGAGCAGAATGCCAGGTGTACCAGGGACAGAGATTTCTGGAAGCCTGTGATGCACGGAGGCAATGGTGATGGGTCAGGGGCAAGGGTGGGGGCTAGCTTGGGGCGATATTTTAAGGGGTAGCTATGAGGTTGCCCAGGTCTTTATAATTTTCCCAGGCTGGAGAAGGGTCCAAGAATCAGCAGGTAGGATGATTTGTGGAAATACTGGCAGGGCTAAGTGGCAGCCAGAGAAGAGGGTAAGAAACTTTATTTTTACTTTTGTTCTGTCTTTAAAGTTATGGTCAGTTTTGCTTGTATGTGTTTTCTCCTGCTTAAATCCTTTTGTTATTTGTCTTCTTCCTGATTGCCTGTAGAGAAGAGTCATTTTTGGATGAGTGATATTCTAGGCTAGTGAAAGGGGGACTAACGAAAGGGGTACTCAACGGTTCTTTCACAATCCAAGGGGAACTACCTGGACATGGCAGAGATTTCCATTACTTTAGCAGTGAGGTCCTGTCTAAGGGCAGTGGAGCTGAGGCTTGCAGGAATAAGGGGTTATTCCAAGGCAAACCTCAGCCTGTTCCTTGGGACAAGCAGTGGGACAGTGAAGAGAAACTCAGGGCTCTGGGGGTACACCATGGACAGTTTTGTAACTTGTGTCAACTTTGCAGACTACACTGAAGTAAAATGTGAATATGGCTAGGATGCAGTATAAGGAAGAACATAGGATAAAAACTATTCTCAAGTATCAGTGCTTTTACGAATGGAAGCAAACATCTGCTTCTTTGTTCTACACTGCACACAAGGAAGATACATTAAAGAAGGAGAATTCAAAGCACAGCTGGAAAATACTGTGCAACTAGCTGACTGTAGGAGCGTGAATGATCTAGTATAAGTAGAAGCATGGCTCCCCTGCAATAATTCTAATCTTCCCCCAATCTTGCACTGTCCCCACTAGTCCTGTTCCCATTCCCAAGCCCTTGCCAATTAAAGTTTCGGGTCTCTTATTTCCCACTTCCTCCTTTGATGTTTTTCTTTTCCTCCTTATATTTGCAGAAGGAAGCATCAGCCCTGAGGGACTGATTTCTGTATTTCTCTCTCTTTTGTGCTCTCTGCGCCTTCCTTCATTAATGTTACCATTATTTTTGTCACTAATTTTTCACTCCTCCTTTGTGTTCTCTTGTTGGTGCATGATATAAGCCAACCTATTTTTTCTTAAGTAGAAGTGTATTTGTGGACTATCTGGTTATTTGTTGGATGCCAGCCTAGTTGTTTTTTTTTCACTCCCATTTTCTTTATTTTTATGTTCCCATGACTCCTTCCACTTCTGTTTTTCTTTTTGGCCCAGTTCCACTTCCTCCCTTGCCTCCTTCTTGTTCTACGCTATTGCTCCCCTCCTCTCTGACCTTATTTCAGTTATATCCTATCATAGAGCAGTGGAATGGTCCTGAACATACAACAGGTAAAATGTCATGTCCACCTGGAATTTTCCTTTAGTCATGAGGAACATATTTTGCAAGGGATTATTCAATGCAACTCTTCTCGGCATCTTGCCTTTTCTTCTCTCCTCTGCTCAGGTGCTTTCTTTTGACTTCTTGTTTACTGGTCTAAATACCTGATTGAACTAGAATAGGCATTCTTTGTTTAAGCACCTTTCAGTATTGTCAAAGAGTTCTGAGACTTTTCCCATCAAATTCAGTAGATACAGGTTTTCACACCTTATGCAATGTCTATAATCTGAACAAATTCCTTTTTCTATAGTGCGAAACTCAGAATTAACAGCATCTGAGTAGTTTTAAGCCAGCTTTCTACACCCTTATTTATAAGAGAAAAGTGGCACAAAAATCTACAGGGAAATTTTGCAAAGTAAATTACAATTGACAATGACTAACAGAGGTGGAGTCATTTAATATTCTGCGTTTTTCAATCTAACCAGTGCTGCTCTTACTTTCAGCTGTAATATTACTCTCAAGAATAACTATAATGAAAGTTGATGTTTTATCAGTAATTAAGACCCAATGAGAAAAATGATCATTTTCATTCTCATACATTAGTATCATAGACTTTGCCATTTTAGAAGTGTTCATCTTCAAATGTAGCATGTGTCCCTTGATGTTCCTTTTTTATTTATATATCTTTGTTTTCTTACAGGGCGTTCCAGAAAGTCAGCCATATGTCTGGCATGTCCATATCTAAAGCAACCTTGTTTTGTAGCACAGGTTGTATTTTTGTCCACTTACAAATATGGGCTTTTATTTCCTTTCACATCTTTCCTGTTCATTGCACTGCCATTAACAGTCTGTGAGCTGGATCACTGGATTATGCAGGAGATAATGATTTTGCAACTCCTATAGCTGTTTTTGACGAACTCAGCAGCCTTATCAAGGGTTAAACTGTCCTCTACTAGCAAGAGTTCATTAATCTTGGAATTATTTTTTTTTTCCTTTCAATTATTTGGTCACGAATCATTTTGTCAGCTAGTCTACCAAAATTGCTTGAACTGTAGAGCCGAATTCACACAAAGCAGCTACAAATCCATCAGTCAATCCTCTGGGGTTTTGTGCTCTCCTGCAGATGTAACATCCCCCACAACATTTATCATGGACCAAAGTGCTTATTGCCTGCAAGATTTGCTTTATCATAGTCTGTAGAATTGAAGGAGCATCTGGTATGGCAGGGAAGTTGTAAAATATCCTTTGTCATCAGGTCCCAAGCAATGGAGAAAAAGAGCTTTCTTTTTATTTCCAAACAATCAGAGATAATGTTTCTTAAGGATAATGCCTGACAGGTAGCTGCTTTGGCTGCAGTGGAATAGCTGGCATTCTAGGGAGTGTCATGAAAACTAAAGCCGTTGATAAGAGTAATTTATTTTGTCATGAATGCTAACATATTGCCAAAAAGATAGATTGACTGAAATAATAAGCTGCCTATGAGATTAAATTATTTTTGTTTATATTTAGGCACAGGGTAAAAGCTCTCATTTTCTTGCTTTATTTTCTCCATCCTCCTACTTTCCTCATTTTAATAGCTCTCTTTACTGTTACCAAGTTGATGTAACATCTGTCTACCCCTGCTGTGTTCTGCTTACCCATGCCCAACTAGCCTTAAATATAACTGTTCATACAATAAAGAATTCATGCAATAAAGAGCTTCCAAGTAGCTCTGAGTGCACTGCTTGTATACATGTGATTCAAAAAACAAAATCTTAAAAACCCTTAATAATTAATTATGAAAATGTGTAGTGAGGGGGTGAGAAAAATATTGTCTTTCTCCTGAGAAAAGGCAAAGCTTATGAGTGATATGCTTTTAAAAGCCAGCAGAATTTTGCCCTAGGAAGGCATTTACATAAAAAGAACAAGCTGTTAATTACAATATATACTTTCTTTTCCCATAAAATAATGGCACAGCCTTTCCTCACTCTTCTTCTAGATACATTAATTTTGTGTGTGTGTATGGAGAGGTCTCTTTCATGCTAGAGTATGGGCGCAAAATAGTCAGGAGAATAGCAAGTAGGCAGACTCTGGAATTGGTGAATAGCTATTGCCTTTATACTTACTAAACAGTTTTAGTTACCTGCTTACCTCAGGGTATTTTGATAGTTCCTTTCATGTTCCTCAGTGGTTTGAGCATTCCATTCTTGGACCATTTCTCAAGAAGACTAAACATGAACAGTATGTCTCTGAATGAGTAACAATATCATATGTTACTAAAACGAACCAAAGGGACTATAAAAAGACATCTGCTTTGTTTGTTGATTATATCACTTGATTAGGGCACGTGCAGCTGAATTGCTAGAGTCAGCCCTATGTATTTTCAAACAGAATGTCCTAATTTACTTTTCTTTTGAACTCTATCAGAAAATTATGGTTGGTAGGGGCCTCAGGAGGTCATCTAATCCAACCCCCTGCTCAAAGCAGGACCAGCCTCAACTAGATCATCCCAGCCAAGCCTTTGCCTACCCGGGTCTTAAAAACCTCCAAAGATGGAGAGTCTACAGCTTCTCTGGGGGTCCTGTTCCAGTGCTTTATTATCCTCCTCAAGAGAGTTTTTCCTAAAATCTAGCCTAAACTTATCTGGTTGTAACTTGAGACCATTACTCCTTGTTCTGTTATCTGCCCATCATCTAGCTACATACTATTTGGAACCACCTTTCAGGTAGTTGAAGGCTGCTATTAAATCCCACCTCAGTCTTCTCTACTCCAGACTAAAAAATATGCAGTACCCTCAGCCTTTCCTCATAAGTCATGTGTCCTAGCTCCCTAACAATTTTCTTTGTCCTCTGCAGGACTCTTTCCAATTTGTCTACATCTGTTCTGTAGCGGGGGGCCCAAAACTGGACATAGTACTCTAAATGTGGCCTCACCAGTGCAGAATAGAGGGGAATAATCACTTCCCTCAATCTGCTGGCAATGCTCCTACTAATGAAGCCCAGTATGCAGTTAGCCTTCTTCACAGCAACAACACACTTTTGGCTTATCTTCGGCTTCTTGTCCACTATAACCTCCTTTTCTGCAGAGGTGCTGCTTAACTAGTTGGTCCCCAGTCTGTACTGGTACTGTCCTGAGTGCAGGACTTTAATTTCTCCTTATTGACCCTCATGAGATTTCTTTTGGTTCAATCCTCCAATTTGTCTAGGTCTATGAATCCTAGCTCTACCTTCAAGCATATATACTACTCCCCCCAGGTTGGTGTCATCCACAAACTTGCTGAGGGTGCACTCTATCCCACCTTCCAGGTTGTTGATGAAAATAGTGAACAAAACCAGCCTCATGACTGTGAGAAGATTGAGGATACCTGCCCAGAGAAACTCCCCAGCCAGAGGGACATATCCAGCAGTAAAAGCATGGCTGTGCTCCAGAGGGAGCTTCCAATCCACCCAGGCTCAGCCTTATCAGCTTGCCAGGGGAGTCAGATTGGTTCAATCAAGGCTCCAGGAGCTATTTCTGGCCCTGTACACCAGCAGGAAGGAGGAAGGTAAAGAGGAGAAGAAGGGGGCAGCAGAGAGGGTGATTGCCTAGCTGCTTGTCTGGACTGAAGTCCCCAGGAATGGGGCAGCAGACCCATAGGGTCTATAGAGCTTGGAGGAGCTCGGAAAAAGTGTTTCTGCATTAATTGGCTGCAGTGGGTGGTTAATTGAACCGGCGAGATGCTAATTATCAAAGAAAAAAAGTGCCCAGTCAGGGCTTCAACAATCGGGAACTTGTGGACTGAATGAGAAGAGGAGGGATAGCAGCTGCTATGAACCCCAGCACCATGGGGAAAAGTGGATAAACGGACACGTCAGGTCTATTTTTTTTTCTTTGTTTTGCCAGGAGTTTTTTCTTTCCTTTTGCCTATCCTTACGTTCTGATGGGGGGCAGTCAGCTCCGGGTCGGGGAGTCATCACGCCTCCGCAATTCAATCAAATCATGGCAGGTGAGAACTGAGAGGAGCACCAACCTAATTGACTGACTGGTGTCTGTCTGGCATAGGAATGGCAAGTGAATGTCAATGGGACACAGAGGTCTGCATCTTTACACGGTGATATTCCTACAAGGACCAACCCTGGGGTGCTCCACTTGATACTGGCTGCCAACTAGACATTGAGCCATTGGTTATTACCCACTGAGCCCAAAGATCCAGTCAGTTTTCTGTCCAACTTACCATTGGCGATGTGTAGCGTGTGTACATGAGTACACACATACCGCCTGAGCTTGGCAGCGCACCCCCTGCAGAAAGGTGCTACCGACACTGCTGGTGGTGCCTGAAGGCATTCACCACTCACCACCTCCCCCCACCCCCACCAACACTGCCAGCAGCATCAGTGGGTGGTCCCTGATTGCCTCTGGCCACCGCTGCCACTGCCAGAGGTGTCTGTGGGTGGTCGCTGACTGCTGATTGGTGCTCACCACCCCCACCCTCCATACTGCCAAAAGTGCCACAGCTGCCTACAGGAGCTCACCACTTGCCGCCACCATGCTGCTGCCACCGCCACTGCCACCTGTGGGAGCTTGCCATGCCCCTTCAGCCTCCGGGGGCACGTGGCATTCATGCAACTTACAGTCCATCCAGCATTTCATTCCTTAGCTTGTTTGCAAGAAAGTTGTGGGAGACCACATCTAAAGCCTTGCTAAAGTCAGGGTATATCATGTCCACCCCTCTTCCTGTATCTACAGAGGCAGCCATCTGATCATAGAAGGCAATCAGGTTGGTCAGGCATGACTTCACTTTGGTGAATCCATGCTGGCTGTTCATAATTGCCTTTGTTTCCTCCAACTGTTTAGAAATGGATTCCTTGAGGACTTGCTCCATGATTTCCCAAAGGACTGAGGGGAGGCTGACCAATTTGTAATACCCCAGGTCTTCCTTCTTTCCTTTCTTAAAGATGGGCACAATATTTACCCTTTTCCAATTATCTGGGACCTCTTCCAATTGCTATCAGTTTTCAAAGATAATGGCCAGTGACCCTGCAGTCACAGTGATCAACTCCCTCAGCACCCTCAGGTGCATCACATCTGGCTCTATGGACTTGTACACCTCCAGCTCTTCTAAATATTCCCTAACCAGTTTGTTCTTTTGCCATTATCAGCTGCTCACGTCTTCCCCAAACAGTGGTGCCATGTGCAGTAGTTTGGGAGCTGACCTTGCCTGTGAAGACTGAGATGAAAAAGTCATTGAGTACTTCAACCTTTTCCACATCCTCTGTCACTAGGTTGTCTCCTCCATTTAGTAAGAACTCACATTTTCCCTGATCATCCTCTTGTTACAGACATACTTGTAGAAACCATTCTTGTTACTCTCTACATTTCCTGCTAACTGCAACTCTGGCTATGCTTTGGTCTTCCTGATTTCATCCCTGCATGCCCATGTGGCAGAATGCTATCTCTATCTCTCCCCAAACTCTGCTATCATGTGGATGCCTAATCTGGCAATTTGGTTACCATGGTCACTGCAGAGGGCATCCATCTCTGGCCCCATCAGCTTCCAGTAACCCTGAGTTGTAACCTGAGCTGGATACATTCCTGAGGGAGGGGGAAACCTGCTCCCTCTGCCTATGTGATTGGCCTCTCACATCTGGGTTGGGGCTTAAACTCCCTATTGTTTTAAGCAATGGGAGTGGGGTAGAGACCCTGCCAGTCTGCCCGGCAACCAATGATGCATTTCAAATTGGTTGGTTGGCAGCCAATAGTTGGTGGCCTTCATTGGATCAGGTAAATGAGGTCATAAGTTCTAATTAAGTTAACAACTGCCTAAGAGGAGGGGCAGCAGCCATGATGAGAACTCTCAGAGAAGCTGGACCATCTGGAACTTTCTCTCTCCTTTGAAATTCATAGTCAATGAATTGCTTGCCTCCAGAGGAAATCTCCACCTGCCTCTGGATGATACTTGTGAATAAATTACTTGAGATCTAACTAAATATGTAGCTTTCAGTAACACAGGTGTGTAATCAAAGACTACCATGCCACTGTTTTCTCTCAGGTATTCTCTGATATTGCTCTACCTTGTATCCTATTTCAAACCTACTCCTCGTAACCAATAAAGTTCTCCTTTGCACCTAGCATGGGAGACTTATTAGGAGAGGGTCTAGATTGTCTTGGGGGTCCCCTTGGTCCAGCTGACTAAGGGGAGACCACTATTTGTGCTTCAGACTAAGGGAAGCACCCCAAGTTCTTGCAGTGGGTCAACTACCCTCAAGGAATACTAAGCCTGTGTTTCCCAGAGGGTGCCTGTCCAAGATCAGTCCAGACTCTTGGCATTACCCCAGGCTTGCGGGTGTGCTCCAGGAAGGGGATTCACCAGACATGAGGCACCCCCAGGGAGGCTCTCAGAGCCTCGAATGTGGTCAGGCACAGTGAGGTGGGTAGTTCAATGCAGGAGCACCTCCTACTGACCCACCATAGCCTGAACAGTACTCTTATACTACTCCCTAGTCATTTGTCCAAATTTTCATTTCTTGTAAGCTACCATTTTGCATTGAAGACTTCCTTGCTAAGCAAAGTTGCTTTTCTGCCATACTTGCTAGTCATCCTGTGCATTGGGATGCTTTGTTACTGCACTTTCAGTAAGGTTTCTTTAAAGTACAACAAGCTGTCCTGGATTCCTTTCCCCATCAGACTGGCCTCCCAGGGGACCCTGCCTATCACTTTTCTAAATGAGTCATAGTCTCCTTTTCTGAAGTCCAAGGTCCTTACTCAGCTCTTCTCCTTCCTTCATTTCCTCAGGATCCTGAACTCCATCATCTCATGGTTGCTACTGCCCAAATTGCTATACACTACTACATTCATTCCCAACCAGTTTCTGTTTGTAAGCAGAAGGTCAAGAAAAGCACAGGCCCTAGTTGGTGTTGGCACTGGATTTATGACCCAGTGCTGATAACCTGTTCTGGGCAGACCCAGAACCTCAGACTGACCATGACTTCCTTCATTCAACAGCTGGAAAATGTTATTGATACACAGTGATAGCAGATAAGAGTAATGCAGGCAAATCAAACAAAATAAAACCCCCTTCCTATTTATCCACCAGTTCCAAGGTTTCATGAAGAGATGGTACATCTGGCCCATATGTAAGTGCTACCCTGTGGTTCTTTACTTGAATGTCAGACATCAGCAGT
>NW_017728992.1:77769390-77771959 GCF_001723915.1 Gavialis gangeticus | reverse complement strand
AATCAAACAAAATAATCCCCTCTGATCCTAGTTATCTACTAGTCCTAAGGCTTTCACACAGGGATGATATGCCTGGACAGTGAACAACCACCAGTGGTTTTTTTTCTTGAATGTCATCAGATTTGGAGGTCAAGGGCCAAGACAAGACAGGCCAATTGTGGGCCCTCTGCCCATGATGGCCTTGGGATCCCCCCTGCTGCTCTGAAAATCCCTCCTTTTGTATTCTTTCTCCCTGGGTGATTCTTTATTTCCAGGTACCATTGATTGTTTTCCCTGTGGTTGTCATAATGTCTGCATTCTATTCTGTCAGCATAATTCTATGTTTCTCAAACAAACCACATACATGCATCTTCATTTGGTCATATACTGATATTTGAATTTGGGTATCCCTGGCCCCCATCAGGACTGGAAATCCCGGGGGCTTTGCAACTTGTCACTGTGATCCAGTGCCAATTCTTCAGGTTCCTTATCTCTTGTTATGGAACATTGTCTATATGTTTTTAATTTCCCAGGATGTATATACCTGTTTGTCTATTAGCTTTGGACAGTGTCTACTTTGAAGGCTGAGAATATGAAACTTTATCACAAGCAGGCTTTTTAGAAACCAGTTAACCTTTGCCATTCCCATTTACCATTGTTCTAATGCAATATTTACTCTACCTGCAAGCCAGTTACTAAAAGCAAATCTCTAATATCATTTTCTAGCTATCAGTTGTCCTCTCCAACACTTGCACTTGGAAGTTGTCCCTAACACTCTCCAAAAACTACTTGGACTGCCTATGCATTGCTCTCCCAGCAAATGTCAGAGTGACTGAAGTCCTCCATAAGAACCAGGGCCTGTGATCTGGAAACTTCTGCGAGATGTTTGAAGAAAGCCTCATCCACCACATCCTTCTGGTCTCGTTGTCTATAGCAGACACCCACCATTACATCTCCCTTGTTGCTCTCTCCTCTAAACCTGTCCCAGAGGTTTTCAACAGGCTTGTCTTTACTGGTCTCAATCCTCCAGGCAGTGGTCTTGATCCTTCCAACTTTGGGAATGCCTGGCCTCTTCCACCAATGGAACATGCTTCTTCTCCTCTGTTCTTACGGCTTCATACCTGTTCTCCAGGCAAACTGGTACAGGTGGAAATGAAGACTCCTTTTTGCTGCCAGAGGTCACTAGCTTCTAGCTTATACCTTCCTAGGAATCTGTCAGGCAGTTAGGCTCCAGGAGTGGTGAGAGACATGTGAGTGAAAGCCCACTGTGCCCCTGCTCCCCCAAAGTCCCCCAGAGACACCCCAGCAGCTGCAGAGCCCCCTGCTGACCCCCAGCACAGTCGGAGGTAAGTGGGGCCCATGGTGGGAGAGGGTTAACCCCTAGAGAGTGGGAGGAGGTGGCTGAGTGGGAGCTGGGCTGGGTCTCACCCTGCCCAGGCCCCTACTTCACCCAGCGCCCCAGGGAGCCATGCAAACAGGCTGCGCAAACAGATGCCCTTGTCTGCCGGCACATGGGTTAACACAGAGTTCACAAAGGAGGGTGCACGGGAGGTCTGAAGCCCTGCCTGTGAGCCCCCTAGGTCCCAGCCATAGCCAGCTTACCAGCAGCATGACGCGGATGGGCACGCGCCACACCCTGAGGGTCCCCTCAGGGTCTGTGGGCCTCCCCCCCGGCACCTCAGAGACAGCCACCCAGATGGAATCCATGGTTCCCACCTCCACGCAGATGGAGCCCCTGGCTCTCGGCTGTGGGGGCTGCCTATCCCTTTTTCAGGCTCTGGGGCCCGGGAGCATGGCTACCTCGCCTTGTGGGGTTTGCTCCTTTTTGGGGTGTCTGGCATGGTAGCTGGAGGAGCGCCAGGCCACAGTCCAGATTCTGCATGCCATCAGGGACTGTAAGCAGGAGATTGACTCCTACTTCCAGGTCCTTCTCCCCCGGGAGCCGGAGGGTAGACCACAGTCTCCCTCCAGGACAAGGGAGGACTCTGGGACCTCCCATTCTTTTCAGTCAGGGGCATGGACCAAGGTGGTCAAGGGCCCTAAGGCCTGCCACACCAAGGCCCCTGCCCCCCCGGAGCTTAGCAACAGGTACACACCTCTTGCTGCTCCAGCAGAGCCTGCTGAGTTGCCAGCTCCCACAGGCAACACAGGCTGAACTGCAGCTACCGTCCCCGTTCTCCCCAAGGCAAAACGTAAAGTGTTTGTTGTAGGAGATTCCATCCTGAGGGGGAATGAGGGGGTAATCTGCTGCCCCAGCCCCTTAGCCGGGGAAGTCTGCTGCTTCCCAGGGACCTGCATCCGAGACATTGCAGAGAAGATCCCTAAGCTCCTCCGGCCCACAGACCACTATCCCATGCTCCTTATTTATGTGGGCACCAATGACATGGCTCAGAGTGCTCCCAGCTGCGTCATAAGGCTCTACAGGGATTTGGGAGTGGGGCTAAAGGGTCTGGGGGCACAAGTGGTGTTCTCTTCGACCCTCCCAGTCTCGGGGTATGGGCTGAGGATTCATAGACTAATAGATGTTAGGGTTGGAAGGGACTTCAATAGTTCATCGAGTCCAACCCCCTGCATAGACAGGAAAGAGTGC
>NW_017728992.1:77761693-77769379 GCF_001723915.1 Gavialis gangeticus | reverse complement strand
CAGGAAAACAGACCTTACGATTACAGGCTGGGAGCCATGGGGCTCTTTAGCCTGGAAAAGCACAGGCTCAGGGGCAATCTGATGGCCACCTATAAGTTTGTCAGGGGTGACCACCAGTACCTGGGGGAACTTTTGTTCACCAGAGTGCCCCAGTGGATGACAAGGTCAAATGGTTATAAACTACTGCAAGACCATTTCAGGCTTGACATAAGAAAGAACTTCTTTACTGTCCAAGCTGCCAAGGTCTGAAATAGCCTGCCATCGGAGGTGGTTCAAGCACCTACACTGAACACCTTCAGGAGCAAATTGGATGCTTATCTTGATGGGATCCAATGACCCCAGCTGACTTCCTGCCCTTTGGGTGGGAGGATGGATTCGATGATCTTCCCAGGTCCCTTCCAGCCCTAATGTCTGTGTGAAATCTATGTGAAATCTGTCCTCCTCCTCCTCTAGAGGCAGTCCTTCCTCCCCAGTCTTAGAGGTTTCCTCCAGCATTGAACTGAACTCCTTGTGGCAGAGGATGCTTCGGAGTCTTGCCACCTCCTCCCGTAGCTCTTGCACCTGCTCCCTGAGGGATACCACTAGGAAGCATTGCTTACATCCCAGACACTCCCCCACTGGAAGGAACCTGAAAACTACTATCTCCATAGTGCCAAACCAGGACCGGTGTGTAAACCTCAATGGTGAGCAGTGCTGCCTGGACAGACACCTCACAGATGCAAGCAGATAAAGAACTGGCAGTGGCAGTGGCTCTAGCATTGTGACATCCTCCAGCCATTTCTTTGGGTCTCTTATTCCGCCTCTTCTCTCTTCCTCTCTCTTTTGAACCAGATGATCCCTAGAAAACTCCCCTATAAGATGGCCTGTTTGCTATTCCTTGATCCTGAAAAGTTCCCTTTTCCCTGCTTCCTCTCACCAACCTTACAGTGAAGGAAAGTAAGAGAGAGTTTCCAGGAAGACTTTCTAGTGAACTTCCCCTCACTGTGGACTCTAGTTAAGCAAGGGACTTAAGTATTGGTCTAACAGCTGGATTTCAGCTACTTACACTAAATATATGTAGGTTAGGTATTCTTAATTAAGAAAGAGCTTACCTTAAAGGCTTCCCTTCAAAGAGAGGGGTGGCGAAATGACCTGCAAACTCCCCTGTTTGCTGTCCATGTTCACTCACTCCCTGGTCACTTTGGAAGTCTCCTTTTATATCCTATTGGGTCTGGCATGGCTCCCTCATTAGGGCTTTGGTCAGACAAGGGCAACAATCACCCTGCAATCACTTAGCTGCCCAGCTGTTCAGAGCACACAGCCCACCAAACAGCATTCAGCAAGCCAAACACACAGGCAGCTCTGGCTCCCTTACCTTCCCAAAGCAGGATCTGGTGCCTAGTTCCTGGCTCCTCTTCCTCTTCCCCTTCCTTCTTTTGTTCCAAACACAGTTTTTGAAAACTTCCCTGTTTGCTGTCCATGTTCCCTATTTTAAGGTGAATAGCTGTTTTCTACCATATTGCAGGCCCTTTAAGAGGGGGGCTAAGGCTTGGATAGACCTCTGTCAGGCATAGCTCATCTTGGATAGAAGAAATCAGTGTAGTTTTGTGGCAAGGGGAGTCTATGCCTAAAAGTAGGAACATTAGGGGGGACCAGAAGGGTTTGGGGGAGATGCTGTTTCCCCTAGCGCCCGCTGGCATAACAAGGAGTAATGGGCACAAGTTGATGGAGAGGAGGTATAGATTGGACATCCGCAAATCTACTTCACAGTTAGGGCGGCTAGGAGCTGGAACCAACTTCCAAGGGAAGTGGTGCTGGCCCCTACCCTGGGGGTCTTTAAGAAGAGGCTGGATGCCTACCTGGCTGGACTCATTTGAGTCCCGTTTTTGTTTTGGGGTTTTGTTGTTCTCCCGCCCTGGCGGGGGGTCAGGCTAGAAGATCTACTAGGTCCCTTCCAACCCTAAATCTATGAAACTATGAAACTAAGTTCAGGGACAACACCAAATTACTATAGGATGGTAATTCGGGTCAACTCGGACAGGTTTGCAAGATGGGCAGATCACAAACTGATGACATTCAACATGGAGAAATGCAAAGTGCTCCACCTCGGGAGAAAAACTCATATCATACTTATAAGTTTGGCAGTGTTACACTCACTAGCACCATGACTGAAAGAGATGTGGGGGCTATGATTGACCACAAGATGAACATGAGCCACCAATGTGCTACCGCAGCTGGCAAAGCAAATAAAACTCTGTTTCGCATCTAATGATGCATCTCAAACAAGACCCAAGAAGTCATCTTCCTGCTTTACTCAGCCTCAGTGAGGCCACAGCTGTAGTACTGAATCCAGTTCTGGGCTCTGCACTTTAGAAAAGATGTGAAGAACCTTGAAAGAGTTCAGAGGAGAGCTACATGCATGATCAGAGGGCAAGAGAACAGGCCTTATGATGAGAGGCTGAGGCATGGGACTCTTCAGCCTGGAGAAGTGAAGGATCAAGGATGACTTGGTGGCAGCCGATAAGTATATCAGGGGTGTACATCAGGAACTGAGAGATTGTCTGTTCACCAGAGCACCCCAAGTAAAGACAAGGTCTAACCATCAAAAACTTCTGGAATACCCGCACTGTTCAACATCTTCATCAGTGACTTGGACAAAGAGATAAAAAGCACCCTGTTCAAATTTGCTGATGACACTAAGATGTGGGGGGATGTGGGCACGCTAGAAGGGAGGAATAGGCTGCAATCGGACCTAGACAGGTTACAGGGGTGGGCGGATGAGAACAGGATGGGATTCAACACTGACAAGTGCAAGGTGATGCACCTGGGGAGGAAGAACCAGCACCATACCTACAGGCTGGGGAACTCCCTTCTCGTCAGTGCAGAGGCAGAAAAGGATCTTGGAGTCATCATTGATGCCAAGATGAACATGGGCCGGCAGTGTGGGGACACGGTCAGGAAGGCCAACCGCACCTTGTCATGCATCCACAGATGCATCTCAAGCAGGTCCAAGGAGGTGATCCTCCCCCTCTATGCAGCACTGGTCAGGCCGCAGCTGGAGTACTGCGTCCAGTTCTGGGCGCCGCACTTCAAGAGGGATGTGGACAGCATGGAGAGGGTCCAGAGGAGGGCCACTCACATGATCAGGGGGCAGCAGGGCAGGCCCTACAAGGAGAGGCTACGGGACCTGAACCTGTTCAGCCTCCACAAGAGAAGGCTGAGGGGGGATCTAGTGGCCTGTTACAAACTAGTCAGAGGGGACCAGCAGGCATTGGGGGAGTCCCTGTTCCCCCGAGCACTACCAGGAGTGACTAGAAATAACGGTCACAAGCTGGCAGAGGGTAGATTCAGATTAGATGTCAGGAGGCGCTACTTCACTGTCAGGGCAGCTAGGATCTGGAACCAACTTCCAAGGGAAGTGGTGCTGAGGGTCTTTAAGAGGAGGCTGGACGAACACCTTGCTGGTGTTGTGTGACCCCAGTACCTTTTCCTGCCACGGCAAGGGGTCAGACTTGAAGATCTGCTCAGGTCCCTTCCAACCCTAATTTATATTTAAAAAAAAAAAAAAAAAGACCATTTTAGACTGGACATAAGGAAAAACTTCTTTACCATCCAAGTCTATAGAATCTAGAAAAGACTCCCTCCAGAAGTGGTGCAAGCAGCTACTCTGGATACCTTTAAGAAACACTTGGATGCAAGTAGCAGCAAGTAGCCTTACTGCTCATGGCCATTGTATATGGGAACCCATGCAAGAGGGTTGCTGTGGATTCTTGCTATACTGTTACCTGGTCGGGTGACAAAGTGCTGTATATGAATGTAACATGTGGTGCTACGTCTAATTCTTTGGGACCTGAGGTGCCAGGTAGCTCTACCCCCTGCTCAGCTCACCTAGGAGTGGCCAGAGGGTCTCTGAGAGGGGAGGAGAGGCTCCCTTTACAATGGAAAGTCCTTGCAGAGTCATAAATAACTATTTATAAAATTTAAATATATACAGGAGGTAATTGCTACTTGCCAAGAAACATTAAATAATATTAAAAGTTGGGAACTCTCTATTTATAATACACAAGGTTGAGTCTATAAAGAATAACAGTTGATAACTATTCTAAAAGGATGATCAAATCAATGAATACATAGCTAATAACTGAGATACCATGTTAGATACTCCTTATATTAAATCCCTAATTAACTATTCACAACCAATAGCCAATCACCCCAACTTATGCTCAATGAATAGAGGGAGGGGCAGTCTCTCACTCATCACATCACATGCTTGTGGGCTCCAGCTGCCTTGGCACATCCACACAGGCCCAGACGTCTTGTGGCCTGCAGAAACTGTTTCCACTCCTGCAAAACACAAATTCTCCTCCACACACCTCTGTGTGCTCTTCTCTGCCTTGGCACAGCCTCTCGAAGCCCGCAGAGCTATTTACACAGTTATCCCCCCCCAAGTCTCCAAACCCAGTGGGGAATCACTGTCCCATTCTCCAGGAGCTGTCCCCACCCTAAGGAATTTGTTCAGCTCAGTCATGATCTTCACTTGCTCGTTCTGGGGCTTTGCTTTCTTTTGCTTGATGCTTCAGGTGCTCTGCTGGCCTGCCTGTGAGGGGTCTGGCAGGCAGCTGTGGGGTAGGACCATGCTGCAGGCTCTTCTCAGCTCCTCTCTCCGCACCAGGGGTGTGGAGACACTCCAGTTTTAAGGGGAGCCACCCAGCAAATCCCTGGGCTGGAATTTTCTGGTTTTTGAATATTGCATCCCCTTGCTGGGGATCATCTGAATTACAGTTCAAATCTTCCTGAACCAGGCATAACCCAGTGTGGAACACTTAGGTAAGTGCCCCTTAAACTGCCTGTTACATGAACAAAGGAAAAGTAGGGGAACTATTGTTCAGCTCATGTGAAGAGGGAAGCGCTGTGCCCAGCTTCGGACAGGATGAAAGCCTTTTCTGTTTTCTGTCTGCATTTTGATTTTGATAGCATAGAAAGAATAGCGTTTTCATGAGTTGGTTTGCTGGGTGTTTGTCACCGCAGCCACTGATCTGTGCTGAAGCTGAGAGAGAGAGCAGAAGTGAAGCAATGGCTAGGCCTGGAATCAAATTAGTTAGGTCCCTTTAAGTGTGGAAAATTTACCCCAGTGCAGAAAACCCATGCACAGAACTCTGCTATATGTCAAACCCATGGTGAGTTTGCCCTACAGAGTTAATGCATTACCTAAAATATAAACTAGAGCAAGGTCTGTATGAACTGAAAAGGGCTGACCACTGGCCTGGTGTTTACAGGACAGCTTATGTAGACGATGGCAGCTGGTCCTTTCTCTTTAGGTGCTTGGTAGCATTATCACCAAACTGCCCAATGACTGTTTTTAAGCTGTCACTACTTTTACCCTGAGAATGTGGCATTCCTCATTTAATTGTAATGTTATGTCTCCTCATTCCTAAGGGTTCTTACTGAGTAACAGATGTAATCTTTGTTTCTGTACACAAATAGGGGACCAGATTTTCAGTTACTATCAAATCAGTCATCAGAGCTGCAATCCTCAACCCTCAGAACTGTTGAACAGGAAATATTGTTCTATTAAATACAATTGCCAAATTCTGTCCAGCTCCAGGTACAACAAAATAAAGATTGGCTATTGAGCAAATAACTTGCATATTGCCTGATGGGTTGGTTTGTTTGTTTTAAGAGCAGACTGTGTCTGTGAAAGGCATAATACTGACACCAGAGTTCCTCCACAGGGTTCTGCTAAGTGGTAGGAGCAGATGCAGACCAGCATGATCTACTCCTTGAATCTTTCAGAAAAGATGGATTGGGATTAATGGTAAATAGGGATTGTCAAGAGGCATTTGCTGGGGGAGGGACTTTGCTATAGGTTTGTTTCACTTTTCTGTTCCTGTGTTAACCTTTCCTCCCAGAGCAGTTCTTATTCCTTTTTTTAGCTCCTGTTTCTCTGTAGTGTCTTTCTCTGAGGACTTCAGGTTTAGTCTCTTCCTCTGAGTACTTCAGGTTTACTTTTCTTCCTGTTACATCTCCATTAACATCACTTGCTTCTCCCTCTATTGCTCATTTGAGCTGAAACTTCAAGGGACCAGAGAGACAACAGTGTCTCAACAGGATACTACAAAGAACTTTCACAATCTACTCCAGTATCTATGATAGAGTATTAAAACATATGATTTTATGGCATACATAGAAAAAAGCATGTTGGATCCTTAAGACTAAAAAAGCCAGGATAATTAATTGAATATTGCTGCCTTCCATTTTATGAAACAGATTATGTTTTCTTTTTAAGACCCCTATAAAAATTTGCCACAAAAGTATGTGTTGGTTTAATGGTCCAAAGTACCACAGCTTGTGTGAACTTTACTGTCTAGTTCAGGGTTATTAATGCAAGACACAGTAGTCAGATCTCACGCTTTTCGGTAGAAAGATGTTCTTCAGGTCTCACATAGGGAATATTCCTGGGGTGTCTTCTACAGTCTTTGTAGCAAAGTATTTTTGAGCTGGTTTTTGAAACTCTTTATTCCTATGCCACTTAGAAGAGTTACTAAGACAAAGCCATCATCCTAAAAGAGCCATCATTGAGCTCATTTGTCACCTGTCCCTAGTGTAATCTTGAATGAGTACTAAAGACATATTCAGAGAGATGGTGCAGCATTCAATTGTAGAACCTTTGCACTATGACTTGTAGACCATGTTGAGCATGTTCAGATTAACTGAGGCTTTAGCACCATTGCTGCTATAGTTGTAACTCTTATAATACTGGTCTGTCTTGGACCTTGGAGGTAACAGAACTGCAGAGACCCTGTTAGTGGGGTAACAGCATACAGTTCTTTTACCTGTATGTGAATAACCATTGGTTATTCAGTAGAAGAGATTTAGCCAGACAGACTTACAGGAGGATAGGTGTCTACTTTCTTGCCATCAATAGGAGCTAACAGAGGAGAAATAACTGTCAGTTTCCACAGGGCTGACATTCTTCCAGCACTGGAAAGGTTGAATGTACGGCATCAAGTGCTTAAGTTTTAGCATATAGGTTGTCCTATTGCTGGGTCTACCTATATGCCATCATAGAATAGAAAATTAGGGCCAGAAGGGGTTTCTTGAGCAGTCCACACCTCCGCTCATGATCGTCCTCGCTAAACCTTTTCATCCAAGTGTCTGTCTAATCTACTTTTATGGGTATGTACACATTTAGATTGATCTAACCAAGGTTTGCAGGGCTTAGGTGGGCCTAAAAATGAGGTGTATGATCTAAAGTTAGTTCTCATCAGACATGAATTAATTTTAGATTAGCATAGGGTTAATCTAGTGAGAGTTAACCTAGCCCAGCAAATGCTTGCACACATTCACAGCACAACCCTGGAGCTGGAAAAGCCCAGCCATTCTTCACAGCCCTGGGGCTATGCTGTTTTTACCTCACCAGCCCAGACTGAGGTATTTTTAACACCCTCTTTACTCCTGGAACTACCCCTCCTCCACTCAGACCTGTGTCAGCCCTGACCTACTTGCCTCTGGCTGCCTGAGCCTCCTTCCAACAAGTGGAGAATACTTTCCTTCCACACACAGATCCTGATGCAGGTTTAGGCATTTGTGTCCCATAAACACTTGTTTGTTCCCCAAACTTCCAAGGATGGAGTGTTTATGACCTCTCTTTGTAGCCTCTTCCAGTGCTTAACCACACTCACAGTGAGAAAGTTCTTCCTAATCTCC
>NW_017728992.1:77751821-77756693 GCF_001723915.1 Gavialis gangeticus | reverse complement strand
CGGGAAAAAGTTTTTCCCAATCCCCCACCCTTTTTCCCTTTTTTTAAAAAGGTTTTTTTTTTTTTGGGGGGGGGGGGAGTGGGGCTGGGGAGGGTTAGATCACAATTAAAAAATTAAGTTATGCTTTTAAGTATGATGTAAATCTATGGCTTGTAAGGGTGTTATAGCTATTGTATACTCCATTATTGTATACCATAGAGAGCTTGCTGGAGAGAAACAACTTCTGAGGTTCCCCGGGGGGGCAGTGTGACTACATATTGTCCATGTAATGGTTTGGCCTAAATGCCACAAACTTAGCCATTTGAGTATTGAGCGCTTTGGTTTTTATACTAAAGGAAAGTGGGATCTTAGAAATATATATCCTATCATTAGAAATCTATATACAGTAAATTTATCATAGTTGCTGCAATAAATTCTGTTCATAGGTTTTTAAATGTGTTTTAAATCCACAAAGATATAGCACTGTGGTACACAATATAGGGAACATCATACTGGTCTGGAGGAGGAAATCTCTTTAATATAACATGAGAAAAATATTTTGCATATAAATCAACTACCAACATAATATATTAATTCCTGTGTTGAAATCTTGATAAAGAGTGAAGGTAGAAATGTTTCCAGTTTAAAAGCTTTATCAAAAGCCTCAGGGCCTGTTGTGGGAACTAAAAACATAAATGAAAACAATTGCATTGGGCTTTTGTTAAAAAAAGTAAAATACAGTACAAGTGCATATATCACCTTGTTAGTCCACAGCTGAAGTTTTAATTTCTGGAAGAAAATGTCCTTAGGTCTGAATTAATAGCATGTTTTCAGAGCTCTGTTTGTATATTTTGATATTACAGACCTACTATGTACTAATTATTTTCAGCAAACTTTAAGATATGAAAACAATATTTTAATTCAGAATTTCAAGTATTTCAGCTGTGGTATATATATTTTTATATCCATGCATGTGAATCTGAATAGAGATATGAATTATAGCATCCCATGTAGGTAGTGCATTATAAATATGAAATAATTGGAAAAGTAACTTGATTTGGGGTATAAGTAAGTTTGTCAAAATAAGTTAATTTTTATCTAAACTCCTTGCATGGGAAAAATTATGTGACTTTAAAAATCAGAAATGGCTCTGAATCCAAACAGTGTTGGATTTTTTTGGTATTGATTATATGTTCGAACCCAGATCCAAAATCTGTTCTAAGGTTAAAAATCACAGTCACAGGTTGAACCAGACAGCTTTCTCCATTAAAAAAAAAAAAAAAAAATAGTGAGAAAAGTCACCGGGGCCTAAAATAATAATGACTATAGCATTATGATATATAGTACATTTGTTAAAAGGACTAAACAAACTCAAACTTTGGAGCTTTGGAGCTCTGTCATCTATTAAAAATCACATGGAATGAATAATAAGAAGAATGAATATTTTAATACATATTATTTTATCCTAATTGCTGGCAGACTGTCTCCATTATACAGTATAAAAGTTTTGTAGTTGGAACTGCAGTAGAACTTGAGACTACTTTAGAGATGACCTAGCTGTCTTCACTACTGTCTGATTTAATAATATGTATCAAGGACAAGACGGAAACTCAGATACTGCATTTTGAATGTGTATCAACTTTCAGTAAAAACCCTAATACAGTGATGTAAAACTTCTAAGTAAAGATGTGCTCCTGAATGGCCTCCATTCCTCACTTTTTCAAAAGAAACAATTGTTGTACTCTTACTGCTTCAGCTGAACTGGTGGGTTTCATATTGTAGAAAAAGTCTAGGATGGCTTTCCCTTTTTTGAAACTGCCATGTTACCTGTAGTTAGATTTACTGTTTTATAATAAGTTTTAAATAGTAGTGTGGAAATGGGTCTTCTTGAAGCAGCTCTTGTGTGTAGTAGGACTGTGAGCAGTTCAGCTGAAGTCTGTGGTAGCACAAGTGGTAATTCTCAGCAGCAATTTTTGCTATAGATGGAAGATTTTGGCCATGTCTAATTCACCAGCATCCACTTTCATATTGCTCCCCCGCTCATGTTTGCTACTTCTTACATTGTCACCAGATCTTTTTCTGCTACACTTAACCTCCTACTGTTCTACTTCACTCTTTTGGTCAGTACAGGTGTGCTTACCGTTTGCACTTGTACTCAATGTTAAATGGGTTTTACTCGTTGGTTGGGAGAATAGAAACTATAGAGTGCTTCCTGCTGATAGTTTTGAGTGCTCTTAGTGACAAGCTCATAGACAAGTTTTCATGGCTCTTTCATTGTCTCAGGGCCTTGCAATTGTTTATGCCGCTGCTCTAATATTAAACTAGTGTTTTCTATAGATGCTGCTGGTGTTTTGCCTTTTATAAAGCAAAACAATTGTTACAGCTGTTTGAAGTTGCAAACAAAGTACTGTTCTGTGGAAAAAACCTCCTTCACTGGATAATGCATATTGATCAGGGTGAATCAAATATAGCACTTCTCTCTCCTCCTGACCATTAGAAAAATGGAATTCTACACATCCATAAAATCAGAACCAGAGCACAAACACTCTAATGTGATAGCTTGCACCATTTTGTCTAAGATATAAAGCTGATCTTTTAGAGCATCTTCATGCTGCAGCACTGAAACAGGTTTATTAAGTTAAAACCTCACCTTTCTGTGATTTTGCTGTGTATCACACGATGAGACAATCTTGAGCCCCCAAAAAATCTCCAATCCTATGCAGTTCTCAAATACAGGTACAGGTTAGCATATTAATTATGGATTTTTTTAAATTTTCCATTAATCTCTTTTCCTTCCTGTATATATCCTTTTTCCATTGCCATGATTTGCAGTAAATTGCTCATTAAACTTCAAGCAATGCAATGTAATGCTTGCTACCATTTATAGCCAATGCTCTCCAAAGTACAATTAGAGGGAGTATTATGACACAGAACAATGGAGACAATTATTTCTGAAGTTTATTAATGCTAATTAGCATATGGCATCTAAGACAGCTGCTGATACTTCATTGCTAAATACTGAGGGACTAATTAGTGTTTGATGTTAATTAGCTGCTTCTGTATGTGCATTGTCCTTAGATGCACATGCACTGTCACCACTGGGCTATTAAAAATCTGGCCCGTGCCTTCCTGCAGTGGTATTTAGGAGCTGTTGCAGACTGTATAGAATAGTTCTCTGATGCACCTTTGATGGATGCTACAAGAGCTTGAACAAACCAAATATTCAATGTTCCTTTTACAGAACATTTCATAATTGTATTTTAGAAATAATTGAATAGTGTAAGATAATCTATATTTCAAAAATGATATTGGCTTGCATTTTGACTGCTGGAATGATAACCTGAGAAAAGAATTACAAAAATGAATTGACAAAGAGAAATATATGCAGAGAAACTTCCCAGGTTTGTTGAAAAATCCTCTGCCTCTTTGATTTTTAATTGTGTTTGTTCTAAGTATGGTCAATTTAGCAGTTTTAAAATGGCACCCTGTTGTTTGTGTACTATCAAACATATCTACCTTGCAAAATGTTTATCTAGTACTTGGTATTTTTTATTTTCAAAACCAAAGTTGTCAGGTCCTCTTATTTCCAGCTGGTTTTCTCTGCAGATGAATAGATTTACTATTGTAAAATCATCCTGTGCCGAGTTGCAGTCTTCATATCATGCTAATGCTTTGGTAGGAATTCTTTGTCAATCATAAGAGTTTTTCTGCAGCTCAACAATACCTTGTAAGAGTTGGCTTTAATTTGTAAATGCTTTGGGGCAGTTGGGGTATTATTTATTTGGTTGATAGATTGAAATGTGTAACCTGAAATTTTGATGTCATTACAAATTATTAAAGGGATTCAAATAGCTACGTTAACCAGATAATTGCATCTTAAGTTGTGACCTAGCCCCATGTTCAATCAGTTAATGGCATGATAAAACAAGGAATAAGCCACAAAGTTGTTCCACAAAAAATGTGTGCTAACTTTGTGGCTCATTCTTATCACATAGTTAATAGAACATGTAACCAGGTGCTCCCATGTGGCTGGAGACCCCATCAGTTGACACGGCTCCCAGCTGCAGTGGCACACTGTGTGTTTCCATGGCTGTATGTGTGGAATGGCAGGAAGCATGATCATGTGGTTTGTGCATCAGAGCCTATCACTCCTTTACCTGAATGTCTAGAAGGGCCCTGAGGCTGTGCAGAGTGATTTACCAGTGTCAACACATTTTGACTTATGGGGCTGCATGCATGTAAAAAATGCCTTGACCAATACAACACTAACATATTACTTTTCTCTTACTGCACTATTTTTTCTGTGATATCCAGGTTATGGTCTAGTAAAAAATGAAGTGACATGGAATTGCACAGAAAAGTAGTTAATACATTGGCCCACTGGGAAAATATTCATTTTCTAGAGCTGCTGTTCTAAACTATTATGCTCAATGACAAGTTTAACAGATACATGCACTTCTCTTGGGTGTCATGTCACAAAATTACAGTGTGTGACACAATAGTGACAAAAAACATATTTACTATTTCCATTCATACTAAATGATCTATATTATGGAAAAAGTCAGTCTTAAGCAGATATATGGCTTGTACAGAACCTGACAAGGGTGGGTCCCCCTCCCCACCCCTACTCCCTGTGACAGTTGTTCATTAACTATATGGGTCCTCAGTAGCCTTATTTAATAGTCCAAACATTTTAATACAGTTTTCTATTAATTTTTGCCTCCCACCTCCTTATATATTTAGTGTTCCCTACCTTTGCTGCTGCTACGTCAAAGTTTCTGGGATTTGTACTCCAGATCCCCTGTTGACATCATTTGCCTACATATCCTTTTCCTATCCAGGACAACAAAAAAGATAAGACAGACAATGCCAGCCTCTTGCTACCCCCCCCCC
>NW_017728992.1:77751005-77751752 GCF_001723915.1 Gavialis gangeticus | reverse complement strand
TTTCCTCCCCCCCCCCCCAAATACATATGCAAATCTATTTGGACATGATAACAGATTCTCAAGGTATACTTTGTAATATTTGGAGAGCTTTTCAAAGTGTAATACACCACAGCTTATGGTTTAGGTCAGGCTGAAAAACTTGCCTGGGACCTTGGGTAGGCACCTACTCAAATCACAATTGTGCAGATTTCACAGAAATAGCAAAATTGGGCAATCCCCAGGAAATCCACAGGAAACAAAACACAAACAAAAAACTTACTAAAAATAAAAATCTGGGAGGCACCAGTCCTCCTGACCACACAGCTGGCATGAAGGGGGCTGCCAGCATGAAGGCGAGCAGGCAAGATGAATACTGCTCTACCCCTCAGCACTGAGAGGGCTGCCTGTCATGAAATCCCACCCCGCTCCACCAATCAGTAGCAAGGGGCAAGTCTGTATGATGGACAGCTGTCTTCACCAATCAGTGGCGGGGGATGGGGCCACTGGGGCCCTGCCCAATTAGAGGCATGAGGGGCAGGGGGCGCCAGAGTTTCATAGTTTCTAGGGTCGGAAGGGACCTGAGCAGATCATCTAGTCCGACCCCCTGCCATGGCAGGAAGAGCACTGCGGTCAAACAACCTCAGTAAGGTGGTCATCCAACCTCCTCTTAAAAACCCCCAGGGTGGGAGCCTGCACCACCTCACTTGGAAGCTGGTTCCAGACCCTAGCCTCCCTGACCGTGAAGTAGCGCCTCCTGATGTCCAACTT
>NW_017728992.1:77727683-77750492 GCF_001723915.1 Gavialis gangeticus | reverse complement strand
GCCACAGTCCCCCAGCTTCCTAATGAGAATGGGGTGAGAGACAGTATCAAAAGCCTTCCTGAAGTCTAGGAAAACTTTATCCACTGCCACCCCTGCATCCAATGATTTAGTGACCTGGTCGTAAAAGGCCACCAGGTTGGTCTGGCAGGACCTGCCGCTGATGAACCATGATAAGCCCATGAAGATGGTGGCTGGTCCGAAGATCTGCCTGTGAAATTGGCCAGCTGCCTCTTTCAGTTGTATAAACCTCTAACCATGTGATATTTAGCCTACACTAACACCAGCTTGTATAAAGCTAGTCTGGGTCAGTCTACATGGGCTGTCATCACACTTTAATTGTACTGGAGGCAGATATCTATGCCACAGATTGTAAGGCACTATGTTAGGCACACTCAAACATAGTACACTGCTCTTCTTGCTGCCTCACAAATCAGAATCCATGTAGCCATGTTCATGTAGTGCTGCAGGTGGATTAATTCACATTGATTCTCATTTGGGGAGGTAGTGTGCATGAAACAGTATATCTTACTTGAGCACATTGCTGTATTGCACAGTAATGTTGTGGAGTAGATATGACTATACATGGTCAAATCCTTTATCTTTTAGAAACAGTTGATGTTATAGGGGGAAAATGTATAGGACAGATGACTTCAAAAGGGTTCTGGGGATAAGGGCTCATTCAAAGTTAGGATTATGGTAGTTCTCCAGTTATGATCTTGGAGTACGCTATAGATTCTTTTTCAGCTGTGGGACAATTATCATTATCTGCAAAACAAAGGGATTGACTTGTCATGTTTGATGAATGAGGGAATCATTTCTATCATCTGATATGAAAATGAGCTACATGGAAAGGACCACTAGAACCACATAATTTATTATTCAAGGTGAGACATGCACCTGGGCATTCTGGTGGGCTCCTGTTCTTTAGCAATAGAGCTTCATCAGTCTGCTTCACATTTGTATGCTAGACACAAGGTGTTGGGGAGACAGGATTAAGATGCTTCTTGGAAACATTCACACAATATTTTGAAGAATAGAATATAGAATGAAGTCAGGGCTACATCCATAAAAATGTCTGAAGTTCCCAAAACCACCCCTTTAGGTGCCAGACTTAGATCTTTTAACCTCCTCCCCTTTTTAGAATATAGTAGTTTATATCCCAGTATCAGGCGATATGATAGGTGGAGCAAGGATAGGTTGTGAAGGGCCAGAAAGAGAAGATGAGTAGCTTATATTTGTGATTGATAAAGGAAAATTGTGGAGGGTTATCAGAGTGGGATGATGTGGTTGAAGTGACAAGTCATGATGATATTTCATGTTGTATAGATATAAGTAAGGAAAGATTAGATTTGGTAGGGCTGGAGAGATGGAAATTGGCTGTTTAGATGTCAGATGTTTGGGGTCTACACAAAAAATTTAGTTATGCATATGCAGATTCTTATAGACACCTAGAAAGAGAGACAAAACCAAAACAATGTCCAAGTTACAGAACTGAGTGACAGGGAGGATAGCTATATTTTGTGGGGGGGAAAAATTAATACTTTCTGGCCTTATTAACTTTAAGTTAAGATCTGGACACTCATTGCGTGGGGTCCTAGGAGCGGCCGTGATCTCTCCAACTCCCCCTACCGTGCCAAGTTGGCAATAAAGCACCCTCAGTCTCACCCACCACGTCTTTGATGGTATGTATTTTATCAGGGAGGCTGCCTTTTGTCCCCTCAGACACAGTGCTCTAGTTTATCCTGATCCCCGGTTCTTTATTGACTGCCTTGGCGCACCCCAGCCTTATGGGCTATGCGTGGCTCCAACCTCCCCTGTACCACGCCCCAAGCCTCACAGATGTCATGGACGTTGCCTAGTCGGTTTTCCTTTCTGTGCCCTCACTGGTGCCCCGTATCCATGCCTGGCCCCCAAATCCCCTCTTCGGGTCTTAAAGCAAGTGCCTGCTCTGGGATTTCTTGCTTGTGCCCACCCTGGGGCTTCTCACAATTGGGGCTCAGGTGGCCGTAGCCGTGCCTGGCCCCTGAATCCCCTTCTTGGGTCTTCAGTTCCTGTGGGGCTCAGGCAGCCTCGTCCCTACCTGGCCCCAGTCCTCTGCGCCCCTTCTCAGGGCTGGGGTCAGTGCCCCTTGAACGTTGTGCCCTCTCTGGACTCCTTGGCTATGCGCCCCTCCCTGGGGCTTCCCAGCTATGTGCCCCTCCCTGGGGCTTCTCTCCACACTCGGGGCTCAGGTGGCCTTAGCTGTACCTGGCCCCTAAATCCCCTGCTTGGGTCAAAAATTTTTGCGGGGCTCAGGCAGCCTCGTCCTTACCTGGCCCCCATCCTCTGTGCCCCTTCTCAGGGCTGGGGTAGTGCACCCCTAAGTGCGGTGCCCTCACTGGCACCGGGGTCCCCACAACTGTGGAGCCTCTCTGAGGCCTCCTCCACCCCTATTAGCATCACCCGGTCCTCCAGTGTAATAACAAACAAACCAACAGAATAACACTAGCCAACTGGCTATAACTCAAACCAAGCCTCCTGGCTAAAAATGCAAGCTCTAAACCATCAGGCCCTTATCATCATTCCAATCCCTACCAGGGCTTCCTCCACCCGGTATCCCCACCCATAAGCTGTTCAGGCCATCGGGCTTCTCTGCTCTGCCTACTTCCAGCAGAGCTCCTACTTCCTCGGCTGCCAGAGGGGAACTGCCTCCCCGGCCTCAGCCTGGACTACACTTATATAGCTCAGGCCTTGCCCCTTCCAGTCAGCTGACCAACTGCGGTTGCCCCGGCAACCGGCACCTGAATCTCTTCCTAGGAGCAGGGCACCAAAGTGCCCCTGTGACAGACACCCATGAGGAAATGTCAGAAAAAGAAGGTTGTAATTCAAATTTGAACAGGAGGAGTCAAGTCTGCAGTACAAAAGTTGAGCTGTAAATCACCAGCATGGAGATGATGAACTGCAATCACATTTGTGAATGAATTGCTCAAAGAAAAAGGGAGAAATAGAAGTGGGTCAAAGAAAGATTTTTGTGGGGCCTCACAATGTTGGAGGATAGTTCTTTCACAGCTGCTCTTTAAAAATGTATTTTAAAAAGTTTATCAGAACATGTATCAGTGAATTGTAACATTGCTTTTTTGTTTTCTTAGAACTTATAGAAATTATTTTCTCTCTTTAGTTTATGCACTCCATATAATTGGCACTTGGAGAATTTGTTATAAATTAGTGAGAACCTTCTGTTTGGAGTCAGGGCTACACCAATAAATGGTCTGTGAAGTCCCCCAAAATGCCCCTTTAGGGGCCAGAATTAGAATGTTTCACCGCCTATTCAGTTGTCATCTAACTCAGGAGTGCCTGAAATTTGTAGATGGCAAGTTTTCACCAGTAAAAGTCCTTAGGTGTGTACAGCTCTGTTTCTGGGCAAGCCCAGTGATACCCATGTCTTGATACAGAGCAGCTCTGTCAGTTTTCCCAAACTAAATATTCTTGTGGGCTCTATTCTGAAGGATCTGATCCATCAGGTATTGTTAGACCACATGTCAGTTTGAGCCCCAACCATAACCCAGCTAGAAGGGGAGGTGTCCTCCTCCATTTGATCCAGCATGTCAGTGGTTTATGTACTTACCCAGGATGTGGAGACCCAGGTTCAGAACCTTCCGCTCTGTGAGAGATTTGATCATATACACCTCACTTTTCAGATGTATACTCTAACCATTAGACTGCAGAATAATCTGGAAGGTCATTGGGGGAATTCAGAGTCTTTCCTGTTTACACTTTTAATTTTACCATGGAGTAATTAAAAATGGCTTCGGACACAGAGAGAAAAGGTATATAAGTATGTCTCTGGAGTCCAGTATTTTGGGCACTTAATAGAAAAGGAGAAACCTTGCATTCCAAGTTTTATTCATATTTTCACTATTTTATTTTATAAAAAAGTGACTTTCAAGCTGTCATATTTGCAGTGAAAAGCTTGAAAAGTTACCTTGAGTGTGTCCTAAATATTCTGACAAGGTTCTTTGCTAAATAGTTGGAAAAATTGTTGTTTGCAAACTTTCAGGCACAAACACCCTTCTTCAGGCATAGGGAGAGTCTGCTGGTGTTTTGTGTAGCAATAGCATACAAAACACCAGTGGTCTTCCTATGCCTGAAGAAGGGTGTTTGTGCCCTAAAGCTTTCAAAGAACATTGTTTTCCAACTATTTAGTTGGTGTAAGAAAAGATATTACATTCACTCAAAGAAGCTTGTCTGCCTATGTCCTTAAACCAACATGGCTGGAACCAAGGATCCTAAATAGTCTAAAATTAGAACATAAATATAAAGAACAGCCAGCATTTTTTCTCTTAGGCTATGTAGAAAGATTCAGGGAGGTTAGAGGGAGGTTTGATTGAGTTAAAAATGGCCACCTGATGTAAGGTAAGTCAGGATGGGGGGACTAGCAGGAAGACTGGGGGAATGGGGAGGTCTCTGGGCAGGCAGGGTCTTCAGTGGGATCAGGGGCATAGATGGTGTCTATGGGAGGGATTAGGGTCATATGGCATCCATGGGGGATTGGATGGATCAGTGGGGCTAGCGGGGTCCACGGGAGGGTTTGGCAGGATCAGGGGAGCTGACAAGGTCTGTGGGGAGGCTTGATGCTTGTTCTCACCCCCAGGAGTATTTTTAGCCCTCTGACCCCCAAACAAACAACCCCCCCAGCAAACCAACCTCTCCCTGCCCCAACTTACTTTCTTGGCTCCTGGCACTGTTGATGGCTGGTAAAAGTGGCACCGGAAGCAGCTTGTGGGATAGGGGGTTTGGTGGGCTAGGGGGAATGTTGTCCATCTGGGGGTGGGGGTAAAGGGTGGGAGGGCTAAAAATAACTTGGTGTCAGGAACAGGGTCGGCAAACTGCAGCCACAGGGCTGAGGCAGTCCCTTGGGGCTGCAATGAGAACTGTTCAAAAGTTCAGGACAGTTAGTTTGGTTTGAAAATGGCCAACCTTATCTAGGTTGAGTGTACCTCAGATGCAGAGTTAATTTAAATTGGGTCTGCCATATTTAGACTGAAGTAACTGTCCTGAAATTCTGTACACTTCTCACTTAGATCCACCTAACTAGTGCAAGGTCTGAATCTGGGCAAACTAAATTAGAGTGGGTGGTCATTTTTTAACCCAATGTAACTTTCCCATAACTTCCCTGAATGTCTGTATACAGCCTTAAAGTCTATCTCATGATTTGGAGGATTCTAACTTTTATTTTCTAATACTGTTTGATTGTAATATTACTTGGCCTGTTGAAAAATATATAGTGTTGAAAGAAGAAATATTTGTTTTGTTATTAAACCTTACTTGCACAGATATTTTAAAAACTTTGTAGAAATGAATGTAGTCAAAGAATAATGTGGTGTGCTCTATATAGCTTTTCCCTTTTCTTGAAAGTCAATATAGCCTATCTTTACATCTAATTTGAAACTAGTAGCCTCCAAGGAAAAGTATACAAAACAAAATGCTTTCTAATTATTAAGGGGTTGGGGTCTTTTTGTTTGGTGTTTTTGCTTTAATTTGTTCATTAAAAAGATGATTTGCCAAATGATGTTTCTTCTAAGGCTTTAAAACTTCTTCCAGACATGATTATCCCAAAAGTGTCCACAGATTGTGTCAGTGGGGTTATTCTTGCATACTGTGAATAACGTCATATCCTATCCCACTGACTGAATTTCAAAATCTGCTGATACTCATTAATGATTTCATAAATCTCTTGTAATTTAATTATTGTCAAATAAATGATTTATGTGATATTTTCCAACATTTGGGTTTGACAAAATTATCCCCATATCCTCCCTAGAAGAGTTGCATGTTTTCTTGAAATGTGCAGAAAGCAATGTTTTATATAAATTTCTTACAGGCTTAAAAGGGAAATATATAATTGTGTAACACCAGATCTATTGGGGTATCTAACACATATTTTACAAAAGTCCACTACCGTTTATTGTACTGTTATTTTTGCAGAGCATAAATTATTCCCTGAAGGAGAACATGAAACGGGAATCAACAGAAAGTTCTTGAAAAAGAAGAAACTGACATGAACAGAGTAACTATCTTATAGATAGCATTGTGTAGACTTGGCCTGAAAATGTTTTGGGTGAAACAGAAATGTAAAGGTAGAAAAATGTTCAACAATGACATTCCATTTTAGGTTGCTTATATAAAGTGTATCACCTGGGTCTGTGTATACAGCAGGCTTGCGTTAGAGCAAATCTGAATGCATTGTTATGTATAGTAATTGACATTTTAGAACAATGGCCATACAAAATTAGATTTTGCTGATACATATTTATGTGAAAAGGTGCTGAAGCGTAACAATTATCCTTATGTGGTTGATACCCTGGTGATGCTATCAATGAACTGGTAGAATTGTAGATTTGATTATGTGGAGCTCAGTGCCAGATTAGTTCTATTCAGGTTGTGGATGCAAACAGAAGGAAGAATTGAGTGAAAAGAAGAAAAAAATTCTACCAGCTGAGAGTAGCACTAGGGTCTGCTATAAAGGCAGTTTCTCACCTGTCTTTGCAGCTGGATATAACCAGATAATGGCTGAAGAGGCAAAAAAGTCAAGATACTTCAGAGATTTAAAAGTGACAGTTAAAATACAATTTGCTAGTAAAAAAAATACTTGGAAAACAATGCATTTATAATTACAAAGACAAGCTCTAATATGTACTGTTACTACTGAGATATTAGCACTCCAAAATAAGGAGACATTCTTCTTGTTACTTTTCCCCCCGATACCCTCTGTGTTTGTCCCATTAAATACATTGTAGTACTGAATGCCTGACAACAATACACCTCCAGTTTACAGTGTGTCCTTTTAGTTTTGGTAAATAAAGCTTGGATTGCTTCCTGTTTGGCTATATATTTAGTCAGTCTAAAGACAATATGCATGCCACAACTGACATTGAAAAACTATACAATAAATGTATTTATTGTATACCTTTGTTAGCTTTTCTGCACAATAATCAATATTAGAATTTATTACAATATTCTTACCCCACAACAGCTTCAAATTCATAATTCTTTTAAAACATATATCAATTTGTCAATATCTCTGGGGGAAAAAATAATATGCAGGCATGTCATTAAAATGTTATCACAGTGTATGTGTATAAGGGGTCCCTGTAAATGCAGGGTCTTTTCAGTCCTTGAAAAGGTGCCCCCAGAATAGGCTGTCCTACTTCTCCTGGCTGGGAAACCACACCCAGTGGGATTACCATTCCTGCAGTTGAAATAAAAAGCTAAACTTCAGAACCTGGACTGTGAGAGTGCTCATTGACAACCCAAAGAGTGATTGCCTGGAAAGATGAAATGCCATTGTGAGTCGGGAATTAGCAAGGCATAACTTTGCTCTCAGCAAAACCTGGCTTGCTAGGGAGGGACAGCTGAGGGAGGTCAGTGGAGGGTACACCTTCTTCTGGAAAGGGAAACCAGACCACGACTCCCATATCCATGGAGTTAGTTTCGCTGGCAGGAACCAGGATCACTGATGTGCTCCCTGAACTCCCTTCAGGTGTCAATGAAAGGCTGATGACCCTTCACCTGCACCGCAGCTGAAACCAATGTGCCACTGTCATCAGCGCATATGCTCTGGCTCTGGATTCAGACGAGGAAGTAAAGAAAAGATTCTACTCTGATATTGACGACACTGTTGCCTCCATCCTCAGGGACAGCAAGGTCATTCTCCTGGGTGACTTCAATGCCCGGGTTGGATGTGACCACAAAATCTGGAAAGGAACTATCGGCAAGAATGGCATGGAGAAGGCCAATGCCAGTGGTATCCTGCTCCTGACCAAATGTGCCCAGCATAAACTGATTGTGAGGAACACCATCTTCCACTAGAAAAACCAGCTTAAGACCGCATAGAGGCATCCAAGGTCGGAGCACTGGCACCTCTTGGAGTACATCATCATTCAAGCGAGAGACCTGAGGGACATGCTCATCACAGGGGCCATGAAGGGATCTGAAGACTGCTGGACAGACCATGGACTTGTGCATTCAGTGATGAACATCTACCTGGTGCCAAGACACTGGAAGACCCAGAAGGCCACCCAGAGATGGCTGAATGTCACAGCTCTAGAGGACCTTGGACAGTGGGAGGAGTTCCAGGCTCAGTTGTATAATGCACTGGAGCAAGTCCTACCACTGATGACATCTCCATTCAGGCAGCCTGGGAGCAACTCAGGTCTGCTGTCCAAGACACCTGCTCCCAGACTATTGGGGTTGTATGGTGAAGGAGCCAGGACTGGTTCAATGCCAATGACCCTCTTATTCATGATCTCCTTAAGTGGAAGCATGCAGCCTTCATCACCTGTCAAAGCCATCCACAAACTTGGTGAAAGATGGCAGTGTACCACCAGCTGAAGGCTGGGGTCCAGCAATACATTTGTGACATGAAGAACAACTGGTGGATGGAGAAGGTGCATGTGATCCAGGGCTATGCCAACCAGCATGCCATGTGTATCTCCTTTCAGGCTACCAAGACAACCTAGAAACCCTGCTCCACTGGACAAAATCCCCTCCAATTACAGGATGGCTCCTGGCTCCTCAAGGACGATGATGCCATCTGTCTGCACTGGAACATGGGTAAGTGGTGCTTGCCCCCAAGTGGCTAGTCAGCAACTGGGGAGAAGGGAGGGGCCCCCATGGCTGATCCTGCCAACCAAGGAAAGGGTCCCCCCATGGGTGATCCCACAGGCTGGGGGAGGGGAGGGTCCCCCCGTGGCTGATTCTGATGACCCACAACTGGCAACAGTGTGTCACTAGCACTTCCGAGCATGCCACCAGCACTTCTGGGTCAGTGGGATCGGCTGCAGGGGGACTGCTTCTCCTGGCGCACTCTTTGACCAGCACTCTCAGGTGGGGCACCAGTGCTCTCACCTGCCCCCCCTGCCTGGGAACACTCCAGTCGGGGGGTGCACCAGCACTCTCAGGGGGTGTATGTGCACCCCTGCGTACCCCCAACACGTGGCCACCGTGTTGGAAGGAGCATTTCAAACTTCTCCTTAACTGGGAGTCCACTGTATCAGAGGAGATGCCCCAAGCCATCCTGCAACACCCTGTGGTGGATTCCCTTGGCAATCCACCAACCATTGGAGAGTTGAAGTGGGACATCCAACAGATGAAAACCAACAAAGCCTGAAGGCCAGATGGTATACCCACAGAGGTGTACCATGCTGGTGGCTTCTTGCTCACATCACAACTCCACCAGCTTGTCCTCCGCCTTTGGGACAAAGAGAACATCCCTGAGGATCTGAAGAATGTGACTATGATGACAATCTACAAGAAGGGGGACAAATCTGAATATGGGAACTACAGGGGGATTTCCTTCTTGTCCATTGCAGGTAAGATCCTGGCCCACATTCTCCTGAACCACCTTCGTCCCATCGCCGAGGAGATCCTTCCAGAAACTCAGTGCAGCTTCCAACCATCCTGGGGCACTGCACACATGGTGTTTGTTGCCAGGCAGATCCAAGAAAAATTTCAGAAGCAAAATCAAGAACTCTTCCTCACCTTCATTGACCTGACCAAGGCATTCAGTTCCTTATATTGTGAAGCTCTGTGGAATATCCTCCAATGCCTTGGCTGCCTGCTGAAGTTTGTCACCATGCTGAGACTCCTGCATGACAATGGCTGCCACCATCCTGAGTGGAAGATCTGAAACTGATGCCTTCTGCCTCCGCACCGGGCTCAAACAAGGTTGCATGATAGCCCCCACCCTGTTCACCATCTACCTGACTCTCATCATCCACCTCATCCGAGATGACCTACCATCCAGCATCAGTATCCAGAAAGCTTTTCAATCTTGGGTGATTCTGGGCAAAAACGAAACTCACCACCAAGGACATCCATGATCTTTAGTTTGTGGATGATTGCTGCATGATGGCTCACTCTGCAAAGGATATGCAAGCATCTCTTCAATGCTTTGTATAAAAGACTTGGCCTGTACTTGAATGTCAGCAAGATGAAGGTTCTCTACCATTCCTCCCCAGGCCATCTGAACATCCCTTATGCTATCTACATAGATGGGGAGGCTCTGGAATATGCGGAGCACTTTCTGTATCTTGGAAACCACCTCTCTCAATGGGCTACCATTAATAAAGAAGTCCAGCACCCGGTCACCTGTTCCAGTGCTGCTTCTTCAAGCTGCGACAATGTGTCTTTGAAAATAGAGAACTTTGGAAGTCAAGAAATGTCCTGGTTTATAAGGGTGTCATACAGACCACCCTCCTTTACTGCAGTGAAGCTTGAACCATCTACTGATGCCACATTAAGACCCTTGAGAGTTTTCACCAGCGGTGCTTGCATTAAATCATGGGGATAAAATGGGAGGACCTCCAAGGCAGCGCAAGCATCCTCTCTGAAGCTGTGTCCCCCAGCATTGAAGCCTTGCTCATTGAAGTCATCTGAGGACCCATCAAGCCTGATGCACATCATCCTCGACTTCGAGGGACCACTGCCACCGATCCATCTCTATATGTGCCTCTCTTTCTCCAGAGCAGGGGTGCTCAATCTCCAGGCCATGTGGAGCTCCAGTGGTCTCCATAAGTCTGAAAATCTGGCAGCAGAGGAGTAATGGCATCAAATTTTCTAACCCATAGGAAGCCTCACACTGTTCATGCTAGATTGGGTATGCAGGGTCTAATCACAGTGTTTGGAGCTGGGATGGGGCAGTGCTTGGGTCCTAGTCCCAATGCTTGGAGGCAGGTGAGGTTGCAGTGGGGCTGAGCAGAGGTAGCATAGGGACTGATCCTAGCATCCAGGGCTCAGTCCAGCCCACAGACCAGATCCACACCATTCATCTGGCCCACAGAGTCAGAAGCTTGAGCACCAGTGCCCAACTATTTTCCTGTTCCTCTCCATGTGCATTTCTTTCTCTTCTGCCTTCCTTAGGTACACAATGCAAATCCAAGTAATTGTTTTAAGTTGTTTATAATTAGATACATCTCAACACATTTGCACAGGGACAACAAAGGCTACCGCTGACTTCAGGATTTCCTAGCTATTGAATTTCTAGGCATTGAGTCTCTTGAAAGTGTTAAATTTACAAAATTATAATAAACATTGGAAATTTTGTTAGGCAGATATTTATATTAAGGTATTTGTTACTCCCCCTACAATAAAGGTTATTGCAAAGATAGATTTCAGGTTTATTAATCTCAACTTCTACTGTTGAAACTATCAGTGAATGGAACATATTCTCATCTTCTGATGCTCCTCATTGGCTACAGTTAAATTACCTTTCTGCCTTTTCCCAAGGGGTATTGCAAAGGATATAATTTTGTCACTCAAAAACTCAAAAGGCCCATTTTTTTAATCATTACATTTTACAACACATCAAAAAATCTCATTATAACCATATTCTTTTGCCTGGGACCCTATTCAGATTATGCCCTGTGGTTTCAAATAGTTAGCTGCAAATCAAATATAACCAATAACAGATCTAATTACAGAACTATCTAATTTTGCTAGGAGTAGTAAATAATCATAAAATGTCTGCAATTTAGCTTTAAAATGGATATATTTTGGGCTCTAAAAAAGATTAATGACTTAAAGAAATAATGCTAGAGTTAACTACAGCACAAATATACAGGTTTGAGACTCCTGAGGCATAAAACAGGTGGTTATCATTGCTCAATATACCTATCTCTGCTAAGTTCATTTTTTTTCAGTTTTTATTTCTGTTAGGTTCTGTCACTAGACCTCTAGGGGTTTTTTTTTGTTTTGTTTTGTTGTTTAAACCTTAGTTTGGAATAACTTCTGGGAACCTATTAAAGCAGAAAAAATACCATAATCACAGACATTTACTTTATTTTGCTCTCCTGGCAAATATGTAGGAATTGTTTAAGCTACCTAGATAGTAGGAGACCTTCAGGGGAAGGTTAATTGGACAGTGATCAAAAGTACAGAGAAATAATAGTCACGTCCCTTAAGGAAAGACATTAACATTTATAAATGCTCCCAAGATGCAATTTACATTAACTCTGTACTGTATCAACTTCAGGTTGCTCACTGCAGGCTGTTATGTTATGATTTTCTTTAGCCAGTGGGACATCAGTTGATGTTCAAGTCAGCTGCTTATTGAAAGTTGTCCAAAGTTGTCCAGATGGGTGCATCTATACAAGGTGCTTTACTGTGAAGTAGCATAGTTTACTGCGCAGTAAGCATATGCACCTATAAGTACACATGTTACTGCACAGTAAACCTTGCTAACTGCAAGTAAATTTGCTACCTGCAAATGCAAGTAGCAAATTTACTTATGAAAGTTACTGAATAATAGTGCTCATGTAAATGCCTGACCAGAAGCAGTCAGCTGGTTACCAGGGGGATTGATTCCTGCCCCGGGAGCTGCCTGCTGATGGGGCGGAAACCATGCCCCCTGCCCTGGGATCTCTAAGCTCCCAACTTAGAGATTATGATTGGGGAATGGGAGCTGGGAGATCCTTATCTTCCAGCACCAGCTCCATGGTCACAGGGCTTGGACTGGGAGATCATGGAGCTGGCACTGTGAGCTTCCAGCTGGCAGGCACTGGGGAGCCTGTTTCCCACCCAGCTCTGTAATTGCAGAGGTGGGTGGGGAACAGGCTGGGAAACCTGTTTCCTGCTGAGCTCCATGATCACTGAGCTGGGTAGGGAACAGGTTGGGGGACTTGTTCCCCACTCAACTCCATGAACAGAGTGATCAAGGCATGGGGTTGGACAGAGCTGCAGGGGTGTGGCAGGTCCCAGGCCCCTGCCCCATCCACCTGTGGGGCAGCTAGTAGTGAACCTCCAGCTGGGTGTAGAATCCCTGCCCAAATGGGGGCTTGCCCCTAGCTGCCCCACTGGTGGACCAGGGCAGGGGGCTGGGACCTGCCCCTCTCCCGCAGCTTTTTCCAAGTCCCCTGCCCCAATCAGGGAGCTGGGACTGGGAGCTCCATGCTGCCAGGGCAGGGCAACATTGCCCCACCCTGGCTGCAGACAGCCCCTTGGGGATAGGGAGCAATGTCCCAGCCCTGGCCAGGAGACAGCAGTCTCCTAGCCTGGTTCTCCCTGCCAGCCCCTGAGATAGCACCGAGGGGGAGACTTGAGCTCCCCCTGGTGGTGGCAGAGGCCCATTGCAAGGCCACAGGATGCGGGAGCAGTTTGCTGCTAGGAACAGCAAATCTGCTCTCACATCTTTACATGTATAGATGCCTGCCTAGGAGCATTTACTTGTGAGTACTTTACTCACAAGTAAACTGATCTCAGACCAATCAAATGCATGTGTAGATGTGCCCAATGTACATCAATTATACTTTTCAATAATTGACAACTCTGTTAAAAGTATTTCATAGTTTCAGAAAGTTTAAGGCCAGAAAGGAACATCAGTTCATTTTGTCTGACCTTCTGTGCATCACAGACTGTTAAATTTCATCCAAGTGCCCTATGTGAAGTCCAGAGTCATTAGATAGACTTTAGTAAATTACTAATGCATTTGCATGGCGTAAGACTAGATTAGTAAGGCATTTCATTCCTTAGGCAAATAAACTGTGTATCGCATCCAGAGAACAGGAGACATTAAAACATGTGAGGTCAGTGGTACTTAAGGTTTCAACCCTGTTGAATGGTTCTGTGTGGGTCTGTGCACCAGATTGGACCCTGTGCCACCCCCACATGCTGCTCCCACCCAATATGGCATACTGGGACAGGGCTCCAAGGCCCCATGGTGTCTCTGCTTGGCCTAGGATGCCTGATCCAGCATGCCAAACCATGGCTCATGGGGCTCATGGATCTGGAAGGCACAGAAGCAGGGACCATATCTACTGTGGGTCTCAGCAATCTTATGGAATTGATAAAGTAAAGCACATTACCTCATCTTGTTGGAAGCTCATACTGTAACTCAGAACTTGCTCCTCCTGGCTGAGTATCCTAATCACCAGGCTACAAATTCAGGCTGTCTCTTATGCTCTCTCTCTGGCCCCATGAATATTGCACTCCTTTCTCCACAGTTACTTCAATAAGTCATAGAGTGTCCCTATTTATTCTACAGCCTGGTGATGTTCCTGGGTGATAGGACATGTAGGCTTGAATCCCCTCAGACTGAGGAGGGCATTAGAAATGTATATCCCACTTTCTGAGTGAGATCTCCAAGCACCACACTATTATAATCAGATGGGCACCATTATTCTAAAAGGAAGGAGTGATCCTTACTTAGTTCTTTAAAAAACAGAGGGGCTTTTGGGTACAAATCCTTTTGGGTTTAAATCCAGTCTGAGCCCCCTGCCTGCATTCCTGAATCAAGTATCTAACTTCTAGGGAGGGCTAGGATTTCAGGCACTCCTTGTGTCATATCAGTCCCTTACAGCTACCTCAAGGCATCTCTCAACACAACATGCATTTTTGTGGATTACCCTTTCAGGTTGTCTTATTTTCGTCATGCCAACCTAGAAACCAAGTATAATTTATAACTTCTACTCTGAGGGCCAGGCCTGTCGCATTTGACCAGACTGATTGGCCCAGAGGATAGAGCTGGATGAAAAATTGGGGGTTGTAGGTGTAAAAGTCAGAAGCTACAATCAGAAGCCAAAATGCCAAGCCAAGGGTTAGGCATCAGGTATCAGAAACCTAGTTACCAAGTCCAAAGGATGATCTCTATGGCAAAGTTCAAGAGTAAGCCAGGCTGGGATCAGGAAACAGGTCTGCAGAGAAAATCCAAAGGGCAAAATCCAGGAATAAGCTGAAGGCAGGTTCAGGAACCAGGGAAGCCAGAAATGTTGTTGAGACAGGACCTGCTCAGAGACTGAAGAGCAGTGTGTTGTTCAGTAAAGTTCTTACAAGGTCATTAAAAGTTGTAAGACAAGGCAATTAAAAGTTGTAGACACTTAAGTCCTTTTATTTGAGTTGGCCAAAGTGTCAGAGATGAACAGATTCAACATGAGAATTATAAAACTCTTTGAGGGAGGACAACAATAACAATTTACTGAAAAAGATAGCGATACATCTTCATTCAGAATTAGGCCTACAATTTAAAGTCTACATGGTATTGTCATTGATAGCAAAGATTGCAAAGTTGGGCTCTTAAGTAGTCAATACAAAGTGTGAAGTTAGAGTACCATTCATTTTGGGAAGAACAGAGAAGTGAATGGCAGTCCCTTTGAAAACCTTACACACAGTCATTTCTCCCTAATGCAGGTGATTTGAGCTATATAACCCAAGGTCTCTTCTAAACCTTTAATCTCAGATTCTGTGACAGTTATTTCAAACACACCATAGTGTTTCCAGAGAGCTACTGAAAGTGTCATAAAGAATTAATATATGATGTGCTTTCAGTTAGGCATTTCCCCATCTTGCCTTCCCCACACCTCCAATACTGTTTTAATCACTAAAAGGTCACATAATTTCTCTTTGACAGACAATGCTACAAAGCAGGCACTAAAGAGGTGAAACCAGTGCTAGAAATAAACCCACAGACTCTGCAGTGATGAACTATATTTTGTTCAAAAGATTTTTCATGTAGAAAGGAACAATGGGACAGGTTGTCATGTGCCAAACACAAATTACTCTTTCAGTAACGGGTCGCACTGCCATCCATTCTTTTAACATCTGAGTTTTGAAAGAAGAGGTATAGTGAGGCTGGAAGAGAGAGAAATTTGCTTAAAGAGCTGGCAACAATAAATCCGCAGTTTGTGTATATGGAAGAATGCACCTTCAGAACAAATCAACCTCCTCTAATCAGAATCCAGCAACTGTGTGGTTGGATTGTCTACACAAGTTGCCCCTGCAAGTTATAATTCCTTGGCTGCCCAACTTTCATAATCAAAGTGACAACTTTAGAGAGGGAAACATATCAACACATGTGAGAAGAACCCTCAAAGTCAGGATTCCATGCTTGACACACTGACTCTATTGCTTTGTGACATATGCAGCTTCCACCTAAGTTTCCTCATCTGTAAAAAGAAAATTATGATATTTTGAGATAATATACATGTGAGATGCAGTAATGTAACTGGGGGGGTGGGGAAGGGATGAACAGAGCAACAGCCCTGGATACCAATTCAGAGGGACCACCAGAATGGCACCCCTCAGGAATGCCTCCCCCCCCGCCACTGCCACACCACTCATGTTCTGGGAGTTTACACAGAAGCAGCAGCAGGCCATGTATGAGTAAGTAAGTACTTGACACGCCCGCCCTGCCAAAAAGGGGCCAAAATTTTGATTTGTATCTTTGGGGAGCTGTAACTTGATTAATGTTTATGAATTATTATAATAATATTGTGTCAAATCAGCTGTGGTGTAAAGTATTATTTATTGCTTATTCAGATAGTTTTTCTTTGCATCAGAAAGAAATACAAATGTGTAATATACCTTGCACTAGAGAGGTATTTAGTCGTGTTAGTATGAAGTCAACTATAAGCTAGAATAGAGATGCACCTTATGGATCTTTGATTCAGTTAGTCTATAACCTTTTGTGAGCAAGAACTTGCTTCCTCAGACGCATTTGATGTAGTGAGCTCTTGCTTAGAAAATCTTACACATCTCCAATTCATTAATCTATAAGGTGCATCTCTACCCTGCCTTATACTGTCCTTCAGTAGATTATGGAATATTTCTAGACTGTATGTTAAGCAACCAAACCCCTCAAAATATAGGTCTCTACCTAATTTTCATTGTAAATCCGCAAACACATGGGCTCTGTGTTAAATATATTTATACTGGCTATGTCATGCAGTACTGTTGTTACTATCTTCCACAAAGACCAGCCAGAAAGGCTGTTATTTTATAATTGCAGTTAAGTGAGATTTCTTTTAACTATTTCAATATGCCACTAAAGCTTCAGGGCTGTATACAAAATATGACCCGTCTGAATGATATTTGCATGAAAATTTTAAATGACCTATATCATCATCTTCTTAAAGCATCCTTCTTTGTTAGTCAGAAACATCAGCACTATAAACAGAATGAAACTCTGTTTTGATAGAGATACCTGTATTCTTTAGAAAAAAATGCCAAGGCTTATAAATATCACATCTGAACTGGCAGTGGTACATTCCTTTTATGCTTTATTGCATTAAAATCAGTTTACCTAGCTATATAGATTTTACATTCAACATGTATTCAAATAACCAAAGACTTGCATTAGAAGCAACGAGCTGAGTCCCAAGTCTTAGACCCCGACTCCATGCGGCACCTAACAACTAGGGAGACGATGATCCAATTGCTCAGAGAGCAAACACCAGCACACATTACTAGCCACAGCTTTATTCAAAATGGAGACAGCTTCGGGCCAGCTCCAACAAACTGGGGAGCTGCAGTGAACATCAGTTTTTTCTATATTTATACATCTTGGTTTATGCTTATTAACATTTACTCCACCTTTATCTCTCCTTTGTTCCACCCATATTCCCTCCTATTTCAAGCTCCACGTCTGTTTATTGTTTACTTCAATAGCATGGCATTACATATGCATTTCACTTATTTTACATGTCTTTTTGCTATGCACACATGCATAAGACCCTGACCCTGGCTTCTCGCGGTCAATTGCTGTTTCTTGCTGACTTCTTCATCTCCAAGGTCTTACTTCTGCTTATCTCCTAATGATAGCTGGTGGGCTGCATCTTGTTCTCCTTACACAATAAGTCATATGTCCTACATGTTACCACATCATTAGGAAAATGTTTGCCTAAGCATCTTGCAGTGTTACTTTTAATATATCATTCTACCTTGTGGTTAACCGCTTTGCTGGGCCACAGGCTATAGCCTTGTATTCAATGTTGCTGCAAATTCAATGTTCCCCAAGATCCAAATATTGTCACCCTAACAACAAGGATCACTCTGATCACTTTGCTTCCATATGTATTTATTTCCTACCCTTTCTTTGTGTTTTGTAAGGTCTTTGGAGTAAAGTTTTTTAAAAGGTGTTACTATCATTCGGAAAGCTATTGTAATACAAGTGGTTATGCAGTATATTGTGTATAATGTGCATATATCAATTTTATACAATACATAGGTGCATTGCTTGAGTAACTGAAAAGACTGCTTACATATAGTTCATGAGTTAATATGATGTCAAATAAGTTTCATATGTGAAATACATAGTACTTAACTAGTATGTGAATATTCATATATCTCACTGTCCTACTTGGCATTCCTCTGTCATTTGTAGAAATGCTGCACCTAACTTGCATACAAGAGACATACGTGTGCACCGTACTGGAAGATAAAAATGGAGAATGCACATGCATTGTTCCGTGGCTGTCCAACAGCCAATAGGTGAGATATCATAAAAAGTACATTAGCGATAAAATATAATACACTAGTGCAGGGGTTCTCAACCTTCAGCCTGTGGGCCAGATCCAGCCTGTGGTATCTTGTCATCCAGTCTGTGGGGCTCTCTGTTGGTCTAGAAATTTGATGGTGGGAGACCTATGTTGCTGCTCCACTGTTGCCAGATGTCCAGAACCATGGGGAGCCTTTGATCCTGTGTGCTGAAACCAGCACCTGATCCCCATGCACAGGTCCAGGTAGCAGCTATGTTGAGCTCCCCAAGACCCAATCCTGTTGCAAGGGGGGCAGGAGGGGGCAGTGCTGAGCTGGGACTCAGGGCACCTAATCCTTGTGCAAGGAGTGAAGGAGGGAGCTGTGCTGAGCCTCTGTGATTCAATCCTGGTGCAAGAGGAGCAGGAGCAGGTGATGCCAAGCCCCCCAAACTCAATCCCCAGTGCAAGGGGGTGGGAGTGGGCAGCGCCAAGTCCTCAGAATCCAATCCCAGAGGGCAGGAGTGGGCAGAGTTGGGCAACTGGGACACAGTCCTGGGCTCCGGAGGGGTAAGAGGGGTTGGTTCCAAGTCCTCAGAGTACAATTCTGGCATGTAGGTGGTGGGAGAGGGTGGTCCCGGGCCCCCAGGACCAATCTGGCCACAAATGGGCCCCACGCCACTCACCTGGCTGCAGGGCTAAAAGGTTGAGCACCGCTGTACTAGTGCAATGCACATTCTTACTTCCGTATTGATTTATTTTGTTTTCTTATACTTAAAATTATGTGATACCTGTATTAAGACTGTTTATGGAGTGGGGTAGTCAGGTTGACCATTCAAATGGATGTTTTGCTTGAAGACTTTAGCATACAGCTGACACCAGACAACATAACTTCTTATTATGAGCCTGACAGACGTAAAACACCCACAATTGCGAGGCATGGGTATTCTTACAGAAAAATCTATTGCCTTGCCTACCTACCCAAAATCAAGGACTATTTTTTCCATCAGTATTCTGGGGTGATTCACCAAAATAACCATCTTGCTACCAATAAAGGCAGATCAGTGAGAATGTCATGTAGTTGCACACCCAGAAGGAAAAACTAGATATTACTTAATTCAGGTATTATGGAAGATTTGAATTCTAATCATAACATAAGCCCTACCAAACTTACTGTTTTTTTTATCTGAAGCATTATCTACCAAAGGGGAAAAAAATCAGCTGTCAGAAGAATTCACAAATTCCTCTTTCAAAATGTACTACTGTAGATACTTGACATAAATGGCTTGACCCTAAGTTATAATGAGCAACCATATTTCTCAATGACTTTAAACAAGCAGATCATGCTGTATAAAACATAAAATCAAAACTGAATCAAGATTTTATATAATACAATTTTCGGTACCTCAGGTTGGATGTCCCCTAAAATTAATTTCCTGCAAAGTGTCTCAGTTTGTGTGCTGAAATTACTAGTCATGTTTTGCCTTTTCCATAAATTATATGATTTGTCATGATATGAAATGATTGTGCATTAGCCAAATGTTTTTTAGTGCCCAAAACTGTTTACTAAGCATCCTCTGACTCAGTGTGTTGTCTCCAGTGCCTAGAGCATAGGCTTCAGCCTCACTTTCCCCTTGACTTCCACATGTGCTTAGAAGAAGACCTCTTTGTGTGAACCACAGTTTTAATGAAGAACATGAGTAACTGAGGGGGAATAGAAAAATTATTATATCTTGTGACTTATTGTAATGTTTTTCCCTCATGCAATGGTTTAGCTCACATACCAATCAAGAGGTAGGGAGTTTATTATTATTAATAAATATTGGTGGATCCTTTTAAACTTAGTATCTATTATTTTATTAGACTCGCTGACCTAGATGGTTCCTTCCAGTCCTATGTTCCTGTGTATCATCATCTTTTTAAAACTATATTTCGTTCTCATTGTATCTCTGTTTAAATTTAACTTTAAAATGTTATGCTCTTTAAATAGTTTTCTTTCCTGAAACTTGCATCTTAAAGGAGTTTGATCTGTCATATCTGCAATTTCTCAGTTGTATTGAAAAAGGAGAACTATAATGGCAGGAGGGGGTGGAATATATGTAAAAGAAAGTCTTCTTTTAAGGGTACAATTTTAAAAGCACTTATTGTTACCTTAGCACTCTTCTCCTGGGCTCATCGACTCCACTGGAAGCAGAGGTTCTTCAGTGCTCTAAGTAATTTTGAAAGTTCCACCTATGGTGTCCACTAATAAGCAGTCAAAGCTGCTTATAGGTGTGTCTGAGTGCTGGGGAGCACTGACCTGTCTAGATGTCTTGAGAACATACCCTACATATCAGGAAATTAAAGGCAAGTATTATAGGTGCTCCAACCACAAGATTTTGTCCTTGATTGGTTCCTTTTAAAGGCATTGTTACATATTGCGTTTTGAGTTACTCAAATGTTGATCGGTGTTAGTGCTAGCTCAAGTTTGGACAGTTGAAGGCTAAAAACTTTCTCTGACTGTCCCCCACCTGCACAGCTGTGACTCGCATTAGAGGGCTGACAAGCAACAGCCTGATTAGGAGCTACAGCTGTGAGTTGCCACTACAGTGCTGGTGAGCCAGGATAGGCTTCTATGTCTGTTGTAGGTGGGGATGAGAGAGAGAGAGTTTGGGGGGTGGGGGGCAGGGAAGGAACAAAAAGCTGAGAGATGGGGAGTTAATGGGATGGGGGTGGGTAAAGAAATGGGAACTGGAAAGGAAACAGGGATGGGAAAGGGTGGTGAAATGAAGGAAGTCAACCACTGAAGGACAGAATAAAAAGAAGTAAAAGAAAAAAAAAGAATTTAAAAAGTAATAAAGAAGAAGTACATTAAAGAAGGTCTTATGTTTTAATCAACTGGGATTTAGGATTGGAGTGTGGCAGGTGCTGGTCATGCTTCCAGGCATGGCTGGGAGGTGGAAACAGTGAGGGAAGGCACTTCTGGGGGAGATCTGCCCCTACCTGGGAAGGAAGCCCAAGCCTATAAGGACTCAGTTCAGCCCCCTACCTTGTCCCCCTCCTATCCCACCCTAAACACCACTTCTGGAATCATCCATATCCTGTGACCTGGCTAGTTCACATGTGCTCTTTAGGATGTTTCCATGGGGTCACATCCCTAGAGGCTGGAGGGGGGAGTTAGGTTAGTGCCAGTACTGCCCATTGGGCAGTAGAGTTCAGGGAATAGAAAGTGTGTTCCCACAGGACAGGAGAATCTTGGGGGGTGGGGGGCAGGACAATACATCTGGTATGCTGGAGGACTAAAACTTGGGTGGCATATTTGTGGGGAGTGGCTATACACCAATGGAACATGAGCTGGGTAACATAAGTGACATAACTTTAAGTCATTTAATGTGTATTTAAAACTAATTTCATGTGTTAATGTGTGGACAATCCAGTGGTTAAGAGCTCCCAGAGCTGCCTACATTACAATGTAACAAGGCTCTAAATGCCTGTGCATTTTGAGTACTATGATTATTTCACTAAAAGTAATTCAACAGTAGTTAACTCATCCCCAAATAATGGTCCTCTTAAATAGGACTGTACAAAACAGCACTTTTGTTTTGACTTTTGTTTCACCATTTCAAAGGGACAGTGTTTCATTTCACTGTTTTGAAGCACTGTTTTTTTTCATTTTGTCAAAACTATTTAAGCTGTTTCAACACTGTTTCAATGCATTTCGACATTTTGCCCATAGGCTATAATGGCAAATCATGAAAATGCCTATAACTTTGTCATTTCTTGCCTGATTCAGATGGAACTTGCAGAGGTGATAGCCCCTTCTGCAGGTATAAGGCCTGTCGGGTTTCAAGGAGATAGGTTCAGGGGTTTCTGGAAAGCTGAACCTCAAACTGTTCAAAGCAAAACTCTTATCACTTGCCAGCAGCAGGAGCCTGCTGTCATCCCGTGTGCAGATCTGGGGGCCCACACCCCGCACCAGGGCTATGGAGCTGTGCTGGACTCTTCCTGGGGGGTGCGGGGGCCCCAGATCTTCACACAGGATAACAGGGTGGGCCAGCGGCAGCACCAGTCTTCCCAACGCTCAGCACAGGCTGCGTCCAGCACCAGTCCCAGCCAGCAGCAGCAACCTGCTGTCATCCCACACACAGATCCTGGGGCCCACACCTCCCAGGAGAAGTCTAGCACAGCCCTCCCAGGGGGCATGAGTCCCTGGATCTGTGAACAGGCTTTCAGCAGGCTGTTGCTGCCAGCTGGGGAAATAGCCCAGAGCCACCATCATCACCAGCTGGCAGCAGCAGCCTGCTGTCTTCCCACATCATCCGGGGGCCCGCACCCCCCAGGAAGAGCTGGGGGAAGTGGTCAGAGAGGTGGGGGAAAGATTGGGGAGCTGGGGAATCCAATCGGGAACTGAACTTTCCCCCAGCTCCTGGTTCGATTCCCCAGCCACCGGTTTGACTTCCCAGCTCTCTGATCACTTCCCCAGCTCTTTCTAGGGAGGGCAGAGTCAGGCCCATGGATCTGCGCACTGGATTTCAGCAGGCCGCTGCTGGAGTTTCTGTGGCAGCCTGCTGAAACCAAACATACAGATCAGGGGCCCGCACCCCCCCCC
>NW_017728992.1:77716611-77727621 GCF_001723915.1 Gavialis gangeticus | reverse complement strand
GGGCCCCCCCCCCCCCCCCCCCCAGAAGAGCTGGGGGGAAGCGATCGCAGAACTGGGGGAAGCAATCAGAGAGCTAGATGTCAATATCAGAGCAGTCCTTCCCCCCCTTTTCCCCCTTCCTCTCCTTAGTTTCTGTTTAGCTGCAGCAAGCCCGACTTCAAAACTCAAAACATTTCAGAACTTTTGAAACATTTTGAGTGCCCTCATTTCATTTCAAAGCTGTTTCAAAGCCTTTTGTTTCATTTTCGAGCTCGAAACATGTCAAAATAGCTTTGAAATGAAACACCCAGGAAAATTTCTCATAGCCCAACCATTTACATCCCCTTTGTAACATCTGTCTGCTGTTTGTTTGTAGTTGCCATCATTCCCACAGCATACAAGCGTCTGTATTGTATCCCACTGCCTGGCTACTGCTTGGGCTTCTGTGAGCAAAAGGCTGCTTCTCTATCTGACTTTTGGCTTTCACTCCTAGATCACAAGCTGCCTGTTAGATGATCTTTCCTTTCACAGACAGCTTCTTTTCTGAGGTCTTTGGTCTTTACAAAACAGATCTCTTCCACCCCCAGTTTATTGCATTTTCCTCCTTTATTCTGAATTATGAAGCTTTCTGGTGCTAACTCCTTTTCCATCAGCTGGGATGGAGAAAAGGTACCTCATAATAAGCCAGATGGTCCAGTGCAATTATTTGTTGCTGCTTTCTTTAGAGCCAGAGTGATAGCAGCATGATCCAGTCCATTTTTAAAAAAAATGAACACATGCATGAAGAAGTTATAAACTATTTTGTCTGATATGTAGTCCTCCAAATCTTATCCATTACTGGATTAGTCATGTGGCTTTCTACTTTTTGTCAGTGCTGGCGTTTTTCTTGTCTCAGCCTACTTGAGAAATCCATATATTTAGGTTGTCACAAAGGTTAGTGAGTCTGCTGCTGTCAAATCATTAAATATATATATTTTTTGCTGTATAAAAAAATATGGCCATATAGCACTCTGTGTGATGTAGTTCAGCTTGTACTAAATTCAGTATGCTCCAAAGAACTTGTAATTCTCTTGTTTATATAGATCCTTCCTAACTCCTGTAAATCCATTAATGCACTTGAATTAATAGTTTATAAAGTGACATTGGCTAATTAGAAAGTATTCAGAAAACAGCTGCAAGAGCTACTTGGAGTATGGAAAAGCTGCCTTTTAGTGATAAATTAAAGATGCTCCACCTATTTAGCTTAACTAAAAGGTGATAAAGAGGTTGTTTGATCCTGATCTAAAAGGAGAGAGGCATATCTTTAATAGTAAAAAATTACTTTTCTTAGTAACCAGATGGGAGCTGGGATTTGAAAGCTGACACTACACAAGTTGCCATATTTACTCAAATATAAGACACATTTTTTTCCCCCAATCAGCATGGGAAAAAAAGCCTCTAATTTTATATTTGCATACCAGCAGATCCCCTCCCCCAATGAAATACTTTAAATTGCTGCTAGAAGCAGCATATGCTCAGTCATGGAAGCCAACTATGAAGTTGATTGAATGTAGCCCAGGCTGAGCATTCCCATAAGATACCCAGCCCATATTGGGCAGACACACCGATGGGAACTTTTTTTAAATTAAGAAAGTGTCAAAAACTTAAAATCCTGCTTCCATCAGTTTGGCTGACCTTAAAAAATAACAACATCAACTAAAAAGAAAATGAAATAATAGGGTGTCAAAACTTAAAACATGCTGCCATCAGTTTACAAAACTTCAACAAATTGGTCTTCAAATAAGGCCAACAGAAAATATGTATACATTACCCAGTGGTTCCCTCCTTCTCCAAATTCTCTTTAATCCAGTGGTCTGGACAATTTTGTTTCTTAATACCTCATTATTCCTTGTCACCTTCCAAACTTGACTGTTAACACCTATCACCCCTTATCCCATATATGTCTTGCTTTAGCCCCTGTCATGTCTTTTCCTAGCCAACCTCCAGGCTGCAGCTGTAGCTTCACTGTCCCTCAGGCCTCACCATCTTTTCCTTCTAGATTTATTAGGCATCTCCATTTTTCTCTTTTCCATAAATCCATTGCCTGGTTTTTACTTAGTTCTCTTGTGTCCTGCTAGCAATGCCACCCCCGTTTGCTGAAGCCCAATAGCAAGCATCTTCTAAAAAGAGTTCCAGGTGTTCAAGACTAGTAAGTTTCTTGCCTTTCACAGTACCATGCAGAAGCTCACTAAAGCTTTTCATACTCTTCCTCCATCCTTTGTCTGGGCCCCAATCTACATGCTGTAGAAAACTGCTTCTAGCATGAGTTGCTTCTTAGCACCCAACCACTGTAGGTGTTTCTCTGCCTTCCCCCAGACGGTTCTGGCAAACTGACAGTCCCCTATCACATGCCATATGCTTTCTTCCCTGTGACATGTTTTTCTGGGGCATTCAGGTGTTCTACACAGTTCCCAACTGTAAGAAAGGCCCATACCAGCACAATTCAATGTGCCAGCATCCAACCAAAGGCCCGGTGCTACTTCTGTAAGCCTATATTAAATCCCTCCTTGCATTCTTGTTCCCCTTAATGCCCCCTCCCCACTGGGGACAGTCTCCTTTTCCCTGACCAAGACCTTGATTTGTTTTATGGTCTACCAACTATGTTACAGCTATTTTCTGCAGCCCATAAACACTCACAAATTGTACATTCTTCTCATACATTATCCAAGACCATGAGAGTGACCTTTTACATATATTTATGCAATAGCATCCCTGCATAGTACTGGACAAACCCAGCCCATTTGGTATCTCCTTTTATCCTTTCTGTGCAGCATAGACTGACATACTTCACATAAACAGCAACACATCTGGGGAGCCCCATACTCCCTTAAATTTCCATAGTGTTGTTTTCTCAAGACTTACCCTTTTGGCTTTCCAAAAGAATACCATCAGTTCCCATTGAATCTTCCATGTGGTGGTCCATGATGGAGGGAACACCAGACCTGCATACAGTATATTTGGGAGTACCACTGTCTTAATTACATTTACCCCTCCTACCATTGGCAGCTTGCAGTCATACCAGCTACCCCATTTTTATTTCACCTTCCTTTTCACCTTCTCCTATGCTGCTTCACTTGTAAGTCATGCATCCATCTCTGCTCCCAATATCTTGATTTGGTCTGTTGTGACCTGTAACTTGAGTTTTCCCATTTTTTCCATCTCCCCCATCAGCAGGCACGTACTTTTTTGTATGTTTAGTTCTGCTCCTAGTGCCTTTTTATATTCATTTGTCTTACTGCCCATTCTAGGGACATGCTGTCTCTTGCTAGATATTAACATGATCATGTACCTCATATATTTTACTTGTGTACCCTTTTCTCCAGGGATTGGCAAGTCCTTAATCACATGATCTGTCCTGATCCTCTGCACCAATGACTCAATGACACAAATGAATAAGAGGCACCTCTGTTCCCTGCTCTCCCACTTCCATCACTGTCCTCAGTAGCAGGTGGTCCAAGAAGAATACTAGTCTCTCTGCTGGTTGAATTTTGCAGACCCAAAAATGAAGTCAGTGTGGAACTACAAGTGGCTCGCCACATTCATTCTAGTAAACCTACTTTCAACTCCAGACACTGCCATTTGGGTGTCCTGTAGTTTGTGCTCCACTACCATCCTTGCTAGTATCCATGAGGACCTATGTAATCCTGAGGCATCACTCTCCATCCTATTTCTTACCTCCAGTATGCACTTAAAAACTCAAACCAGTATTAGAGGCAGTGCTCCTGATAGGAGGATTGTTAGCTCCTCTAAGAGGGCACAGCATGCTTCCTGCTCTGATAGTGCATATGCATTCAGTATTTTAAACCAGTCCCCTCCCTTGTCCCCAATCACCTATAATACTCTTCCCCCAGTTAGCTCTTCCTTATTAGCTGCAGCTGTGGATCTTTAATTAGTACCATCACACCCACCACCTTGTTCTTATTATTGCCTGACTACATGGATGGGCTAAGTTTCTATCTTTCTGTAAGGTATTTTTACTCCCTCTGTCCTAGGATCCCACATTCCTGAAGGTATAACACATCCACCTCCATCTGCTCCAAGTATTGGCCCACCCCCACCCATTTCACATAGCTGTCAGTATTCCTTACATTAACCAATATTAATGTGATGGTCATATTTATCCCAAGGTATTACCCACTGACTATCCAAGTCCAATCTATGTATTAACATCTAGGTCTGGGCATGACTTCATTTCTGCTTCCAAACTCAAACTTATCCTTCCTTCTGCCCTTGTGTTCTTTCTCCTCTGCCTTCTTTCACCATGTCCATTGCATGTAACAATTTTTGTATTTTGTCTTACTCTATGAATTCTACCCCTGGGGGACTTTGGCTTCCCTCTGCAGGCTCCAACAAACTTGAGAGTTGGGGACTAGGAGTGGGTCAGCACTCAAAGGGAGGCTTATTTTTTGTTCATCTTCTGTTTTTCCCTCCTGTATCTCAGCCTTCTCTCAAACACCTGTCACTCCAGTTTCTGCTTTATGCATCCTCCAGACCATACCAAATCATTGTCCTCCTCCTCTCCCTTTTTCCTTCATTCCCTACCTTTTCCTCAACTCTTCTCATTTCCATTCTGCCTTCTTCTATTCCTCATTCTGTGCCCTCCCAACTTCCCTCTGACCCTTTCCCTCCCTTCATCTTCTGTACTCCACTCATCCTCACTTCTTCTTCCCCTCCCCTATTCTCTCTCTATATCCCTTTCCCCCCCTTCCTGTTTCTCCTGTCCTCCTCCTCTCTGCCACTTTCCCCGGATGTACTTCTTCAACCTTGTCTTCTTTTGACCATATTTGTGAATGATCTGGAACAGGTGCAGAACACACAACCCGATCTTTCACACAAATTATACTTCCATTACTTCTAGCATTCTCATACCCCATGACCCTTCTTTCCACATGCCATGCAAATCTTGTATGGGTAGGGCACTGCCAAATAGTAAACCACCAATCCTTTGTGGGTACCTAAAGCAATTCCTGTAAGCAGGTGTTAGACTACTGAGTCCACCCAGAATAATACCTGGGTTCTCCAGACCCCAATACATACCTCATCCAGGCCTTGTACCTTGTCCATGTTCTCCACTCTCTTGCAGTGCTTTGATAGCCAAAATCATATATCTGCCTCTTTAGTAAAGTCTGTATACGTCTTAATTGTGACTATTCTTTCTTGTGTGTCCTGGATAGCGCCAAAATGAAAATGTGTCAGGATGGGGACCTTCCTGAAATTCCTTGTAGGTCTCCCAGAATTTTGGTATGCTGTTACATCCCAGTCCAAGTTGCTTGGCATCTGGATTAGGAAGTTCATGTCAAGTGCACAAACTATCAGTGTCCCCTGCAGTATTAGTCTGCTGAAATCCAGATGAGTCATCCCTAGCTTTGAAACACCACACAGAACCACTTCCTTCTCCTAGCTGTCCCCATTGTCCTCCACCAGGTGCAGTCCACTCCATTTCTTTCCTTGCCACCATTACAAACTGGTTCCATTGCTGCCAATACTACAGCCACTGCCAATTCCCCCTAAGCCTCCTAACCAGACCAGGCCATCATCCTGATCTTGGCTGACAAGCCAAGGAGCTATCTACTGATGGGTACCTACCCCAAGGCTAGGTTACTGCAGCCCATTTAAATAAGATACAGTACCCATTGTGCTCAGTCCCATTCAGCACCAACTCTTTTTTTAAGTCAAAGTGAACTACTACATCAAATATATTTCAACTTCCTCTTCAGCCCTACAGCTGAACAACGCCTTTCTTTTTCATTTCCAATTATTCCTGTTTCTTCACAAGCTTTAAATGTCTGGCAAACATCACAAAACTTCTATGTAGCTGGGACACTCTATGGACCCCTCTCTCAGCCTGTTGCATGGCACTAGTGTGGCCACACCACACTAGTGGTGATGGACCAGGCAGCCCTGTGCATCATCTGCATATACATTTTTGGAGAGTCCCAGGACCTGTCATAAGACCATTCAGTTCCAGTCTCAAATGGGGAGATAATTAGCATGTGGCTTCTTTGTGGGGAGGCAGGGGGTAGGGAGGGATCTGGAGTACATGCACACCTACTGAGCAGTGCTAGGCTGTGGGGTCACCATGGCTTGAAATGCTATTGACTCTGCTTGGGCCCAGCCCAGAGAGCTATATGATAAGTCATGAGCCTTTTGGCACTGGGTTAATATCATGCACAGTTTGTACTATGCATAAGTAGGTACAAAAGTGATGTTCAGAAACATGTTTATGGAGTACCTGAGCTAATGTTTGCAGCAGTTGGTGCTGGGGCCAGATCCACAGTAATCATCTGTTCCTCTGTGCTTGCTTTCTTCAGGTTCTGCTCTCCTCTCTGTCCCTTTGCCCCCCCCCCCCCCTTACTGTCATTTCCACATTGTGTGTGGGGAGGAAACAGAGCCTGAGCAGGGTTTGTCAGTAAGTGGGACAAGGAAGGCTGCAGGGGGAAGAAATAAGCTGGGGCAGAGGGCAAGAGGGCCATCTGACATCCATCCAGTCAGTATTTTCAATGCTGTAGCACTGGGATGGGGACAAATTCAAGACAAGCTTCTGGTAATAAGATTCTACACTGAGAAAATAACAAATTTATAAATTTTCCATAGGTAAAATCTAATTATTGGAGGTTGTTTTATATTTAGGGTCATCCCATTCAAGGAAATATGGTAATTTTACAAGTGAAGGGGACCTCTTTTCTTTTCTTTTTTTCCTCCCAATATTGAGTATAAGTAATTATTGGGGTGACTTCTTAAAATATATGCCTGGATTCTCTCTCTCTCCCCCAAATTTCTTAGGAGGCAGGGCAGGGTGTGCATTTGAGAGCTAAAATGGGTCAGAGAGGCATAAGGCAACAATATACTTGGTCAGATGGTGATAAACTTCAGTATATGTTCTGCATCAATATACCTCATAGCATCTGGTGAAGTAGACAGTTGCCTATGAAAACTTACATCTCTCTGAACTAGTTAATCTCTATGGAGCAATATTTCCCTGACTTCAACCTGAGTTTGCACTAACACAGCTAATTACCTCTCTGATTTTCTTAAATTAGGATGAGATATATTTCTGAAAGATCTTCTTTAGCTGGACTGGCAGTAGTGGATGTGATACAGGAATCATTTAATGCACTTTTCTGATCAGTGCTGTGTATATTCTCGTAATTGTTCTTTCTGATCTTAAAAGTCTATTAACAATACTGGAGTCAAATCATAAACTTTCCCAAGGTTGTCTGAATTAAATCAGACAATCATAGAATATTAGGGTTGGAAGGCAACTCAGGAGGTCGTCTAGTCCAACCCCCTGCTCAAAGCAGGACCAACCCTAGCTAGATCATCCCTGCCAAGGCTTTGTCTACCCAAGTCCTAAAAACCTCCAAGGATGGAGATGTCACAGGCTCTCTGGGTAACCTGTTCCAGTGCTTCACCACCCTCCTAGTCAGAAAATTCTTCCTAATATATAACCCAAACTTCCTTTGCTGCAACTTGAGACCATTGCTCCTTGTTCTGTCATCTGCCACCACTGTGAACAATCTAGCTCCATCCTCTGGAAGCACCCTTCAGGTAGTTGAAGGCTGCTGTTAAACCCCTTCTGTCTTCTCTTCTGCAGACTAAATAAACCCAGTTCCCTCAGCCACTCCTCATAAGTCATGTGCCCCAGCCGCCTCACCATGCTACCTTTCAGTTTTGAAAATGGACTATTACTTGAGTAGAGACACCTTTGTCTCTCTATTCTGAATTTCTCTGCCCAGCAGAATGTTCTCAAATTACAGGCCCAAGTATAAGAAGTTCTTAACATTTTGATTTTACCTCAATATTGTCCTGGTTCCCTTTCTGAGTCATTCCCTTCTTGAAAAGTATGCATACTTTTCTTGTACATCCATATTTTTCCCATCAAAGTTCTTCTTTCATTTCATTGTAAGCAATTTCTCAGCTAGCAACAGTTTTCTTGACTCTCTTGCACTTTCTGGAAATTCTCTAGCAATCGGATTTCTCTCCTCTTTTGATCCGTTTCACTAGACAGGCCTGGACATTTTGTAACTGTAATTCTATACGTCTCTACAGCTCATAACTTCTGTTCTCAACCGTATTTCATTTCCAACTGCCTGGATATAATCCTTGCCTTAAAATATTCTCTTAAATCCTTTTGCGACACTTACAGGCTGTCTTTTACATTCCCTCAACACTTCTTGGTTAGCTTTAATTTCTGCCATCTCAACACTTATGGTCCCTCATTTTGAGATTATCTTCAGCCTGGTTCTGCTCACTTTAGCACCTTTGTTTATTTCCGGCTATAATTTGTGTTACTTATGCTTGGCTCTGATTTTACTCACAAGTGAAGATACAGACAACCAGTTTCAGGAGCAGGTGATTGAGGGGGCAAGAGTGTGTCTGCAATCTGAGGAAAGAAAAGAAAAATTATCTTAAAAATCTGCCCCAAGAGCCTCATAAAGTAAAGCAGTGGATAGGTGGTATCTAGAGGGACTCCATTTAGTTTGGCTTCATCACTGAACACAAACATAAATTACTGTTGAGGACAAAATTAGGGAACAAGGTCACCTAAATGGTTGGAGAGAAGTCAGAGATGAGAAAATAGGTTGTGGGAGATATTTGTGCAGAGGCTGTATTGCAGAGCAGCAGCACTGCTCCTCTATCCCCTACCCCTAGGAAGAAACACTTGACACATAAGTGGCAGGATAAAGGGGAAAGCAAATGAAAAGCTTCCTTTACAAGCAAGGAAACACAAGAAACTTGAAAATAAAAGGTAAATCTACTGAGAGGTGCTGAAAGGGTCAAGCATTAAAACTGAACGAAAGGAGAGGTAGCTGAGTATCCATGTAGGATCCATTTCCCTTCTCTCTCCTGGAAGGATGCAAAGATAGATAATCTAGGCCAGCTGCAAAAAGTGGCTTCAGCTCTTCTTTTTTGTGTGTCCTGTTACCTCAGAAAGAACAGGCAAACAGCAGAAATTGTGTACCCTTTTGTCTCCTTTCTTCTAAACCTCACAGTGAAAATTCCTGTTCAGAACATACTTTTTATGAATAAGATGATAAATGTGAAATCACATCTGCACAGTAATAGATCTAAGTAAATAATTTTACTGTGAATTCTGCTCAGGACTGAATATGTTAAGTGACGGTTCCTAAATGCTTGCAATATTTTCCTCATTCTTGGTGAGTTTCTGAACCCTCTGATCTATGTACAAATTCTTCAGAATGTGCTAGTGTGATTCTAGCTCCACTTGGATTTCTAGGAGAGAGAAAGCAACCTCACATATAATAAATGTACCGCAAGAGTGGAGAATCCATTTCAGCCCACTCCCTGGCTATTAGACTCAGCAATACAGATGCTTAACTGCATATATGCTCTTCTGAAAAGGTTCTGAACTGTCCACAGCCATTGCACAGTCTTTCCAGATGGAGACAGCATGAAAAACCCAAACTGCAGTTGTGGCGAAATACTGATTGTGGTGATGCACATCATTGATGGATGCCCTTGACAGCAGGCGATGGATGCCCTCAAAAGTGATGCAATGACACCAAATTCAGTAAATGAAGAAGCTGATGTCTGGCTCAGCAAGATGTGATTTTGCTAGAGAGAGAGAAGAGAGAATGAATATAGATCACAAGCAAAATGACGAAAAATGTCAATTCTATTCTTGATGGTTAACCTTCAAGCTTCAGTGACACAATTTTCCAGTCCAGTAAAAGAGAAGAGAACTAAATAAATTCTGGCCAAAGTGAGAAAGAGACAGTATACCAAAAAATAAAAATAAAAATCAAGAACAAAATACTAGCCCTCCCCTGCCACCCAGTGACATGGTGGCAATAGGAAGATAGGATTATATGTTAACTGAATAACCACATGGTCTCAGTATTGTACCTTTTGACTGATCTGCCTTTCCAACCTTGTGTGTATGTTAGACCTAGTTAGTTTAGAAATATTTTTCATGAATGATCTAGTGTTCAGCCAGTATTCAATTATTTTTCATGCTCTTTAGGACAGAGCTTAAGGGCACATGAAGATGTTGCATTTAGATCAACCTAATTAGAGTTGCACCAAAATAAGTGCTAAGTTCTGCAGCTGTTCAGGGAGGTTATGTCAGGCAAAAAATGACTGGCCTGATCTAAAATAGTTCACCTGATGATGTGAACTAATTTAGATTGGGAATGGGTTAATCCAGTCTACCAAACACCTTTGCATGTTCAGAGCACAGCCCGAGGGATCAGAAAGCTCAACTGCTTGCTCCAGCCCTAGGGCTGCACTCTTCCTACCCCACCTACCCTGAGCAAGCTATTTTTAGCCCCCTGACTTCCCCACACCTGATGGACCATGCCCCCATGGACCCGTGAACCTACCCTGAAAACTGTCCAGCCCCCTCAATCCTGTTATTTCCCTACCCACCCTGCAGAACTGCTAACCCCCAATATTTCATTACCCTCTCCCTAGCTTATTACTTACACTGGGTTCCCAGCATGGCTACCAGCACTGGTGTATGTGTGCCCAAGTTTAAAGTAAACTGCATGATCGTAGACTGGGTGTAGCAAACCTCTCCACATACCCTATGTGGAAAACCTTGTTCTTGGTAAAGTTTGTGGCAAAGTTCTCCCAAATGCTTCCATCTTTATTTGAATTCAGCAAGAGTAAAAATATTCAGGATAGTTTATAATGTGATAATTATGTGTTTCGTCATCCAGATTGCAGTTTCACAGGAATGCTAGTTTCTTAAGAATATCAAAATGGCCAAGTTACTCTCTTGATTAGGAATGTGTGACAAGTTCAGGTCCCAGGGGTGACCACGATGCCCCTGGGTGACCACCCAATTCTTGCTCCAGCTCTACCTGTAGTGGCTCTCACCTCCTTTACTCACCTGCCCCGCTTTTGATATTATTTATTAGAAGGGAGGCTGTCTGAGGGTCTTAGAGTGAGCCTGAAGTTGTTTCTGTGTCAGGCTTTGGCCCTCTCACCCTCTACCCTTTTTTGCTTTTGCTGAGCCAGCTTTAGCTC
>NW_017728992.1:77714518-77716597 GCF_001723915.1 Gavialis gangeticus | reverse complement strand
CCAGGCCAACTAAACACTCAAGACTGCAGCATAGAGATAGCCAAGCCAGCTGTGAACAAGTTACCTTGTGTACCTGAAGCAGTTGATCAGCTCAGCAGGGCAAATTATCCCATGAGGAGCTCCAAGCTGCCATGGCTAGACTGTTTGCAACACCTGAGCCGGTTTGTTTAAAGACCGCTCATGGATTTTTGTGCTACATTGCCCGGCGAGCACAAGACCTACCCAAAGTCTAAGCTGTGTGCTTCCCCGATGCCCTGGCATCGTCTGGATGGGACCACTGTGGCCACCGTTGCGTCAAGCGGTGGTGCTCAATGAGCTCACCCTCTACCCTTTTTTGCTTTTGCTGAGCCAGCTTTAGCTCTAGTCCACTGACTGAACTGAGCTTCAGGGTTCCAGGCCTTTGTCTATGCCCTCTCTCAGGCTGCTAAGCCTGCCTGGGCTCACTTATCTCTTTCTCTCTCTTTGTATCTGGGCTTACCAGTCCCTCTCTCTGCCTTGCTCTGGCTTTTGGGCCCTCTGGCTCTCAAATCCAAGTCTTCCCTTATCAGGCTCTGGTTCCTTGGCCCCAGTCCCCGGTCTTATCTGTTCTAAGGCCTGTCTTGCCTCTCTCGGGTGCTGTGGGGTTGCACCTCACAGGCTTTATGAGATTAATGATCTATAATTATTAATGATCTAGAAGATGGGATGGATTGCACCTTCAGCAAATTCATGGATGACACCAATCTGGGAGGTGTAGTAGATACACTGGAGGGTAGGGTTAGGATTCAGGGAGACCTAGACAAATTGGAGGCCTGGGTGAAAAGAAACCTCATGAGGTTCAACAAGGGCAAGTACAAAGTCCTGCACTTAGAATGGAACAATCCCATGTACTACTACAGCCTGGGTACTGACTAGCTAAGCACCAACTCTGCAGAAAAGGACCTGGGGGTTACAGTGGACAATAAGATAGATATAAGTCAGCAGTGTGCCCTTGTTGCCAAGAAGGCTAACAGCATACTGGGCTGCATTAGTAGAAGCATTGCCAAGAGACCAATGGAAGTAATTATTCTGCTCTATTCTGCAGTGGTGAGGCCACTTCTAGAGTACTGTGTCCAGTTTTGGGTCCCCCACTGTAGAAATGATGTGGACAAATTGGAGAGAGTTCAGTGGAGAGCAATGAAAATGGTGAGGGGGCTGGAGCACATGACTTGTGAGGAGTGGCTGAGGGAACTGGGTTTATGTAATCTACAGAAGAGAAGACAGAGGAAATGTGATAGCAGCCTTTAGCTACCTGAAGGGTGTTTCCAAAGAGGATGGAGTTGGACTGTTCTTAGTGGTGAGAGGTGACAGAACAAGGAGCAATGGTCTCCAGTTACAGCAAGGGAGGGTTAAGTTGGATATTAAGAAAAACTCTCTCACTAAAAGGGTGGTGAAGCACTGGAACAGGTTACCTAGAGAGGTGGTGAAATCTCCATCCCTGGAGCTTTTTAAGGCCTGGCTCAACAAGTCCTGGATGGAATAATTTATTTGGGGCTGGTCCTGCTTTGAGCAGGAAGTTGGACTAGATGACCTCCTGGGTTTCCTTCCAACCACCATTTTCTATGATTTTATGATTGTCCCTCTGAGCATGCTAGATGCTCCCCCCCCCACACACACACAGGTGTTCTGGGATTGCTTTATGGGCTTTATGACATCACCCCTCTGGGCATGCTGGGTGTGCTCCCACAAGTGCTCTGGGATTTCTATGCTCCCCCTTGGCACTAGGCATTACTATATACTATCGGTGGTGATAAAATCACTCCCAGTTTATTTTACATATAGGTTAGGGACATAAATTATATAAAAACCAGTACAAGTGATTGGAAACTGGTCTAAACCTGTAACAGAACAGATGTTCAGTGCACAGACTGGTTTCAAAATCTCCAAACCTAGTTTAAGATAGATCTGAATGGATGTAATATCATATTTAATAAGTTTAGCTTAGACCAGTCTGTTGAACTTCTGTGCCAGATCCCTGCCTGACTAATGTTAGATTACACACCCTCAGCATCCTAGGATGCATTACAGTTTCCCTTCTAACCCTCTGTTGCAGGGCAGGTA
>NW_017728992.1:77708755-77709518 GCF_001723915.1 Gavialis gangeticus | reverse complement strand
GACTGGTTTCAAAATCTCCAAACCTAGTTTAAGATAGATCTGAATGGATGTAATATCATATTTAATAAGTTTAGCTTAGACCAGTCTGTTGAACTTCTGTGCCAGATCCCTGCCTGACTAATGTTAGATTACACACCCTCAGCATCCTAGGATGCATTACAGTTTCCCTTCTAACCCTCTGTTGCAGGGCAGGTAGGCCTGTGTTCTGCCTCTTGGCTGCCACATTCTTGGCTTCCCCTGCATTGGCAAGAAGCAGGCTTCTACAGCTGGGAGCTGCCTTTGTTGAGGGGGCTTTCAGCTATGGGGGCCATGCACAGCTGGGACTGAGAGTCCTGCACCTCAGAGTCCTTCACGTGTGGCACAGCCAGGACTGAGAGCCCCGTAAGGTATGGGATGTAGTCCCAGCTGCACATGTAGGCCCGGGGCTTTCGTGCGCCCACAAGCCTTGGGGATTATGGCACCTGTGATCCCCAGGGTACAGGGTTTCATGCACCGGTGAACTTCAGGGAGTGCGGATGCCATGATCCCCTGAGCTTAGGGGTTTCATACTAGGTGCAGTGCATGCCTGCAGCTGGGACCCATGTCAGCTGATGCGTCTCCCAGCCACAGGGGAAACCTTGCTACATGTTGAAATTAAAGTTCAATAGCAACCATCTATAAAGTTAGTACTCAGTTTTAGGTATAACTTTATAGCTGGTTATAGATTTTTGTTGTGTGACAAGTGTGCCCCCCTGTCTGCGGAGGGGGCTTGGCGGGGCCCTGG
>NW_017728992.1:77707346-77708744 GCF_001723915.1 Gavialis gangeticus | reverse complement strand
TAACCAGTTAATTGCACAATACCTGTAATGTGTAGAGGGGGCCTGTGCTCATAATCTATCTAAAGCAACAGCTCCAAATCTATAGATATTAATCCTATTAACTAAAGTAATACAATTAATATATTGGGGAAACAGCCTAAGTCAACCTCAGAAAAGCTCTTGGAAAACATTAAAATAAAAGCTTTTGGAATCGGAGTAAACAATTACAAGCTAACTCCTCAGATTGTACAGTGAGGAATCATACAAATGCTTTAGTTCTTACAGTTAGAGATAATTATGCTTTTAATTCTAGAAATTGCTAGAAAAATTATGGTAGATTTTTATCATTTCTCAAAGACTGACATAAATGGCATTTTTATTTACAAATATCAATAGAAATTCCAAGTGGGATCATCTTTCAATTCATTGTGAGAATAAACTTAATTGAATCTTGAATTTCTTTCTCAATTAAAGAATACCTGGGGAAAGTCTAGAAAGATTTTTGAGGTGTGGTTAGGGTGCTGGCTTAAAGGAATGTGGAAGAATGAGCAGGAAAAGTTTCTCATGTTTTGACCCCAAATTGGGGGTATTTGCATTAGATTCAACCAAGCTGGGCGGAGTTGTGGACATTGTAGAGCAGGGGTTAGAATGGCATTGGCAGGGCACTCAGCTGGGCAGGGAACTGCTCTGGGGCTGGGGCCAGGTTCTTGTGGCAGTGACAGCATGGGGCCAGAATCAGGGCAGAGCTGTGATCCACTGCTTGCATGCCTCTTCAACAGGCACAGATTCCACAGTCAGATGCGTGCAGGCAATTCATTCTGTCACGGCTGCAGTATCCCAGATCTGGCCCTGGAACAGCTCCCTGCCCCATTCTGCCCTGCCAGTGCCTCTCCAGGCTGGCCTCCATGGAGATCCTCGGAGCACGGGCTGTTATGTTGTCATCGTCCTACCAGTCCTGGGGTCTCCATGGAGACCAGCCAGAGCAGCGCAGGCATAGTTCATTGGGAAATGGAGTCTAGCCACTGGCCAGATCCACCATTTTACCCACCCTTGACCTAGAGGGTAAGGTTAAGATTCAGAATGACCTTCATAAACTGAAGAAATGGTCCAAAATCAACAGAATGAAACTCAATAAAGTCAAGTCAATAAAGCCAACAAAGGGGGGCAGGAGTGTCCGAAAGCCCCCCTGGCTCACCAAGGGCGTCCGGGAATACCTGCTTGCCAAAAAGGCGGCGTACGCTTGGTGGAAGGGGGGTAAAATCTCCAAAGAAGAGTAAACCTCCTCTGCTCGGGCCTGTAGGTGAGCTGTTAGGAAGGCCAAGGCGGACATAGAGCTCGGATTAGCGTCCAAGATTAAGGATAACAAAAAGTCCTTTTTCAAATATATTGGGAGGATGAAGAAGGCGCCGGGTAATGTGG
>NW_017728992.1:77702453-77706859 GCF_001723915.1 Gavialis gangeticus | reverse complement strand
CCCTGGGGGTCTTTAAGAAGAGGCTGGATGCCTACCTGGCTGGACTCATTTGAGTCCCGTTTTTGTTTTGGGGTTTTGTTGTTCTCCCGCCCTGGCGGGGGGTCGGGCTAGAAGATCTACTAGGTCCCTTCCGACCCTAAATCTATGAAACTATGAAGTCCAGGATAATGGCAAGGTTTTATTGGTTTCTAAAAGCCTGCTTAGACAAAGTTTCACAACCTTCAAGGTAGACACCATGTCTAAGGCCAAGGGACAAACAGGCTAGGGAAAGGTGCAGTGTTCCCTGAAAACCCATAACAAAGGTAAGGGACTCTGCAGCATTGGCATTAGGTCACAGTAACTAACTGCAGAGTCCCTAGGATTTCTGGTTTTGGGGGACAGAACAAATCAGGAAGCTGGAAATGCCCAAATGAAGATATATGCATGTAATGGGTTTGTGGGAACAAAGGAGTATGCTGACAGAACAGAACGTGGACAGTATGACAACTACAGAGACTTCAATCAACTCCCTGTGTTCTGGGAATGAAGAGTCATCAGAGGAGAAAGAGTACAAAAGGAGGGATTTCAGAGCAAAAAATGGTGTCTGAAGGGGATTCCTGATGCCACCATGGACAGAGGGCACACCACTAATTTTTCGCACCCCCTCCACTGGGGGCTGAGGGTGTGGGCCTTGGCCCTTCATTTCCAAGACTGTTCACATTCAAGAAAGAACCACAGGGTGAAGCTTATGGCCAGGTATACCTTTCCTCTGTGAAACCTGGAACTGGTTGATAAATAGAATAGTGAGTGAGTTACTTTGTTTGCCTTGCATGCATTACTCATTACTGTGTTGTGGTCAAGGTCAGTCTAAGGGGTTAGCAGAATAAGTTATCTGGGTCATAAATCCAGTGCTAACAGGGACCATAAACTGAATATGAGCCAACAGTGCAATCTTGCTGCATGAAAGACCAATAGCTGTATTAATAGGATCATCACTTGCAAGTCAAGGGAAGTGGTTATTCTGTTCTATTTGGCACTAGTGAGGCTTTACTTGTACTATGTCCAGTTTTGGACCCCATGCTTGAAGAAGGAAGTGGGCACATTAGAAGGAGTCCATAAGACAGCAAGGGCCTTGTCATACATTACATTAAGGATGTGTTTTATTTAGATAATAGCAAGCATTCCTATAAGTTCAAAAGTTTTCTGAGAAGTTGCATGGTAATGCTTATTATGTTCTAAATAAAAGGTGTCTTAAGTGACAGAGCCCTTGAAGACTCCATTGCTTTCCAGTATGCTGCAGGGACTGGGACCAACAAACAGCTGTGTAACAGGGTGTTAAGATGGAAACCATGTTACTTGGGGCACGGGTAGCCAAAGGGGATGGGGTCACAGAAAGGACAGGATCAGAAGCTGACCAAGCCCAGCTGATGAGGATCGGCATGCTGGGTGGAGATAATGGAAATGAAAGCAGCCACCATGCTTAAAAGGCAGGCAGCGAGGGACAGAACCTTGCCCTCTGGGCACTTCGAGAAAGAAAGGAATATGCTATGGGCAATAAACAGAACAGGAACACACAAGCTTGAGAGACTGCAGGCTGATGGCTGACCGGTAAGTGGCAGGTCTGGGGAGCCTGGAGGACAAATGTTTTGGAAAAGGGAATTAGGGAGAGGAGGCCACAAGAGGCTTAGCAAGGCAGTTATGGAACCACAGCCTGGTTAAAGACAAAAATCACTGCTCAGCAGGACGGTGAAGAAACCGCTTCCCTGCTAATGAGCAATAAACATGGCCAACTAAGACTTTGTAACTAGCATTCAATGTAACACCTTGTTAAACTACTATCTGGGTGGTCAATGTTATCTCGCCTCATTTGGGGAATAACTCTTATCATTTCTTCCATCTTAAGTTGTGGCAGGCAAGCTCTGAGTGAGGGCCAGGGAGATGCATTCACCCTACCACAAGCTGTTTTTTGTTTCTACCCCCTGACTGCACAGGAGCTGGTTCAAATCTCTGATACAGTGGAATGCCTGGGGCTGACAAACAGCTGTTTCTTGATCCCAGCATCAACTCTGAACCAGAGCCTCCTAATTGTATTACATCTGTGGAGCAGTTGGACATTAGCTCAACATGTTAAGTAATATGATTGGGAGATACTTCACATTGAAAGTACTTTACATTGTATCTTTCCTACAGTTTGATGGCAGTTAGCACATGTTTTATCTTTTAAATGTTTGGACACCAGCATTTAAGTGCTATTAACGTGCTATATATAATGTGTGAGGAAGCCCCAACAAAGCCTCTCTCCATATGGCACTTACATTTTTTATTAGAAGCTGTGCATTCTAAATGTATTTTTATGTGTACACCATTGTTTTATTACCAGACTATTAATTAAAAGGAAAATACCACTCACTGGTGAGTATATAATAGAAGTTCCCATCCGCGATAATGCATAGAAGATATAACCAATCATAGCTCCCAGCTTTAGAGACTTGAGTCTTTATTTTGAATTGTAGCAAATTATGCTTTTTGCCTTCACTGGAATGTGTTGGCCAGGAGAAGGATTATCTTATAAACCCAAGACCTATGCATTTCATTAAAACCTGCTTGAGTGCATCCACACACGCAGGCAGGTGCAGGGGCTGGTCCTGAACATTCTGAATGTGTATACAACTGTGAGGGACCCAAGATTCGCAGATTTTTTCCACCAGGCGGCCACTTACATTGGCACCCTCAACCCTCACAAGTGCTTGGTCCTTGGCAGGGACTTTAACATCTCCCTAGACACGTGAGACCGGTCGGGCAGGGAGTGAAACCAGGCTGTTGTAGGCATCTTCAGGGAGATCCTGATGGACTACTCCCTGGTGAACATCAGATGTAGATGTGCCCTTCACCTTGTAAGGGTGGGGGAGGAGCAGGCATGCCACTTCCAGTTGGACCAAGTTTATATCTCTCTGCCACACTTTGCTGTGACACACTCCTCTGGCATGCGGCCGACCCCTTTCAGTAATCACCACCTTGTCTGGGCCCAGGCCATGCTAGGGCCTGGGTGTCCGGTGTCAGCCTGCTGACATTTCAATGTGGGTTTCAGGGAGGCCTTCTGGGAGTTCTGGTTGGCCTGGTGGGACCAATGGGCAGCTTCCCCCTCGGCTTGGAGATGGTGGGACATGAGGAAGGTATGCATCTGGCTTTTTTGCTGGAGCTACACTTGGGAGCACACCCAGCAGAGAGAGGTGGTCTGGGAGCAGCTCAATCAGGAAGTGCTAGAACTGGAGAGGCACCTGGCCACTGACCCAACCAAGCCACCCCATTGTGGAGAGTGTCAGGACAAGCCAGAAGAACTTCATGCTCTGGATGACCACCGCGGTCATGGTGCATTTGTCTGCTTGCACATTTAGCTCCTTTGGGAGATGAACCACAGCTCCCGCTTCTTCAATGCCCTGGACAGGAGGTGGGGGGGCAAGAAGTACCTTCTGGCAGGTGATGGCAGCCCCCTGATGGATCCAGGTGAGATGTGCAGCAGGCGTAGTTCTTCAAACAGCTCTTCTCTCTGGATCTGGCTGATGCTGAAGCCTGTCAGACCTTGTCGGAGGAACTCCTGCAGGTCAGGGTGGATGACTGGGACCAGCTCGAGGCTCCTGTCATTGTGGCTGAGTTTTCAGCTGCCTTCTGCCTGATGCTTGGCAACAAGGCACTGGGCATCAATGGGCTGACTGCGGAGTTGAGCTGGTCCTTCTGGGACATCCTCAGCCCAGACTTTGCTGTGGTCTGTGCCAAATCCGAGGGAAATGGGGAACTCCCCCTGTTGTGCTGAAGGGCCATGCTGACTCTTCTGCTGAAGAAGGGGGATCCCCAGACCTGAGGAAATGGCATCCCACATCCCTCCTCTCCACAAACTACAAGGTGGCAGCAAAGGCTATCTCACTGCGCCTGCGGTCCGTGCTGATGGATGTGATCCACCCTGACGAGACATACATGGTGCCTGGACATTACATCTTCGATAACCTGTACCTGATTCAGGACCTCCTGGAGCTAGTGCACCAGGAGGTCCTGTCTTTCACCCTTCTATCCCTGGACCAGGAGAAGACATTTGGCAGAGTGGACCATGGGCAGGCCTTTGGATTCAGGCCCTGCTTTGTGCAGGCTCTCCAGGTACTGTACACCTCTGCAGAGTGTTTGGTCAAGTTCAACTGGACCCTGATGGAGCCCATCCCATTCAGGAGAGGGGTGCATCTAGGCTGCCTGCTGTCTGGCCAGCTGTATGCTTTGGCCCTGGAGCCCTTCCGTGTTCTCCTGTGGATGTGGGTGGTGGGGTTGATACTCCAGGATCCAGTGGTGTGGCTGGTCCTGTCAGCATATGCTGACAACATACTCATGCTCTAGGACTCAGATGACCTGGCACAGGTGGAGGCCTGCCAGGCATTGTACTC
>NW_017728992.1:77698138-77702318 GCF_001723915.1 Gavialis gangeticus | reverse complement strand
TTTTTTTTTTTTTTTTTTATATCTGTATTTCCAGGCAGGGCTATCCCTCAGGGGAGGGGGGGATGAATCGGGGTGACCGCTTTGGGCCCTGAGATTTGGGTGGAGCAGCCATGATGACTCTGTGCTGCTGCTGGCTTCATGTCTGCCTGATTGTTACCCTGCCCCTGCCACCATCTTCCTTGTGTCCAAGGGCAGGGCTCTGCTCAGGCTGATATGCCTTGGGCCTCCTACCCTGCTTAGGTCACTTCTGTGTCCAGGTATCAAATTTTGAGCTCCTGCTGCAAATATGCAATGCGGGGAACATTTTTTTGTTCCCAGCATGCCTTATGCTGTACCTCAGTATGGAAATTCCCCTTTCACCTAAATTTGAAGACATGGGTGGATCTAGGATTTTAGAAAGGGGGTCTAGTGTACACTAGTGTAGTCTAACATAGTTTGGTGTAGTGTATTGCATTATGATGCAGAACATAATATATATTTACTGTCAGGGCAGCTAAGATCTGGAACCAACTTCCAAGAGAAGTGGTGCTGGCTCCTACCCTGGGGGTCTTTAAGAGGAGGCTAGATGAACATCTTGCCGGGGTTGTTTGACCCCAGTACTCTTTGCTGCCATGGAAGGGGGTTGGACTTGATGATCTGCTCAGGTCCCTTCTGACCCTACCAACTATGAAACTATATATTTCTCCAGTTAAAAAGAATCTTGACATATTACTAAAATACCAGGGAGCTAAAACTATTTTTCAGTTTAGGATTGAGGCAAAAACAAATATAACTTTATTGGAGTGTACTTTAATTTGCTTTATCGTCTAATAAATAATAAAAAAACACAGCTAATTAGACAAAAAAGATATTGTTTTATTAGACCTGGAGTCATTAGAATTAAATATCCATCTCTTTTTCAGATTCATAAAACAAATCTAGTCTTCTTGAGCATTTTGACAATGCATCCAATACCTCAATAAAAGTTATTTTCTCACCTGAGTTAATGTTCACCTGAATTAACAATTCCAGCTAGGGTTAAAAAACAATTACCAGGGCTGTGAAATAGGAGTTCCGTTACCAGGAGCTGCTAGCAGACAGCAGAGTGCCAAAAGATAAGGTGCCTTAATTAATTGCACTTCAAGACTTTGTTACTTTAAAATAGTTCAAATGGTGGACGACTTTGTCAATTGACACTTTAAAATATAGATACTATGTAAAGGGGAGATTTTATTTTTCTTGAGAAGAGGTAAGAGATGTGGATTTATTATTTCCTGACACACAACATTCCTGTCCTTTTTTTTTTTTTTTTCATTTCCTCCTTCTCTTTAAAGAAAAGAGAATAAAATCTACTACAAGTATATTGATATATGAGTTAATTTTGATGACCATTTCAGGAAATGGAAGAAAGACTGCTATCAAACCAGTAACTATGGGAGACTTCTGTAGACTGACTTTGACCGTGTCAGGTTGAAATACTTTTGCAAGGCTAATTGCTCATGTACTGGTACTGTATGACATGAAGTATGAGCTGTTTTGTGCTAAATAAGAATGCAGTGCTTGCTGATAGGCCTGCAGTGGGATATTTTTTTCTTTCATTTTATCTCTGCCTTGTGAAAGCATTACAGATTCTCCCTTGTGTCATTTAGTATTAAATTTCACAAGTGATGTGCAGTATTTATGAGAAACGATCAGTGAACATGTTTCCTTGTCAAACCCTGATGACTACTCTGGGTATGATTTTTCCAACTAGTTGGAGCCAGTTGGGTTCCCATTTTACAGGTATATCATCTAAACTAGTGGCTCTCAACCTCCTTAAATTCTAGGCACACCTTCTCAACCTCCTCAGAAAATATCAGCTCTTAGTTTACACTCATTTTTTGACTACAGAAAAGCAAGAGAGTTGTTCTTTTTTTGCAAAGAATTCAGAAAGTCTATAACAGGGAATAATGTTTTTAACACTATGAATTCCTTTTTGAGATCTCTGGGTTCATCTTGTGAAACATATTTTCACACCTAACAGTGCTAACATTGTGTAGTTCCCTTGCAATGATCTCAAGGAACCCCAGGAGACTATGGCACCTTGGTGGAGAATCACCGATCTAGATTATTTCCCCATCATGCTTTTAACTATGTCATCTGAGACAGTCTCAAAAGTTTTAATAAAGTGATTGCTATTTCACAATGGTGTTTCTACATCCGTCTTTGTTAGGAGATGAAGTGCTGAAATTAGCAGCTTCTTTACCAATTTTACAATGATGGTAAAAGTGTTTTTCCTTCACTGACAGCAAAATGATATTGTGAATTTTTAATTGGAAATATGATAACTCAATTGAGGGTGACAGGATGATTCTAACAGACTGTTTCTTATTTGTCTCAATATCATCTTTCGTTTCTCTCAGTGACTTCTTAAAACAGAAAACAGATCCCATTTACCCTTGTGGGTAAAGCTGTGTATGAACTAGTCTCAGGCTTTATGATTAGTCTGACATCCACACCACAGAATTTCTCCCAGAAGTCAAGTTAAAGCATGCCTATAACAAGGAGCCAGAATTTTCTGTTATTTGAAGGGATGATACAGCAGTCTGGGTTGGTTGTGTGGGAACCAGTAGGTAGGAAACAGGCTAACTGCTGAAGAGCTAGATACCAGAAGCAAGCTGCACAAGGAACAGTCACCTAGGCTGCTCAGGAGCAAAGAGCTGCAAGCAGCACAGTTAAAACACAACAGAGAGATTCAGGCTAGTCATCAGGCCTAAATGGAAACTCCTGTGGCTGGCTGGGAAGCAACCTGACAGGAAGGGTTGGGGTGTTAGGGGTACATAAAGCCAGTACTTGAGGGCAGTTGGGTAGTCTGGCCCTGCTAGTAGCAGAGAGAGGAGCTCCTGATCAGGATTGCTATAGGAGAGTGGCTGATTGTTACCTGAGTTGCTCTGGGAAATGCAAGTAAGGAGTGTATAGCTTGAAGGGATATATGATTCAGTACAGAGGAAGCTTTAATTGTAACCAGTGGGCTTGTAACTTTATATAAGCTTTATGCCAGTGGACTGGGTGTGGCTAGAACATGTAATGAGGGCCTCCTTGTCACTTTGAAGTCCAAGGTTCACATGGGGTTTTCAGCCCTCCCTGGAGCCAGGTTCAAGAGATAAACAGGCAGAAGCTTGCACTAGGAAAACTGATAGTGATGGCCTAGGCCTTAGAAAATCAAACCCAAGGCCCACAAGGCAGGGTCCTGAAGCCCAAGAGGGAAAGACAAGGGCTAGAACCCATAAGCTAAGGCCTGGTACAGTGGTCTTAGGCTAAGAGGCCCAGCTAGAGGGAAGAGGAGGAAGCTGGGAAGATGGAAGCCCCCAATAAAGGCAGAGGGGGCTAAAGAGGCCTGAAATGTGTGATTAACTGATAACATCTGGGAGGCATAGGCATGGCTGTGGGGGTAAAAGAAGACCATAGTTTCATAGTTGGTAGGGTCAGAAGGGACCCTGAGCAGATCATCAAGTCCAACCCCCTGCCATGGCAGATCCTAGCCACCCTGACAGTGAAGTAGTGTCTCCTGATGTCTACCTGAATCTACCCTCTGCCAGCTTGTGACGGTTATTTCTTGTCACTCCTGGTAGTGCTTGGGGGAACAGGGACTCCCCCAATTCCTGCTGGTCCCCCCTGACTAGTTTGTAAATGGCTACTAGATTCCCCCTCAGCCTTCTCTTGTGGAGGCTGAACAGGTTCAGGTTCTGTAGCCTCTCCTCGTAGGGCCTGCCCTGCTGACCCCTGATCATGTGGGTGGCCCTCCTCTGTACCCTCTCCAACTCTGGCGTGACCAGTGTTCCATAGAGGGGGAGGATCACCTCCTTGGACCTGCTTGAGATGCATTTGTGGTTGCATGACAAAGTATGGTTGGCCTTCCAGACTGCACCCACACACTGCCAACCCATGTTCATTTTGGCATCAATAATGACTCCAAGATCCTTTTCTGCCTCTGCACTGATGAGAAGGGAGTCCCCATCCTGTAGGTATGCTGCTGGTTCTTTGCCCCCAGGTGCAGTACCTTGTACTTGTCAGTGCTGAAACCCATCCTGTTCTCATCCGCCCACCCTTGTAACCTGTCTAGGTCCAATTGCAGCCTATTCCTCCCTTCTAGTGTGTCCACTGGCTCCCACATCCTAGTGTTGTCTGCAAATTTGAACAAGGTGCTTTTTACCCCCTCGTC
>NW_017728992.1:77685845-77693138 GCF_001723915.1 Gavialis gangeticus | reverse complement strand
GGATGGTGAATTCCAGCAGGTGACGATCACTATTGCCCAGGTGGTCAAGCATCTGCAGCCCCCTCACCAGGTCATTGCCTGTGGCCAGGACCAGGTCCAACAAGCGGTCTCCCCTGGTGAGGCTGTGCACCTCCTGGGTTAGATGGAGGGCCTGTATCTTGGCTAGGAACCTACGTGAGCAGTCAGACCTGGCAGATTGCTCTTCCCAGCAGATGTCTGGAAAGTTCAGGTCACCCATGATGACCGCATTGTTTGATCTAACTACCTCCATGAGCTGACTTAAGAATTCCTAGTCTAGTTCTTCCCCTTGGTTGGGTGGTCTGTAGTAGACCCCCACCGTTAAGTCCCTTTCCCCTTGACTTCCTTGTATTCTAACCCAGAGCACTTCAATGTGCCCCTCCTCTTACCCCGTGCTACTCATTGAGGATGTGTATTTCTCCTTGACGTAGAGCACCACACCCCCACCTTTCCTCCCTGTCCTATCCCTCCTGTACAGCCTATAGCCCTTAATGCAACAGGTTCTCTGAGCGGTGTGGATGGGCCCATAGGGTCCAGTTAGCACTTGAAGAGCAAGATTGGGCCTAGGGGAGGGTGCAGGGGAAACTTTCTGACTGAAGGATGGATGAGGGCTCAGTCTGGGACCCTAAGACAACCTCTCTTTCCACCAATCAAGTTATTACATCAAGGTAAAGCAGGAAAGGATAAAGGAAGGAGATCCGGGGAGCCAGAGTTGGGCAGAAGTTGCAAGGCCACCAGGGGACATCACAGATGACCCTGAGGTACGATCATGTTACAATACTTTAATCTATTTTTTAATCTAATCTCATTTAAACACTCCAAGCAATGGCAAGTCCATTACCTTCCTAATGTTCCAATATTTAATTATGCTTTCTATGCACTCTGTCATATATCAAGGTTGATTTGACAAACTTAAACCTCTAGCCATTGGATTTTGCTCAGCCTGCCACTGTCAGATATACTTCCACTTGTAAAACTCTACTAATCAAGTCTCTATTGAGTTTGGTAAAATAAACAGATTGAACTCACAGAGCCTCAGATTGTAAAGCATGTTCTCAACCTAGGATCACTGTTGTCATCTTCTTAATCTCTCTCCATTAGTATAATGATTTATAGTTTCATAGTTTCTAGGGTCGGAAGGGACCTGAGCAGATCATCTAGTCCGCCCCCCTGCCATGGCAGGAAGAGCACTGGGGTCAAATGACCCCAGTAAGGTGGTCATCCAACCTCCTCTTAAAAACCCCCAGGGTGGGAGCCTGCACCACCTCACTTGGAAGCTGGTTCCAGACCCTAGCCGCCCTGACCGTGAAGTAGCGCCTCCTGATGTCCAACTTAAACCTTCCCTCCGCCAGCTTGTGACCATTGTTCCTGGTCACTCCTTGCGGCGCTCGGGGGAACAGGGACTCCCCCAGCGCCTGCTGATCCCCCCTAACCAGTTTATAACAGGCCACAAGATCCCCCCTCAGCCTTCTCTTTTGAAGGCTGAACAGGTTCAGGTCCCGCAACCTTTCCTCATAGGACCTACCCTGCTGTCCCTTGATCATACGAGTGGCCCTCCTCTGGACCCTCTCGATGCTGTCCACATCCCTCTTAAAGTGCGGCGCCCAGAACTGGACGCAGTACTCCAGCTGCGGCCTGACCAGTGCCGCATAGAGGGGGAGGATCACCTCCTTGGACCTGCTCGAGATGCATCTGTGGATGCACGACAAGGTGCAGTTGGCCTTCCTAGCCGCCTCCCCACATTGCCGACTCATGTTCATCTTGGAGTCAATAATGACTCCCAGATCCTTTTCCACCTCCGTGCTGACAAGAGGGGAGTTCCCCAGCCTGTATGTATGGTGCCGATTGTTCCTCCCCAGGTGCATCACCTTACACTTGTCTGTGTTAAACCCCATCCTATTCTCCTCCGCCCATCCTTGTAACCTATCTAGGTCCAACTGTAGCCTGTTGCTCCCCTCTATTGTGCCCACATCCCCCCACATCTTAGTGTCATCAGCAAACTTGAACAGGGTGCTTTGCACCCCCTCATCCAAATCACTGATGAAGATGTTGAACAGGGCGGGCCCAAGGACCGAGCCCTGTGGGACCCCACTTCCCACGTCCTTCCAGGCCGAGAAGGACCCATCCACTACCACCCTCTGGGTGCGACTCTCTAACCAGTTGGCGACCCATTGGACTGTATGGGTGTCTACGCCACAGTCCCCCAGCTTCCTAATGAGAATGGGGTGAGAGACAGTATCAAAAGCCTTCCTGAAGTCTAGGAAAACTATATCCACTGCCACCCCTGCATCCAATGATTTAGTGACCTGGTCGTAAAAGGCCACCAGGTTGGTCTGACAGGACCTGCCGCTGATGAACCCGTGCTGGTTGCCCCTGAGCATGCCGTTCCCTGCTGGCCCCTCCTGGATGTGTGGCAGAATAATTTTCTCGAACAGCTTGCCCAGGATCGAGGTAAGTCTGACTGGCCTGTAGTTCCCCGGGTCCTCTTTCCTCCCCTTTTTGAAGATGGGAACCACGTTGGCCCTCTTCCAGTCCTCCGGCACCTCTCCAGAGCACCACGAGTGCTTGAAGTGTGGACTTTACTTGAAGTGTGGACACCAGAATTGGACATAGCATTCTAGTAGCAATGTAACTAGTGCTGTGTATAGAGGCAAGGTCATTTTATGCATCTACCCACTTTAGCAACAACATGGCACTGACCACTTATATTACAGTGGTTAACCAGATGACTTCATTTCCTCATCCTGGAAGACAATAACTTAGTTTCCCATAGTGTATGTATAGCCTTCTTTCTTTGTTTTAGATGCAATGCCTTCCATTAAGTTGCATTTGTTAAACACATTTTGTTGGATTAAAGTTGAGCACAGGAGCAAATCTATTGATTAAATGTTAATCAACTGAGTTCTGCCTGCCAAATTCCCACTCTTGTCATTTAAATAATTGAATGGAAAACTAGCTTGTTTAGATAAGCCAAATCAGTATAAAAAACTAGCAAAAGAGGGCTAAACAGAAGGAAAGAAAAATGTATAGGAATACAAGCCTCAAGGGATGGCTTTGCCCAATACAGTATGGGACGGCCAGGGTGAGGGAGAACTATTATCATACATCAATGTTGACTATGTGAAGGAACACCTTAAGAGGTTGTGTAGCAAAACCCCCAGTTTTTCTTTTTCTTTTCTTTTTTCTTCTTTTAAATGCATTCCCTTCCCTTCCCTGACCATTTCTGAATGTGTCTCTCCCTCTCTATCCCCTATAGGTAAGTATAAGTGAGATAAGACATAGGATAAGCTTCAGCATTTTATTTTGGTAGCAAGCTGTATTTGTTTTGCTTTTTCCTCCTTCTTTATACTGTATAATTATTATGTTTATATTGATTTTTACTGTTCTATATTACTGTTTTACTGGTACTATATGATTTAGGCCTACATATGTAAGTTAGCATAAGTCATGTCACATTTCCATGTTGTTTGTCAAGTCTCCATCCTTTCCCCAGGCCCTGTTGTGTAACCCATGACTCGCACCTACCCCTTCTATGTAACTTGGTTCCTGAATGAATGGGGATGAATGATGGTGCTTGAAAGACAGTAGCAGTAGGTCTAAAAATAGCTCCCTCTGAATGACCAAACCATCAACATCAATACCTGGACCAACGATCCAGCCCTTGGAACCACCCTCAGCATTCAAGAAACAAAAGATGAGGCAACCCACCATTGTGCCCGGCTGCACATGCTCAGTAAAAACAGCTGGAATCCTCTGGAACAGGACTGACCTTGCTTTCACAGGCCCTCCCCATAGGAGATCAGAGGTAGTCTGCCCCATAAAAGGGGTAGTGAAGACTGACTCCTTGGGACGCCCTCTCCATCTGCACCAGCACCATGCCACACCACCTGTCCACAGTTGGAGTACTATGTCCACCCAGAGGCCCTGCCAGCAACCCCCCTCTGGACAACGCCTACTGGACAAAGACCCTTTTCCAGCCTGGATAGGTAGCTGTCACCCCCCCGCCCCAATCAAGGACTTAGACTCTGTTTCTCCTCCCTACCTAGACTCCAGCCCTTCCACTAAGTCTCTTTCTCCTGTTGCTATTGTGAGTGCTTGTGCATCTGTGTGTGTGTGTGTGTGCGCACACGTGCGCATGTCCGTGTGTGAGCCAATAACTTCATGGGACTGTGTAGCGTGTTGTCTGTTTAATAAAACTGTTATTTGGACCCCTAATTTGGGTTTTGCTTTACTATGGTTTGGCCCTGCTCCAATCTCTGCTCCTTGCCCCTCTAACTTCTGTCTCATTTCTCCCTCTCCTGCTTCTGGCTCACTGCCACCTCCAGCATCTGTCCTGAGCTCCTCTCTGCCTCCAAACCCCCTGTTTTTTGCCATTGTCTTATCCCCACTGCCTTTTCTTTTTTCCCTGAGCAACCAGGTTTCTGCCTCAGTTTCTTTCCTGGCTGTCTCTTCCTTGCCACTTATCTGCCCCCCCCCCCATCAACTCAGCTGTCTGCCTCAGTTTTCAGCCCCAAGCTCCCAGGTTTCTGTCTCTCTTTCTTCCCTGGCTGTTTCCTCCTTGCCACTAGGCTTTTATTTTTTTCTTTTCCTTGCACCAGTAACCCTGAGTAACCCTGGGGCCACTTATTCTTAAGTAAACCCCAGCCTCAGTTCCTCAGCCAGCTTCTCTCTAGTCCACTGGCTCTAATCCTGGTTCTGCCAACTTTCACTCCCTACACTTTAACTCTTTCTCTCTCTCTCGCACCTTAACCTTCCCCCAAGTATCCCAGGTACCCAAAGCACACACATACACACTGTACCATTCAAGTCAGGAACTTACCTGTGTGTCAGTGTAGGTGGGTTATATGTATGTAAACTGGTGAGTGTGTGTGTGTGTATATATGTATGGCATTGTGTGCATGGTATGCGAATTAGTGATCTGTGTATGTGTACTGAGTGTGTGGGTATAAACAATTGCTTTTTGTCTAACTTTTGGGGTGTATAGTGTACGTGCTTGACTTGGTGATAGGTATGCATGTGCCTAGGCTGGTTTAGATGTGTATGTGCCTGAGTTGGTGGTATGTGTGTATGCACCTAATTGATTTGTGTGTTTGTATATGTGCGATTGTGCCACACCCTCCTGTCTAACAGCACAATATTTAGATCCTGAGAGTTTTCCTGACCCCACAGGGCAACAGTTGGACCCCTTCAAGTCACCTGGCCCAGACAGCTTACACCCCAGGGTACTTAAGGAGCTGGCAAGCATCATAGCTCAGCCACTGGCATGGATCTTCGAAAACTCATGGTGCTCACACAAAGTGTCCAAGGATTGGAAGAAGGCCAATGTGGTGCCTAACATTAAGAAAGGGAGGAAAGTAGATCCAGGGAATGACAGGCCCAGCAGCTTAACCTCCATCCCCGGGAAGATCTTGGAGAAGATCATCAAAGAGACCATTCCTGACAAACTGGCTGAAGGCAATTTCTTGAGGGATAACAGCACAGGTTTGTTGTGGGTAGGTCTTGCCTGACCAATCTCATCTCCTTGTACGACCAGGTAACATGTCACCTGGACTCGGGATAAGAGATGTCATATATCTTGACTTTAAAACAGCTTTCAATCTGGTATCCCATGATCTTCTTATAGAAAAACTGGCCAACTGCAGCCTCGGCTATATCACAGTCTGCTGGCTGGGGAATTGGCTTCGAGGTCGGACCCAGAGAGTGGTAGTTGATAGAAGTCAGTCATTGTGGTGCGCTGTGATCAGTGGGGTCCCTCAAAGCTCTGTCCTTGGACCTATCTTTTTCAACTTCTTCATTAATGATGTGGACATTGGTGTCAGAAGTAGACTGGCCAAGTTCACTGATGACACCAAACTTTGGGGTAAAGCGTCCACACCCAAGAACAGGATGGTGATCCAAGCTGACCTTCACAGGCTTGGAAAATGGGTGGATGAAAACCTGATGGCCTTCAACTCTGAAAAATGCAAGGTACTCCACCTTGGGAAGAAAAACCTGCAGCATGCTTATAGGCTCAGCAGTGCTATGCTTGCTAGCACCATGGCCGAAAGGGACTTGGGGGTCATGATTGATTACAAGATGAATATTAGCCACCAATGTGATGCTGCAGCTAGCAAAGCAAGCAAAACTCTGGCTTGCATACATACATGCTTCTCTAGCGGATCCCAGGATGTCATCCTCCCATTGTACTTGGCCTTGGTGAGGCCACAGCTGGAGTACTGTATCCAATTCTGGGCTCCACAACTTAAAAAGGATATGGAGAAGCTTGAGAGAGTCCAGAGGAGAGCCACATGCATGATCAGAGGGCAGGAAAACAGGCCTTGTGATGAGAGGTTGAGAGTTATGGGACTCTTCAGCCTGGAAATGCACAGGCTCAAGAAGGACCTGGTGGCTGCCTATAAGTATATAAGGGGTGTACATCAGGATCTGGGAAAATGCCTATTCACCACAGTGCCCCATGGAATGACAAGGTCAAATGGTCACAATCTTCTCCAAGGCTGTTTCAGTCTGGACATAAGGAAGAACTTCGTTACGGTCTGAGACCCCAAGACCTGGAACAGACTTCTGCCAGAGGTGGTGCAAGCACCTACTCTGGATTTCTTTAAGAGTTAATTGGACATTTATCTTGCTGGGATCCTGTGACTCCAGCTGACTTCCTGCCCCTGGGGTAGGGGCTGGACTCAATGATCTTCTGAGGTCCCTTCCAGCCCTAATGTTTATGAAATCTATGAAAAAAGGTAAAAAAAATATATACAAAGTGTTCTATCCTTTATCTTCCCCAAAGGTTACAGTACACAATTGGTAGCATCCCTGCATATAGAATCATAAAAAAATCAGGGTTAGAAGGGAACTCAGGAGGTCGTCTAGTCCAACCCCCTGCTAAAGGCAGGATGATCCCCAACTAGATTAGTCTAGCCAGGGCTTTGTCAAGATGGGCCTTATAAGCCTCCAAGGATGGAGGTTATACCACCTCTTTAGGTAACCCATTCCAGTGGTTTTCCTATCCTCCTAGTGAGAGTTTTTTCCTGATATCCAACATAAACCTCCATTGCTGCAACTTGAGACCATTGCTACTTGTTCTATTATCTGCCACCACTGAGAACAGTTTATCTCCATCCTGTTTGGAACCGCCCTTCAGGTAGTTAAAGGCTGCTATCCAGTCCCAACTCAGTCTTCTTTTTTGCAGACTGTATAAACCCAGTTCCCTCAACCTCTCCTAAGAAGTCATGTAAATAAGCCCAGCCCCCTAAACATTTTTGTTGCCCTCTGCTGGACTCT
>NW_017728992.1:77675514-77675724 GCF_001723915.1 Gavialis gangeticus | reverse complement strand
AATTTATCTGCATCCTTTCTGTAGTGGGGGCCCCAAACCTGGACACAGTACTCCAAATATAGCCTCCCCAGGGCAGAATAGAGGAATAATTATTTCCCTCGATTTTTTGGTAACATTCCTATTAATGCATCCCAGCATGCTGTTAACTTTCTTCCCAACAAAGGCACACTAATTATTCATATTAAGCTTATTGAATAATTAGTGTGCCTT
>NW_017728992.1:77657866-77675481 GCF_001723915.1 Gavialis gangeticus | reverse complement strand
TGGCCTTGGTGAGGCCACAGCTGGAGTACTGTATCCAATTCTGGGCTCCACAACTTAAAAAGGATATGGAGAAGCTTGAGAGAGTCCAGAGGAGAGCCACATGCATGATCAGAGGGCAGGAAAACAGGCCTTGTGATGAGAGGTTGAGAGTTATGGGACTCTTCAGCCTGGAAATGCACAGGCTCAAGAAGGACCTGGTGGCTGCCTATAAGTATATAAGGGGTGTACATCAGGATCTGGGAAAATGCCTATTCACCACAGTGCCCCATGGAATGACAAGGTCAAATGGTCACAATCTTCTCCAAGGCTGTTTCAGTCTGGACATAAGGAAGAACTTCGTTACGGTCTGAGACCCCAAGACCTGGAACAGACTTCTGCCAGAGGTGGTGCAAGCACCTACTCTGGATTTCTTTAAGAGTTAATTGGACATTTATCTTGCTGGGATCCTGTGACTCCAGCTGACTTCCTGCCCCTGGGGTAGGGGCTGGACTCAATGATCTTCTGAGGTCCCTTCCAGCCCTAATGTTTATGAAATCTATGAAAAAAGGTAAAAAAAATATATACAAAGTGTTCTATCCTTTATCTTCCCCAAAGGTTACAGTACACAATTGGTAGCATCCCTGCATATAGAATCATAAAAAAATCAGGGTTAGAAGGGAACTCAGGAGGTCGTCTAGTCCAACCCCCTGCTAAAGGCAGGATGATCCCCAACTAGATTAGTCTAGCCAGGGCTTTGTCAAGATGGGCCTTATAAGCCTCCAAGGATGGAGGTTATACCACCTCTTTAGGTAACCCATTCCAGTGGTTTTCCTATCCTCCTAGTGAGAGTTTTTTCCTGATATCCAACATAAACCTCCATTGCTGCAACTTGAGACCATTGCTACTTGTTCTATTATCTGCCACCACTGAGAACAGTTTATCTCCATCCTGTTTGGAACCGCCCTTCAGGTAGTTAAAGGCTGCTATCCAGTCCCAACTCAGTCTTCTTTTTTGCAGACTGTATAAACCCAGTTCCCTCAACCTCTCCTAAGAAGTCATGTAAATAAGCCCAGCCCCCTAAACATTTTTGTTGCCCTCTGCTGGACTCTCTCCAATTTATCTGCATCCTTTCTGTAGTGGGGGCCCCAAACCTGGACACAGTACTCCAAATATAGCCTCCCCAGGGCAGAATAGAGGAATAATTATTTCCCTCGATTTTTTGGTAACATTCCTATTAATGCATCCCAGCATGCTGTTAACTTTCTTCCCAACAAAGGCACACTAATTATTCATATTAAGCTTATTGTCCACTGTAACCCCCAGGTCATTTTCTGCTGATCTGCTGCTTAGCCATTTGGTTCTAAGTCTATAGCAGTGCAAGGGATTTTTCTATCCTAAGTACAGGACTTTACACTTGTTCTTGTTGAACCTCATGAGATTGCTTTTGGCCTAATTCTATTATTTGGCTAGCTCTGAATCCTTGCCTACCCTCCAGCGTATCTACTACTTGGTGCCATCTGTGAACTTGCTGAGGGTGTGCTCCATGCTATCTTCCAGGTTGTTGATAAAGACATTGAATAAAACCAGTCCCAGGATTGACTCCGGGGCATTCTACTTGATACCAGCTGACAACTAGATATCAAGACATTGATAACTATCTGTTGAGCCTGATGGTCCCGCCAGCTTTCTATCCATCTTACAGTCCATTGATCCAGTTCATACTTCCTTAGTTTCATTGCAAAAATGCTGTGGGAGACTATGGTGGTCGTACTTAGAATGTCACCTTGTACCCTTATATAATCACCTAATGGACCACCGTTGTCCAGACTTTTCCTGCCTGCCACGTTTTGGATGTTATCATTATATTTGGATTTTTTTTTGATGTCACAAGTCGGGAGGGTTGCTATGTCTTATCCCACTTTTTGTTTTGGTCAATCGTTCATTCAAATTGTGTCTCTATCAGGAGTTCATGACCACTGTGGTTAAATTATGTCACTCACTTCTCCAGATATCCACATGTGCTCGAAGACATAGATAATTACAGTAGGATTCAGATTGAACTTGTCTTTATTTTTATCTTTTTTTTTCTTTAAACCTTACCTCAAATAAGAATGCTGGTAATTCTACTTGTATAAAGTCCTTATATAATAACTACCGACTAAGCTAAACAGAATCTGGTGTTAATGAGCAAAGTCTCCTTCTGTCTTGTCTCTCCGTTTTCAAAAGACATTTTTTTTTCTTTGGGCTTCTATCAAACTCCGCTGTTCACACTGTCTTTGACAAGATGACAAATGAGTCTACTTTTTACCTTGGACCTGACTGGTGTCCTGAATTCCACTGGTGTACAACTGGGCACCGTCTCCCCGGCTAAGAGATAAAACTTTCTTTCTTTGTTTACTTTTGCAAATCCGCAGCAACTGATGCATCCCACGGTTTATCTCCTCAGGGATCCGCTCTTTTTCGGTGCTGTGAGGAGTCTCAAGGTAAGTCTCTGATACCTTAGGGATCCTCTTTCTTCCTTTTTCCTCACTTCTTGTCAGCTCCCTTTTTTGCTGAAATGCCCCATTTTTCTCTTCGCTCCATTCTAGGAGCTTCTATCCTAATATGGTATTGGCTCTGGAAGCGGCATCTACTGCGTCTTTTCATTGCGTTCTCGCTCATTCTCTCACAGAGACTATATCAAAAACCTTGTTAAAGTCAAGGTATATCACGTCCATCACTCTTCCTACATCCACAGAGCCAGTCATCTCATCATGGAAGGCAGCCAAGTTGGTCAGGCATGACTTGCCCTTGGTGAATATATGCTGACTGATGTTCTTCTGCAAATGCTTAGAAACTGATTCCTTGAGGATCTGCTCCATGATTTTTGTGGGGACTGAGATGAGGCTGACTGGTTTGTAATTCCTTGGGTCCTCCTTCTTCCTTTTCTTAAAGATGGGCACTATATTTGTCCTTTTCCAATCATCTGGAACCTCCCCTGATTGCCATGAGTTTTCAATAAGACAGAGGCCAGTGGCTGTACAATTACATGAGTAAACTCCCTCAGCACCCTTGGATTACTTGCGTCTGGCCCTATGAACTTTTACATTTCCAGGTTTTCTAATTAGTTTGTAACCTGTTTTTTCACCACTGAGGGCTGCTTACCTCTCCAAACTTGGCTGCCTGGGGCAGTAGTCTGGGAGCTGACATTGCCGGTAAAGACCAAGGTAAAAAAAAGGCATTGAGTATTTCAGCCTTTTTCTTATCTGTTACTAGGTTGCCTCCACCATTCAGTAAGGGACCCATTTTCTTTCACTTTTTTCTTATTGCTTGTAGAAACCCTCCTCATTACACTCATGTCCCTCATGAGATGGCTCATGTTGCTATCTGCAACATGTATCTACCCACAGATTGCTAGCTGCAACTCCAATTGTGCTTTGGCCTGTTATCATCCCTGCCTGCCTGAGCAGTATTCTTATATTTAGGGATCTGCTGAATTCGTGGTAGAGGTGGGCTGCATGGCAGCTCCTCTAATCTTCAAGGTTCCCCTGCACACCTCTTTTCCACCACCCTGTCTCCTCCCCGACCCCACATTGGTGATTGGCTGAGGGGCCCTGCTGCTTGGTGCTTACCAGCCAGGAAGAAAAAACAGCACTATATTTAAACTTCCCTGCTGATCAGGGGAGCATGAGGGGAAACCTGTAAGATTAAAGGAGTTGCTGCACAGCCTACTTCCACCATGAATTCAGTAGGTCAATACTTATACTCTCTTTAGTCAGCTATGCAAGCTTCTTTGTAAGCTTCCTTTTTTGTGTTTAGGCTCAGTGAAGAGTTCTTTGCTAAGCCAAGCTGATTGCTTGCCACATTTGCTATTCTTCCTGCACATTGGGATAGTTTGTTCCTGTGCCCTCAGTAAGGTTTCTTTAAAATACAACCAGCTCAAATAATACAGATATATTCAACAATGTATTAAATGGTGATCTTGGAGTATAAACAGACATCAGCAATGAAGCATATCAGCTGTGCCAGTATATATCCCAGAACATTTGGTATGTTTCATGTAGCAGAACTAAAATAACCCACTTCCCCATAGGGCCAGGACATCCTTGGAGTGGCTGGGACCTGATCCTGTGGGACAACACCCCAACCTTAAAGCAAAGGGATATCTGCTGCAAATTGCAACATACATTCATATCACCTATGTTATAGCCACACATTTTGGGCATTTGTGGCATGATAAGGAGCATAGAGAGGCACAAGGTAACGTCAGTTTCCAGCCTGAGAGAGAGAAAGAGGGAGAGAGAGTTGTAAAGGTTGTTTGTCATTCTCTTCATCATTCTTTATGAGCCTGTTTGATTATTTGTGAGGATATTTGAGGGAAAAATAAAATAAAACATTTAAATGTTTCTTGTCAAATAGCATTAAGATCAGTTTTACAGCCTGAGCATGAAATATCAGGTCATTCTATTCTTCCATTCAGCTGAAGTATTTACAATACTCTTAGTGCCAGTATTTTGGTACTCAAAATAACAATTCTGTTTCCTTTAATCACCTAGTAAAATAATGCTGCTATTTCATAGAATCATAGAAAACCAGGACCAGAAATGACTATCGAGTCCAACCCCCTGCCTGAGGCAGGATCATCCCTATCCAAACCATTGTACACACATCCATTGTCTAACCTACTAGCCAAACTCTGTGTCAGTCCTGACACAACTGCAAGACCTAACGCCCTAGTCTACCACAGGTAAGTTAGGAGACCCTCAGTCTTCCTACATTTTGCAGTACCAGTACTTACCCTGCATCTTATCATTTGAATAAAAATAAGCATTTTGTAAAATACTTAGGTGACTTAGGGATTTTAGATGTTGCAGTACTGAGAATTGCAGTACCTAATGTTTCGGTTCCCAGCTGCCTAGGGGCATCACAACAATCAAGTTAGGTAACCATATGAGGCAAAAGATACTGAAAACTATGTGCCTCAGAATGAGATCTACAAAAATCATCATGCTGAGCCAGGAGGTGAATTAAGATAACTCATAGGAAACACAGGAGAACGATGTGTGTTTTAACTCCACCTCTCTAAGGAACTTACAGTCTTTAAGCTGGAATGCCCAGAACATGCAATAGGCTACCAAGAACAAGATACAGTGGTCCAAGGCAAGAGGCAAGGCAGTAACAAGGTTCCAGGGGCAAAGGGCAGAGCAAGGCAGAGGAAAGAAAGTCCCAAATAGCAGAGCTACAACACTTTTGCCAGGCCAAAGACCTAGGGAAACTGGTAGGGTTTTTATAGTCCTCCCATAACTGGCTTGTGGCTTCCATTGGCTTATTTTGGTCACATAGTTTCCCGTTAGGAACCTCTTGGGAGAGCCCAGGCTGAGCTGGGCCCAGCATCCAGCCACTTGGTTGGCAGAGCCACAGCCCAGACTTCTGTCCCCAAGCCTGGCAGATGTGGGTTCAAGCCCAAGGGTCCTGGAACATTTGTTTGTTTGCCCTCTTTGTAACACAATGAATCTTTATGATTGTTGCAAGGTGAAACAGCATTAGGAGGAGGTTCCAGGAGTACACACTTATATACACCAACCAGAATGTTCCATAGCTTTGGAAGTGGTGTGTTCATCTGGGCTTCAAAACAAACCCCCCTAGAAGGAGGTAAGGACCAAAACCAAATCTATGACATCCTGGGTGAATGTTTTAAACCCTGACTAAATGAGGATGACTACCTTCTTTTTTTCCAGAGATATTTCCTGATAATTCCAATCTTCTTGGATTTCTTTAGGATCATGTTATGGACCAGTCTGTATTAGCCAGATTAGCAGAGGAGTGCTTCTTCTGTGACTCCCACTGGGACCTGTTGACTCTGCATTGAGGACCCAGAGGCCTTGTTCGGGGTGGGAGGGGAGAGCAGGGACCCACTCCCAGACCAACCAGGACCTTTCCATTCAGTAATAGGCAAATTTATTGATACACAGTGATAACAAAAAAGAAGCAATACAAACAATCAAGCAATTGTATATAGCTACCAAATCCTAGGGCTGTCATCAGAGTCAAAGTACATCTGCTCAGGATGCAGGCTCCAGTCTGAGGCTCTCTTTCTCAGGTGTCAGCAGTCTGGAGGTGGGATGCCAAGGCCCACAGTCCCTCTCTAGCAGGGTGCATGAGATGGGCTGGTTGTATACCCTCGGTTCATGGTGGCCTCAGGGACCCTTCCCAGGGGATGAGGACAGGGACCCCTCTTGGGGAGGAGAAAGAGCAGGGAGGGACACTTTGTTACTCTCAAGCCTCTGGTTTTATATTCTCCTTCCCTCCTGATGACTCTTAATTCATGGCTATCTCTAGTCGGTTGTCTCTCTGTGGTCACACATCCACATAGTCTTCTGGGCCTTTTCCTAATTTGGTCTGTTCCCCCAAAACCGGGACTTAGGCCCCCCTACTCTGAGGCCTCGTAGCTGGTGTAACATGCCCATAACATCTCATGTTATGGGCATTATGGTACATACTTCCCTGGTTCTCAGGCTTTGGGTCCTTGTTGATCTTGTTGTGTATATGCTCCCTCAGTTCTCAGGTTCTTTCCATCCATTGGCCTTGTTGTGTTAGACAGCCGGTCTGCTTTCAGATGTTGTGTTAGACAGCTGGTCTGCTATGAGAAACTGTGTGCGAGACCCATGCTCTTTAGAAATCATTTAACCCCTGCTGCCCATCTTAAACCATTATAATGCATAAACCTATACCTACAAATCAATTTCCCCAAAACAGACCTTTAAATACCATTTCTAAGCCAACAGGACCTAGATGTGGGTTAGCTCAGCAAAGTCAAGTGATGCTTATTCCCATGCCCTTTAATAGGATATCAGGAACCTAGAGAACTTTAATGTTAGAAACCTGACAACCTCCAAAGTTAGATGGTGGTTGTAAAACTCCAAATTTTGGAATAAGCCCCCTAAGCTGACCGTTAATCATCTAACTCCTGTCTGGTTTCTTTTGTGGACCTTAGTGCTTTTGAAAAGAGTTTTAAGGTTATGTTTCATCATCAGGACACAGGCTACTAAGTTACTTAGGTGTTTTTAAAATTTGATCCTTGGCAGTAAACTGGCCATTCTTAGTCAGACCTTAACGGGAATACCAGCAAAGTTTCAACTTAGGTTAAGGAATTTGGGATCTAAAATGATTGAATGAGTTTTTAAATCTTCTAAAGTGAATTTGTAATGTCTAATGCTGGGGTTACACAACTATGCTAAGAAACTTATGGGTTACAGGTTGTAGCTATATTGGTCTACAGGCAAAATAAATCACAACTTGTGGTAGAGATGATGATATTTTTTATTAGACTAACTAGATACTTGTAAAAAAAAAATTTTATTTGCAAGCTTTGGGGTGCACACAGCCTTCTTCAGGCATAGGAGAATGCAAAGATTGTAAAATTTCTCCTAGGTGAAAATGAAAATTCATATTTCATAGAGAGCTGAAAGTATTGTAAGAGCTCCTGGTTTGATTAATAGTTTATTGAGCACTCCTGATTTCTGTGAAACTATTTAGTTTTCCAAAGTATTCATCAACAGACGTGTGTTCACATATATTATCTGAGTTCTCTATGACCTTTTCCCTTTGAGTATTTATGGTGTATTGCCAGTTATCTAAATCCAGTAATGTTATTCCTACTACTTTCTCTATTGACTGAGAACTTCTAAAGATGGAAGAATATTAACATTCACCCAGGATGTCATAGATTGCACAGATAGAAACTAATAACTCGTTTTGGCAAAGATTTTGGGAGAACATTTATTAAAATTTGTGAAAGAGGATTCAGGAACACTTCCAAGAATATACATATAGTCACCAAATACTTGTAACTACAAACAAACAGATGCCATCAACAACAGAGGAATAGGAATAGTATTTATTCACACAGCAAATCATTGTATTATTCAATCTGCTGCAGTGGTTATGGTCAGAAAAACAAGTATTCACAAATGCTACATTCTTATTTGACACAGTTTCTTATATTATTTTTAGAGAACAGTTTATTTTACTGACAAATAGATTTTACAACTGATAGCAGCACAAAGCTGAAAGTTATGCAAAATAAACCTGAATAATTTTCTCATGCAACAATATAAAGTGTCCACTAAACTCTAATTGCAGGATCTTTATTACTGGTGTTTATGTATACGCCAATAAATGACCATCTTGCATTTCAGTTCTTAGGGCTGGCAATTCCAGAAATCAGTTTTTTGAATTCCATACAAAGAAGATATATTATGGAAGGCTTTGAGAGGAGAAAAACCTTGGAGCCCCATGATGTCATTGTCACTAGGTTAGTTTTAACAGTAATATTGCACAATAATTCAAATATCTAAAGAATAAGTAAATGCCTGTTATCTTGCAAGCAGTCTAGATAACTATACAATGTTGTGTTTACAGTCAGATACATGTTACTTTTTTTGGTAGGTACTTAAATTTCTCTGCAGAGTTGCATATTTTAATACAATAAATACATGAAAGTTGAAATTAGAAAATTCAATATTTTAAATATTATTTAAAATATTGGCAGGAAATCAGTGCATCCCATTCACATTTGAAAGATTGAAATGCAAACCAACTGTCATCAAATATAATGTGAGTCACTGTGTTACACGTTTCCATACAATGAGTGTCAAAACTTTTTTACATGCCTCTGGCAGAGTCTTTCTAATCTGTAAATTTATCAAATTATGATCCATTTAAATAATATATGTCCAAGTTAATAACCAATAAATATACATCTCTGACTAATATATCAGAAATCCTGTGATAGGTAAGTGGCAGCCACCTTCACAAAAACCCTTTTTTGTTTTGTAATAGAACCTGACATCTGGCAGCAATGAGTAATCATCCATCATAGTGCAGCCACACTTGAAAGTCACTTAAGGATATCACTACACAAGCAAGTTAGCGAGAGGTAAGTTTAAGATGTGAATTTCCAATGCACAAGGTACTGCACAGTAACTCCCTGTATGCACACTTACCCTGTTCCCTGCTCTAAATAGAACCATAGAATCAGAAAATTAGGGTTGGAAGGGATTTAGTCCAGCCCCCTGCTCAAACCAGGATCATCCCAGCCCAGACTTCATCTACCCCGGTTTTACAAACTACTAAGAACAGAGATTCCACAACCTCTCTGGGTAACCTGATCCAGTACTTTAGAAACTACCTCATGAATTTTTCCCAATATCTAACCTAAACTTCCTTCAATGTAACTTGAGATCATTACTCCTTGTTCTGTTATCTTCCACCACTGAGAAAAGTCTAGCGTCACCCTTTTTTGGAACCACCCTACAGGTAGATGAAGGCTGTTATTAAATTCCTCCCCTCAGTCTTCTTTTCTCCAGAAAAAATAAGTCCGTTTCCCTCATACTCTCCTCAGAAGTCATGTGCTCCAGCCTCCTTTGTTTCCCTCTGCTGGACCATCTCCAATTTGTCCACAACCTTTCTGTACTGGAGGGCCCCAAACTGGACACAGTATTACAGATGTGACCTCACCAGTGCTGAATAAAATATTCACTTCCCTTGATCTGTTAGCAATGTTCTCATTAATGCAGTCCAGTATGCCATAAGCAACAAAGGCACACTTTTGGCTCATATTTAGCTTACTGTTCACTGTAACCCCCAGAGCTGCTGTTTAGCCAGTTAGTCCCCAGTCTGTACTTGTGCATGGGATTGTTCTGACCTAAGTGCAAAACTTTGTACTTTTCCTTACTGAACTTCATGAGATTTCTTTTAGTCCAGTTCTCCCTCCAATTTGTCTCTGAATCCTACCCCTACCTTCCAGTGTATCTATTACTCCCCCACAGCTTGGTGTCATCCACAGACACGCTGAGGGTGCACTCCAGCCCATCTTCCAGATTGCTGATGAAGACAATGAACAAAAGGGGCGCTCTACTCAATACCAGCTGGGCACTCTACTTGATACCAGCAGCCAACTATCATTTGTACCCCACTCTTCCCCATCAGCATCTGCCCCCTCCTGTTGTTTTCCAGATGGCCACATGCCACTCCCCTGGTCGGAGTCCAGCTAGCTGTGTGCCACCCCCTTCCCCCTGCTTTGTGTCCATTGTGTCTGGTGTGTTGCAGTGCTTTTTTATTTAGGTAAGTGTTAGGTAAGTGTGCCATGGGGCAAAAAAAGTTGGCAAACACTGAGTCGAGGTATATCACATCCACTGCTTTCCCTGCATCCACAAAGCAAGTCCATCTCATCATAGGCAACGAGGTGGGTGAGTGTGGAGGGAAGTGGGTGGTGTGTTGGTGGGTGTAGGGTGATTGCAGGGGGGACTGTGGGTATGGGGGGGGCTGATCAGGAGGGGCATGTTCCCTGGCCCCAACAGGATGCAGCCACACCACAAAACATATGGACTGCCACAACTGCCCCCTAGAGGACCACAGCCCCTATCCCCCACAGGGTCTCAGGCACCCTGCAGAGCCATGCCTCCCCCCCCGCCGCAGGGTCCCAGACAGTCTGCAGGGCCATGCCCCGCCCACATAGGGTTCCTGCCACCCTATTGCATGGCTGTAGCCCCACCCCCATGAAGGGCCCATAACTTACCTCCTGCAGAAGCAGCAGGAGTGGGGTGATCTGAGCCCACTGCTGTCAGCTCCCAGCTCTCGGGAACCGTGTGTCACACTGAGCAGCCCCAGTGCCGGCAGGACCCAGCTTGGCTCGGCGCTCTGTCCCTATGCACTGCACCAGGTCCTGCCTCTGGTGGGATCACTGCCTGTCCTGCTGTGCCTGCAGGGAGGTGATGCATGGTGGGACCTGGCCTAATGTGGCTCACTAGTCCAGCTTTGCATCAGAGTGGGTTGCACTGCTCCAGGAGGTGCAGCTCCTGTGCAAAATGCACACGAGCTGCGCAGCCCAAGCCAGATTGTGTCAGGTTGGGCCAGCAGGGTGTATTTTACATGAGGCTCAGGTGCATGTGGAAATGAAGACTGCTGTTTACTGCCAGATGTCACAATCTACTGGCTTCTACCTTTCTAGGAGTCTACATCCTCTTCCTTCTCTAGTGCTGGCTCTGGCAGTGCTTCCTCTACAGTCCTAGTGGTATCCTCCAGCATTAAATTGATGAACTCCTCATGGCAGAAGGTGATTTAGAGCCTTGCCACATCCTCCTGTAGCTCTGTTGCTTGCTTCCTGAGATATTATCAGGAAATGCTGTTGAAACCCACCTGAGAGAATGCCTGTGGTGTTGCTGAAAAGAACCTGCAAGTCACAGTCTTCAGTGTCAAGGCAGGACCTGGGTGAAATCCTTGACAAATGGTGGTCCTGCCTGGGCAGACACTTTACAGGTGCAAGCAGAGGAAGAGCTGTTAGTAGCAGTGGCTCTGGCATTGTGACATCCTCCAGCCATCTCTCTGAGTCTGTTAAATCTACTTCCTATTCCTTCCTGCCCTCTTAATTACTCTTAATTAAAGAAGGACCTTAAAGTCTCTCCTTCAAAGATGGGGGAGGCAAACTGACCTACACACTTACTTCCAAACTTTGTGCAAACTTCCCTGTCTACTGTCCCTGTTCACTCAGAGTCTCTTTTTATACCGTCCGGGCCCTGAACTGGCTCCCCCCTTGTTAGTGCTTTTGTCAGACACAGGATGAAATCATTCAGCTAGCAGCACTCTCAACTGCTCGGAGAATGTGCTCAAACACACAGCCCACCAAACAAGCCAAATGCATAGACATCCTTGGCTCACTTACCTTCTAGGAGCAGGATTTGGTGCCTAGCTCTTCTTCCTCTTCCCCTTCCTCCTCTTGCTCCCAGTAAATTGCTTGCAGTCTGCTGTGTTTGTTGTCCTTGTTTACTCACTCCAAGGTGTGGTGACTTACTCCACTTTCATTGAGAGCTAAGTTATTGTAGGGTAAGTATGTGTAAAAGTACTTATCCTGCACAGTAGCTTCATTGTATACATTAGCTTATCTTGCAATAACTTGTTCATGTAGCCCTGCCCTAAGTATGATGCATCAGAGGAAAACCACACAAACTTTGAAAATGACAATATCTTCCATTTGGCACAACAGTATATATTACTTGTTAACTTAACTTAGTAACTTAAGTAACTTAACTGTCCTCTTTGCTAGGTAATATATAGATACACATGCTTGATGTGATGTGATGTAATTTTTTTTGTTGAAGGAGTAGCCTTGAATTTGCCTTCCCCCTGCTGATGAAGAATGCCTTGAATTCAAAAACTTGTTTTAACTTTATCCCAACTAAATAGTTGGTCCAATAAAAGATCATCTTAAGAAATCCTTACCAATATGTGATGTACTTAACAATATTAATTACACTAAATTCTGTGTCTTCTGTGTAATCTCTGTAGCATCTAAATAAACATTTGCACATGAAAATATGACTTCTAAAATTTGGCAATAGCCACAAACGTGTTACTTAAATTAACCTATTGCTCAAATCACAAGTGAGACTTTATAAAGGGCGATAAGGCAAGGTGCTGCATTTATTGATTACATGAGTTAGACATAGAGGTTTGGACACACCATTTATACAAACACACACAAATCATCATACACATCATTACACACAGGCATATACATACACAAAACAACCATTCTATCCACACATACACCAAATATAGTTACCAGCAATAGTTGCTCAATATCAGCCCAGGGTGGCCAATCCAGGCTTACTGAGTAGATGATGATGATTTGAAGGTAGCAGATTTAAAGATAACAGCTGGAGCAGGGTGAACAGATGCATCTGTGCTCTGATGAAACAGCAGTAGAGAAAGAGACTCACCCAACCTGGCATTTTCAAAGTGTTCTTTTATAGGGATTGGTATCCTTTGTTTCAGTGCTTTGTGATTTTTCCATAGCCAGCTTCTGTTTTTTGTGGTTGTTTCTCTTCTGTCTTCAGCTTATCTCAGCCTTGGAGTTTTCTTGCTGCCTGTCTGGCAGGATGGGTGCATTCCTTCTCCTCATTATCTTTTTGTGCCCTAGGCCTAAAAGGGATTCTTCAGCCATTCATTAATTATTTTACTGACTGGTAACTTACATTTGGCACCTTGTTGCTTACATAAACAGTTAAATCTTCTTCTCCCGTCTCTATGCCATTCTCTCACTATTCACCCTTTTATACACACTCATACATAAAGGCTAGCAGAGTTCATTCACTTATGTCAAGCAGAAGGATACAAAATTGAGTTTTCAAGTGGCTTACAGGACAAGACTAACATGGTTATATTTCACTATTATTACACTCTATGTTAACATCAACTACATTAGTTCAGTTTATGCTACATGTGTTCCAGAGAGAGTGTTGTTTTTACATTTTCTATGTCAGATGCCATGGTATAGTAATCAATTATTTGATGTCTTTGGTTGCATTTCATGTCTTTGGTTGTGTCTTTGGTAAATGAGAACCTTTTGAAAATATATTAACTCTAATACAATATAGGTAATCGAAGTTTGCCTTAGCCAACAAGGACCAAGAAGATGAAAGAGTGAGAATGGCTTGCCTACTAAGTAACGCTTTCAGATCTCAGATTCCCATTTCTATTGTCAAAGTTTCATAGTTTTTAAGTTCAAACTTTATGACCATTTAGTCTGACTTCCTGCACAACACAAGGCATAGTACTTTCTTGAGTGCTTCCTGCCTGAAGACCCTAATTCTTGTTTGACTCAGAGAATATCTCTTAAGGAATACATCTTATCTCAATGTTATATTGCCTTCCCCTTTGGAGTACCTCTCTTGGAGGCAAGTGCACTAAATAAGATCTTTTTGGAGACTATTTATGTCAATTGTTGATTTGGTGTAAATGCATTACTGAGCAAGGACAGGGACTTTTCTCTTGCAGATAAAAGCACCTACAGCAAACCCATGCCTTGCCAACCTCCGGTGCAAGAAACTAGAAAGAAGTGTGGATCTTTCTTGTGTCAGGAAACCACAGCAGGTGCCTTCCACTAGAGAGATTTGAAAAACAGCAATGCTGATTGAGGGAGAATGAAATGTAGGAAGGATTGTTCACTGATAAAGGTGCTAGTTTGGGACTTGGGAAACTTGGGCTCTGATAACTTTTTAGCCAAGATTTCCTGTGTGACTCAAAGCAAGTAGCTTAAGTTCAGATACATCCTAGATGTGCTTGGCTTCCTAAATCCCATTGGAATCTATGTTCAGGTGCCTAAATAGCTCTGTCTCAGGTATCATCTTTAAAATAGAGATTGTAGCACTTACCTACAGCACTTCAAAGAGTTATTATTAGGATAAGTACAATTGAAAGATTGAGACACTCAGCACTAAAATAACAAAGGGATATAAATGCCTCAATACAAAAGTGTGTGTGTGTATTAGGGTTATCATACATCTGGGTTTTCTCTCACTTTTCTTCTTTTTGGATCCTCCAATCTCTGTCCAGGCAGGTTTTTTGTTTTTTTTTTTAATATGATCAAATGTCTGGGATTTTGGTCAGCTCAGTGTGGCAGCGAGAGACAGGCTGCCATGAGAAGCAACAAACTGGAAGTGCCGGGGAAACCCTGGCAATAAGATGAGTCAGCATGTCCAACTCGGGTGCTGCAGGAAAAGCTCAGCTCCACTCCCGGCACATGCATGCCAGCTCCAACTGACCAGACGCAGTCTGGATGATTATATAAAAATGGGACACATGGTGGGAAGAAAAGAGACCAGAAGCAGAAGCCAGGGGCTGGAGGAACTAGCATCCCAGTTAAAGTGACCCAGGAGGGGCGAGTGGTGGGAGCCAGAGCAGTTTCCCCTGGACAGAGGCTCAGAGGAGCCTGCTTACTTACTAGGAGAGTGGCAGCTGGAAGATCCAGAGCATTGGGTTATCTCTAAGCTGCAACAGCCCTGTGAAGGGAGAGAGAAAGAGAACATATTATTGTGAGTGAAGAGGGAAGGTGAGAGGCAAACTCTCATTCTTCCCTCACATACTTTTACAAAACATAAAAGGTACATAACACAGAGCACTGGATTGATACAAGGGATTAGCTCCTTGCCTGAAGAAAGAATTTTGGCAGTTAAAAGTAACCCGTTGCCTTTGAGACTTTGCTGTTAACATTAAAACTTCAGGTTTTGGACTGAGTAGTACAAGCATTTGCAAAGGTGCTGCAGACATATAGTGGGTCCTATTTATCTCATTGTGGTGTTAACACCGGGTTGGCGCTAGGATGGGGTTTAGGAGAAGTGGAGCCCCACAGTGCATCACTTGATCATGCCAAATGTCAGTGTAAGGAATACAAGACCTTCCTCCCTCTCAATTTAAAAAAATCAATAAAATAAACATCAAGACATGGTGGATGAGAGAATCTGTCACTGTAGCACTCAGGCAATTAGGTCAAACTGTCCACTTATAAGAGCAAGGGTATAGGAGACTGCGCCATGAGACGTAGACATCTGGTTAGAGAGATGCGTGGACATCTACACTCAGCTTCCAAGTTTTTCCTGGCTTGCACTATCAAGGAGCTACTTTGAGCTGGGGGGAGCATGAGGAGGGCAACTGGAAGCAGGGGAGCACGAGGAGGGCAACTGGAGGCAGGACACACATGCACATGGCTTGCATGCAGCCAGGTAGGGTAGTGAGAGCAGCCTCTGCAGCTGGACGTAGGTAAGTCTGGGGTGGGGGGTCTTTTGGAAGACCAGGGATTGGGGAATGTCCAGGGAGTTGTGTTTGGAGGTGTGTGTACATGTGTGTGCATGGAGGGGATGGGTGTGTGAGAGGGGTGAGTGACGGCCAGCACTGGGGGAAGTTGTCTGGGCACTGGGGCTAGGGGCAGACATTATACATAAACTGGTTTAAGTGATCAGAAACTCATTTAAACCTGTAACAGAACAGATGTTCAGTGCACATAAACCAGTTTTAAAATGGCTGAAACCAGTTTGAGTTAAACTTGGTTGTAGTATCAGACTTAACTGATTTGGCTCAAACTGGTTTATGCAATGTCTGTCCCAGACCCCTTGCTGGTTTAAGATAAAACAGACACCTCCCACATCCTGGGATGCTCTCTGGGCTGAGTGGGACTCTCTGCTCCACAGCAGGGCTGACCTGTCCCCTCTGCTCCATGGTTGCAGCTCCAGAGACTGTGAGCTGCTTCCTCTTCTCCCCTCACCACTCTCTGCTAAGCAGGAATTCCCCCCTCCCCTTTTCCTTGCTGTGGAGGTGTCTGTGTATTAGCTAGAAGACCACATGCTGGCTACCTTCCCTGCTTAATCAACAGGCAGAATCAACAAGTTGCTGGTAATGTCCCTCTATTGTTTTATTAATTGGGTGATAAACACTGAGGTAGGTGGTGATAAACACTGTTATCAACTCCCTGCTGGGCTAATCATAGCATCCTGCAGGGGCCTAGCCATGCACCCCTCAGCTCAGTGCTGTGGAAGGAAGGGAGGTCTGCTCTAGTGCCCCCCAACTTCTAGCCTGAGCCACTGCAGGCATATGTATGCATTTCTGGGATGTCTGTCTGGTTATAAAACTGATTTAGCCTAGCCAGGTTAGACTAACCTGAAAAGATTGAATCAATTCAAGCTCAGGCTTTTTGAATGTTTGTCCCTTGCCTAGGGCTGCAGCAGGGCAGGGGCATAAGGGAGCTTCATAGCTAGGCAGGCAGCACTGGGGATGGTGGCCTTACTTATAGGGGAAGGGTAGCTGGGAGATGCTGGGGGGGGGCAGGAAGCTGTGGGTCAGGAGTAAGAAGTGCCAGCAGGTCTGGGGGACAGGGGGGATGTGACTTGGGAGTGAGAGGCACTGGGGGGGCAGAGGACTGTAAGTTAGGAGTATGGGCCACTGGCAGCGAGGGGCACCAGCATGGCCCAGGAGTACTGTGGGTTGCAAGTGAGCGACTCTGGTAGAGCCAGTGGTCTGCAGGTTGGGACTGAGGGGCAGCAGCAGGGCTGGGGTGGGGTTGTGGTTTGTGAGTGAGGGGCAATGGAATGGGAAGGGGCAGGGGCAGGGCATCAGCATATCACTGCTCCCCACAATCATAACACCCCCCCAACATGACCGGTGTACTCTTTTTTGAAACTGGAAATATGGTAGCCCTAGGTATGTGTGTGTTCCTGTGTATGTATTTAATCTATTGATATCTATATGTATATAGCTATCTATATAGATATCTATATCTATATTGATGTCTAGATATTGAGATCTAGATATCAATATCTAGATTTACATAGATAGATACACACATGCACATATAAAATAACTCAAGCCTAACTTTGAAGACATCTATCCTTTCAACATCAGCCAGTACCTGAGTTCTGGTTGCTGTTTCACTGAATAATTCACTATTTCATGTTAAGTATTCAGAGGAGACTGAAAGCCAGGACTCCTCACCTTCATGTAAGTGCAATAACCTGTAGGCTACAGAATTATGCACAAACATTATTCTCTACCTTTTTCTGAACAAATTAGCATTAACTTTTTCCATGTAAAAAATAGAACAGATTCAACAGGAGGTAAGAAGATTTCCTTCCCTCTTCCCCTCTTTTCCATGCCCTCTCCCCCCACCCCCCTCCAGGACACACTGTGGAATTAATCACCTCCCAAGCCTCAGAGACTTCATTCAAACCCCTGGTGGTTCCAGAGCACAGAGGGGAAAGAGGGAGGAATTAAATTCATCCCTGCCTGGCTGCAAGCAAACCATGGAGGTATATCTGGGGCTGGCAAAC
>NW_017728992.1:77645815-77657767 GCF_001723915.1 Gavialis gangeticus | reverse complement strand
CCCCCCCCCCACCACAACATACCTATTCCAGATACCTTCTAGACAGATACCTAGTCTACTCTCTTGGGAGGTAGGAAATGTGAGAAGAGGAGAGAACTAAATTTAAATTCCTTGCTTCAACTAATGAGCTATTTTATAAAGCTTGGGTTCCTTTCCATTTCTAGCCCCTGTTTGTAAGAAAGGAATAATAAGTACTCCATTCTTTTTGAAAGAAAGGACTTGCATACTTCCTGGGCAGATGTAGGATTTTGAAAAAGGGAGTACTGATGTTGTGGTGCATCAACACAACACATATTTTTCTTGTTAGAGAAAAACTAGAAGATTTACTAATATATTCTAGGGTCCCAGAGCAGTATTATTCAGTTTGCCATCAAAGTAAAACTAAGTAAAGCTTTATTAGAATTTGCACTAATGTGCTAGATTATATATTAAGTTTAAAAAAAACACATCAGAGTAGGCAAAATAATTTAAAGATTACTGTTTTATTAGTTCTATAATCATTATAGTTAAATGAACTTCTCTTATTAAGATTTGTAATACAAAATCTAGCCTGCTGGAGCATCTTGACAATGCATCTAACACTTCACTATCAGTCATTTCCACACCTGAGTTAATATTACCCCATCTGAGAGAAAGTTTTTAGCTACAGCTAAAAAATGGTCTGCAGGGCTGTGAAATAGAAGGGAGACATTACTGGGAATAGCTAACAGAGAGCAAAAATTGCAGAAGAAAGAATAGTTTGATTAATGGAATATCAAAACTGTTAAAAAATGAGAGAGAGCCATTAACCTCTCTGAAGAGAGATCAGCAGGGATCAGGTAGATTATAATAAGCCATGGAATCAATTGACCTCTTCATCACTACCTGAGTAGAAATGCTGCTGCCCCACCCAGGCAGTTGGTTTTAAAGTTTTTGGATGGAGCAGGAATTAAAGAGGGGTGCAGCTGCACCACTACTCCCTCCCCACCACCCCAGGTCCAGAGCTGCAAATCCTGAGTGGAAAGTAGCAGCAGTTTGCTAATTTGAATATAGTAACTAGGTCTCAAACTATTTAACTGTTTTTTGTCTTCAGTTCAATGCTGGCTATCTTTTGCCACTCACCACTCAGTCAGCTGGCTTGTGTTGTGTCCCTTACTTTGGTGCCAAACTCCTGTACCTTGTATAGGAAGGCCCAATTTAAACATTTTGAATTCTCTGGGATGGGCAGATTCCAAAACATTAGGTGATGGACTACTCAGTGCCGCAACAACTAAGTCCCCATTGTGAATCTAGCCCTTTGATATCTTGATAACAAGCTATTATACAAATATCACAGCTAGATTTTTTTTCCCTTTTCAACAGGGCTTTACTGAAAAGTGAAAATGAAATTTAAACCGGGCCTGCTCCAAGGAAAACATTCTTTTAAGGCTGTTGATGTCAAACATTTTACATAAAATATGGACTTTCTCTCTGTGTATTAACGCCCCCCCCACCATAGTCTTTAAGAACACACTGCCATTAATATATTTTATCTCCTTCTGTGTAAATGTTTTTTTAGCCTCAGTGCAACTAGATAGGTATAATTCAACCCCAGACTTACATTTTTTCCTTTTGGCCTGATATATTTTACCTTTTTTATGTAATGAAAGCAGAAGTGGTTGTGTATAGCTCCTCAGTAATACCTCCAACATTTTTCCTTACAGTTATGGCTGAATCTGAAGAGGCCCTCCCCTCATACCATCTTTTGCTGAATGACTTTAGTGGCTGTAATACTGAGCACCTTCATCATTAGCGGCTTTTAGCTCAAATCATTTGAACTTGTTCTGAGAGGAGTGCTGTTTTTGCACCTAAACTAGAGGGAATGAGTCTTGTTTAGGGTTAAAGGTTCTATGAGACTCAAACTATTTTTCCATGACTTTAGATTTCAGAAATGAATGCGAGTTTGCAGACCTTTTCTCTTGTAATTAAGAGTACTTGCAATTTTCAAAGTAGACCATATGGTTTTATAGTCAGTGCCATACATTATTAAGAATTATGAATATGCCAAATTTAGCTGCCACAATAGCTATGCTACTTATGTTCCAAGTAATAGACTATACTGCAGCTCCTGGCAGCAGCTTTGTACTAGGGTCTGTGTGGTGCTAATTTTTCTCAGTGGAAACATTAAGAGGCATTGTTCCTTAGGAAGGAAACAGGAAAAGTGCATCTGTTGTACTGTTTTGAGAGTGCTCCCCTTCACTCAGTCCATTCTGTTAACCAGTACAGGGAGCAGAGAGTCTTGTGTGCTGCGTGTCCCTTTTACTATAACATGCACAGGTTTGGGTGAGTTTCAAGGAGCAGAAAAACAAAAAGCCTGTGGTTGATCACTGTTCAGCGGGAGAAAATGTGATGAATATGGGGGGAAGTAAGGTGCATCACCCACATTAAAACCCATAAGGACCCACATTAAACAACCATAGCTTGACCCAATTTATGTTTCATTTCCCTCTAAAAGAGTTTATTAATCTCTTTAAAGGAATCTAGAAGACCTCATCCCAAGGTGGCTTATAGCCAAGGAATTCTGTTGGATGCAGTTTCTAAACAGGACCTGATAACTGTTGGGTGAGCAGCAATGCATGTTGGGAATTGGGGCAGGAAAATACATGCATGGGAATAGTGCTTACTATGAGAAAATCTGAAAAAGGGCTGGCGTATATTAATAAGTCTACAAAATCAGAGTTGAAGGCAGGAGTCAGAAGTAAGGCAGGAAGTCTGGGCTTCTTCATAAATGGGGACCCAGGGAGGAAAATCTATTACAATGGTGGAAGAATTGGGAAAGACCTGTAGACTTGATGGGACTTTTTGGAGAAGCTTGAAGCATAGAGAAGCTGGAGAAGAGGAGAAAACAAGTATGTTTGAGAACTGATTTAGGGTAAGCATTTTCTTTCTTTCAATGGTCTCTGGACAGATTTCTAGAAAAGGATGGAATAAGAGAAGTCTCTATAATCAGGTGGGAGATGGCTGCATGGAAAACTAGGCCTAGAAGAAAACTGACTTCAGGAGCTAACTCTCTAGTTTTTAAAGTATGCTAAAGAAGGGAATTTTTTGTTAACCCTGTTACAAAAGAGCTCATAGACCTTGGGAGGGAGGGAGCTGTAGTGTTAAAGAAAGTCCAGATTAAACTTTCCTATCACCTTAGAGGGAAATCAAAAGAGGTTGTTTGGGAAAGTGAAGTAATAGCACCATCACCATGGGATGAGGTAATAAACCTAGGGTCCCTTTCTAATCTTTCTGTCTCTAGCATGTCAGTGGATTTTTCTTTTATTTCTCCCTGCCTTTCCTATTCCCTTCCCCTCTGCCCCCCACCCCATCTCACTTCAGTAGAATGTAAAGTATGTAATGTTGAAGCCAAAATGTAAACCTGCATGCTCAAATTTCTTTAGTACTAAAAACAGTAAGTTCACCAAAGCCTACTTTAAAATTTCTCTAAAGCACCAGTATTCCTGTTGGGGAGGGAGGTTAAAAAAATGGTAGCTTCTAGACAAGAAGGTGAAGACTGGAGATTTCTTTGCTTTGGGACAAGGGGGTAAGATGACTTTACCAGGGTTTCTAGAAGAGATCTTTTCTATATGTTTTCTCTACCCAGTGTACCATGATGCCTAGATTTTTTTTTTTTCTATAGAACTATACAATTTTACGTGTACTTGAAGAATAAAGGTTGAATAATACTTTTGGAATGAGAAATCACTTAGTGAAACAAAGTGATCTTCTATAGTTCTCTTAAAACAAAGGCTAGCTGCATAATGCCTTAAGTCAGGGTTTCCTTATGAGTTTTATTGTGCCCTACAAGTCTGCTTTGACACACTCTACTTCAATACATTTATACAAAGAAGTGGTCACTGTGAGTTAGCTGAAAATGTATTTTCTGTGCTTAAGTACCTTATTAAATCAACTGCTGTTCACAAAAATTACATTGTTGTTTAAGACATGTTATTATAGATTGTGGTGGTGGTGCTTCGGATGTCACCTTGTACCCCTATATAATCACCTAACGGACCGCCGGTGTCCCGACTTTTCCCACCTGCCACATTTTGGATGTTATAATTATATTCAGATTTTTTTTTTAATGTCACTAGTCGGGAGGATTGCTATGTCTTATCTCTCTTCTTTTTTTCAGTCGATCATTTGTTCGAATTATGTCTCTATCAGGGGTTCACGACCACTATGGGTAAATTATCTCACTTGCTTCTCCGGATAGCTGCACGCGCTCGAAATATAGGTAATTACAGTTGGATTCAGATCGAATTTGTCTTTATATTTATCTTTTCACACTCTTGTACAATTTTTTTTTTTAACCTTACCTCAAATAACAACACTGGTAATTCTATTTATATAAAGTCCTTATATAATAACTACCAACTAAGCTAAACAGAATCTGATGTTAATGAGCAAAGTCTCCTTCTACCTTGTCTGTCCGTTTTCAAAAGACACATTTTTTTCTTCAGGCTTCTATCAAACCCCGCTCTTCACACTGTCTTTGACAAGATGATAAATGAGTCTACTTTTTACCTTGGACCCAACTGGTGTCCTGAATTCCACTGGTGTACAACTGGGCACCGTCTCCCCGGCTAAGAGATAAAACTTTCTTTCTTTGTTTACTTTTGCAAATCCACAGCATCTGATGCATCCCACGGTTTATCTCCTCGGGGATCCGCTCTTCCTTGGCGCTGTGAGGAGTCTCAAGGTAAGTCTCTGATCCCTTAGGGATCCTCTTTCTTCCTTTTTTTCTCATTCCTTGTCAGCTCCCTTTTTTGCTGAAATGCCCAGTTTTTCTCTTTGCTCTGCTCTCGGAGCTTCTATCCTAATATGGTATTGGCTCTGGAAGCGGCATCCACTGGGTCTTTTCATCACATCCATGCTTGTTCTCTCACACATGTTTAAGTTTTCTTAGGAAAATGTTTGCATAAAGACTAAAGTGTGAATAAGTCTATGATCAGATTGTTTTATATAGCAAGCCTATGTTGCTGTAACTGCTACTACTACCTATACATGTCCTCTGTACTTTCATTTTTAAGTCTTCCCTAAATGCAATAAATTCCTTCTGCCAGGTATGTCAGATGCACTCATAACTTGGCTATTACATTTTCAATAAAAAAACAAGGAATTTTACTTGAAATGGAACACTGTTGAAATGATAGTCCAAATTCAGTGAAGATGTGAAGTGGTTTTATTTAGGCTTAATTATACTCATTTATTCTTTCAGATATTTCCCTTTTTAAAGCAGTAAGAGTGCTCTGCTCCAACTTACATGCTGAGGGACTGGAAGGAGCTGCAGACTCATTTTGAAGGGCTCGGGTACCCCACAGCTAACTTTCAAAAGGTATAGATATTTCTATCTATTAGACATTGATTTAGATGGCTCAGGAATGCTTGTTATCTCAAATCTGAGCATTATGCCTCTTATTTTAATGGGAATTGTGTGACCGAACTCTGTGCCTTGCGCCTGAATATTTTGCTTGACCAGTATCATGTTTTATAGAACTGTTTCATGGCCTGTTTTCAGTGTAATTACTCTCTGTAAGTGATTTGCTGCTAAGTTTGGAAGCACTTTTGTTAATTTAGTAGCACTGTGGGGTGTGAGCTGCTGCTCTAAATCTGTACTACTCAGATGAGGACTAATGGGTGATATCAGTGTACTTCTACATATTTTTAAAGGTATATTAAGCCAGGCACTTTTCTCACTGCTGGAAACTTGCCCTGAGGAAAGTCTAATGGCTGAATATGTAGGCTCTTCACCTGCTAATGAAAGAATAAAATAGATTTTCATTACATGTGAGACGAGGCTGTTTTTCCTAATCCAATTTGTTATAACAAAACACCTTTCATAAAAGGCTCAACTATAAAACACTCAAACAGACACATACACATACACGACTTCCAGCTCTTGGGTCTTCTAAGATACTTTTTGTTAGATTTGTTAATAAAATATCCAAGGAACAAAACCTGGCTAATTACACGAGGACATGTCAGAATACACAGATTATTTCAGCCCTTTCATAGGCCTAATATAGTGCAGTCCTAATTGTCTCCCTAGGGTTGCTATGGACTTGGCTGCATCTGTGGTTATAGCTTTCTCTTTTCCTGAATAGGTCCATGCTGTTAAGTCACTTGGCAGATTTTACATTTTTTGCCTGGGGGAGTCTTCATTAAGGAACCTCTGTGCCCCTGTGTTCCTCAAAAGGAGGTCCATTTCATTATGATGAATCTCTTCTCCCATTAATAGTATTAAAGTGTGAGTTTGGCAGTATATTTTTATGCTGTACTTTTAGTTCTTGTTTCAGCTTAGTACTAAAATTTAGCCAAATTAAAACATACTTTACTGTGTAAGCGTATTTCAGAGATGTTCAAGTTGTTCCTCTTGTATACCTGTAGACTGTTACTGATAGCTCAAACTGAAAGCCATCAAGATGCATGAAAACTCAGTAAAACAGGGAGACATTAAGAACTTATATATTTTTAAATGAGGGATATAATTACTATATACAGATGAACCTCCTTCTACATTACAACTTGTAACATATCACATAAAGAGATATCAACAGGATTAGCTCGCCTATACTCATCCAGCAGCAGGGTGAGGGCTCAGGACCTCTTCAAAAACAGTCTGCTTTCACCTGACTTAAGAGAATAGTTGAAGCTGTCTAGCACATATATCACTTTTGTAGGTGAACATTCTAGTTTAATATAATCACAGGCACTAAAGAAGAGCTAGAAGCCTGTACTATCATGGGCAGTACAACATACTAGCATTATAAAGTGACCCATAAATATGGAAGAAAGGAAACAAGCCTCAAATCCCAAATGCCCGCTAATGGGTAATTCCATCATAAGGAATTATTGGTAATGTTTCATCTTCCACTTTCCTGAGACTAATGTTACAGTGCAGGAGCTGCTAATCACAGAAAATAACTACCCCCTATTTGTTTGAATACTATCGTGAAGAGATTGTTCTATGTTGCTTAGACAAAGTGAAGCAGTAGAATCACATCTTGAATGATGGGCACACAACACGACAGAAAGGAAATAGGAGTTGCTAACAAAGAGTGAAAGTTTTAGAATATAGCCTCTGTAAGGTAATCTGATTTTGTCTTTTTCCTCTCCTATGAAACAGATTTCTTCTATCCTACTGTCTTTAGTAAAGTGACTGCAGTTTTATTTACGTAGAGAAAGTGTAGGACTAAGTGCCAACTTGTCCCATATTTGAACTTCCTCCTATCAATGGCACCCAAGACAGATATTAATCACCTATCTTATTTCAAATGCTGTTTTAAAATATTTTCTGCTAATCCTAATTTAAATTGATTCACATACTATTTAAAAAAAGAATATATATGTATTCTCCAGTCAGTCAGGGAGATTTTAGATTCAGTTATTTTGTACCTCTATTTACATCAAGCCAAAGTTTTTTCTATAGTACTGAGTACATTCTTGGTGCTTAACAATTAGAGCTAGTATTGTTTTCTATATGTGTTTAGCACTCAATTTTTCTTATTGATTTAAAGAAAAAATTAATCTCTGAACATTAGACATGATTACAGTGTCTGACTGTACTAACACAAGGGTTGGCAATCTATAGTCTATGAGCTGAATCTGGCCTGCAAAGAGATTGTATCCAGCCCATGGCCATGGGGAATCAAAAGTGTGCAACAACATTTCGCAGCAGGGGCATTCAGTGGCAGCAGAAGTGGCAATATCTGGGTCTTAAACCAGGGCTGAGCTGTATTAGTTCAGCCTGTCATTGCAAAAGGTTTACTGATTCCTGTGCTAATACATTAGTTGCCAGTGTATTTTTTAAGAAAATCTATTGCCTTTCTTAGTTCAGACAGAATTTGAAAGAAAGTGCACGCAACACATTGATTGCTTGTCTTATGCAAGTCATGTGTGAACTTCAAGTTTACCTTCAAGAGGTGTTCATGCAAAGTTGGTAATTTGTGACTGGTTATAGGAAATTACTAGAGGATGTTCAGTGAGATTTCATGGGCTTTAGAATGATCAGTGTACAGAGACAGGACTACAAATCCTTTTTCTCGGTAGTGAACATTTTTAGTCACCTCAAGTTTGGATGAAATAACTAACTCATGCTTGGTCTAGATAACAGAAAAGCACCAGGATGTACAGGAACTTCGACTCCTCTGCACGTTTCTGTGCCCTGTTCCTGGCCTCTGCTTTGCTTTTTTGGTTCTTACTCTCCCCCATTGGGTGTACCAAGAATGTTCTTTTGCCCACACAAGATAATATTACCAGCAAACTCTCCTACATAGAGAAGTTCAAATGCCACAATGTGACACAAATCTTATTATAAAGGAGTAAAACAGAGAGTTCTGCTAAGTGGAAATGAGTTTCTGATGCAAGTGACCTATAAGAAACTAGGAGTTAGTAAAGGGTAATGTTGCTTTACTAATGCCTTTATCTTTAGGGGCCTTGGAAAATCTTTCATTCATGATAATGAGCAATAATAGTTTGAGCGTTCCCTGTTACTTAAAGCAAGTTCTGAACTGCAAAAATTAGCCCTGCAAAAATTAATAATTTATGCCAAAAGAGGCCTGAGGCTACTGAAACTTGTAAAACCTACTGCATGTTAGAAGCTCTGTTTCGCAGATATCACTTGTGACTTTCTGCTGCAATTTTATTTTCTTTCATTTCTAATTTATTTTACTTTGTACTTTTTGATTTTGCTTTTATGTCTTCAACTGGTATTGCGTGCCTGCACAGAAATGTTATCTTTGCTCTCATCCTTCCATTTTTATCGGGTAAAAGTATGATAGTTTTGTAGTTAAAGTGCATGAGACATTAGGTTAAAGTGCATGAGTACCCAAAGATCTGACTTTTGTTTTTAACTCTGATGATGATTTGCTTATGATATTTAATAAGTTACTGAGACTAAATCTTCATTAGCTGGCTGCATAATGTTTGGTAACAAACATATCCAGTCATGTATGCAATCATCCATGTCTCCAAGCAGTCCCTAGAAAATGACCATGTACAATAGTTGTATAAACATTTGGGCTAGGGACAGACATTACACACAAACTGGTTTAACTTATTAGAAACTGATTTAAACTTGTAAGAGATGTTCTGTGCACATAAACCAGTTTGAAAATGGTTGAAACTGCTTTGAGATAAACCTGGTTGAATGTAGTATCAGTCTTAACTGATTTGGGTCAAACCTGTTTATGCAATGTCTGTCCCAGACCCCTTCCTGGTTTAAGTTAAACCAAAGTTCCCTAGCATCCCAGAGGCTTTGCAGCTCTGGGAGGGGCTTTCTGCTCCAGAGAGCTGGGTTGGCCCCTCCCCTGTGCTCCCTGGCTGGAGCTCTGGCAGAGACTGCAGGTACAACTCCCTCCCCCTCACCGCTCCCTGCTCAAGCAGGGATTACCCCCTCCCCTCTGCCTTACACAGACACCTCTCAGCATTAGCTAGTATACCATATGCTGGCTATAGTCCATGCTGTGGGAGACAAGACAAAGGCAGACAGGAGAGTGTCAGCTTAGAGCTTTTTGGAGCTAATCAACAGGTAGCTGGTAATATCCCTCTGTTCCTTTATTGGAAAAAGTTGTTTAAGAAGAGCTTGGACTAATGAGAGAGGCTTTGTTTTGTTTGACGTTAATAAATATTTGTTATTTGTTTGAGCCTGATAAATGCTAATGACTCCCTGTGTAATTCCCTGCTGTAAAACTAAATGCTCTGTTATCAACGGTGGTGGAGAGGGAACTCCTTCCCAAGTCATAGTGTCCTGCCAGGGCCTGGCCACACCCCTCCTTGGCTCAGCTCACTGGAAGGGGAGAGAGGGCTACTGTAGCACACCCTGGCCTCTAGTCTGAGCCACTTCAGTCATGTGCCTGCATTTCTGGAATGAAAAGGGATTGTCTATCCACCTCCAAGTCTGTTGAAGCTTTGCAGGCTAGGCTAACCTGCAAAGATTGAATCAATTCGGGCTCAGGCTTTTTGAGTGTCTGTTCCTAGCCTTGGATTCCCATGTTGTCCAGAAAATGGTTTAGAAGGGAAACAGGTCTTCTAGGTATGGTAACTGACCAAACAGATAGCAGTTTGGCTTTGTGATTCAAAGGCTTTTCGTGACTCAATCGTAATATAATTCCCTCCCCCCACCATTAATTATTGATAGATCCTACATCCTTTGTCACAAATGTGTAAGTATGGATACTCAAGTTTGGAGATTTGGTTGTCCATATCTCTTTCTATCTATTCTGTTTATCTCCTCTATATTGATTGAAGGTATCACTGCATTCTGTACATCTGTATCCCCATTTCTAAAACAGAAGTACAACTCATGAACATTTGAATAACACACTGGTTTTCAACCTTTTTTGGTTGGTGTACCCCCGGCAGCAAGTCAAGAACCAGGGAGTCCCCTGGCTGGTCGACAAATGTGTGTGGGGGGGTTGCCCAATGGCCAGTCGAGTGGAGAGGGGTTGGGGGAGGGGGGGAGATTCCTGCGTGCAGTAGTGAAACCAGAAGTCCTGGTGCTAAACCCAGAAGCATTGATGGCAAAACCAGAAGTGTCGGCAGCACAACCAGAAGTGTCCCCCCTCTCCCCTCCACTTCTCCTCATCGCTGCCACATAGCCCCTGGGGGCTTCCCAAGTACTGTGTACCCCTGGTTGACAACCCCTGGAATAATAAATTGACATTATACAGTTGTATATAAGTAGGGCTGGCAGGGCCCTTTAGAGTTCAAGTAGCGCAGTAGTGTTTAAGGTTTTGGTCTCGTGGGAAAGATGTATGCTGCGGGGCTGTTCCATGGGCCAGATTAAGCCTAGCCAACCCTGTGTGCCAGGATTGGGCACCAGAGCCCTGTGCCACCCCTATGTGCTGGGATTGGAACCTGAGGCCCCACACCACCCTGTATGCTTGCTCTAGCATGCAGGGCCATGGCCCACAGGGCTCCCCACAGACCCATGGAGAGCCCTGTAGGCCAGATGATGTGGCACCAGGGGGCCAGATATGGCCCATGGGCCAGGGGTTAAGCATCTCTGATGTAGTCCAACCCCCTGCATGAGGAAGGATCATCCCGTTCCAACCATCCCATACAAGCCATGATCTAAACTCTGCATAAGAATATAGTCAACCCTGACACAACACAGACCTAAGACCTTAACTGCCCACTAGTAAAGAAGGGGAACCATGGCAGTAAGTGTCCTGTTTCTATGAAGGCTTGGGAAATTGACTGGGGTGTGCCAATGCTCCTGCTGGGACCAAAGCCGGAGGTTCCTGGCTATAGGGTCATATCTACCTCTTTGCATTTTCTACTAGGAGTCCCCCCAGCTTGTTAACAGAGGACCCACAGCTTCCTTGTTCCTTCTTTTTTGGCAAACATACTTATAGAATCTCTTCTTGTTGTCCTTAACTTCCTTTGCCAGGTGCAGATTGTTCTTTGTTTTTTTCTTCCTGATGTTGTCCCTCCAGGTCCTTGCAATTTCCTAGTAATACTTCCTTGGTGACCTACCCATTCTTTCATTGCCTATATGTTTTCATTTTTTCATTTGAGGTATTTTAGAAACTCCTTGCACAGCACCATTGGTCTCTTGCCATTCTTCTTGTGCTTCCATCGTGCTAAGACAGTTTATGTTTGGGATTCCCTTTAGAAGCTCCCAGCCTTCCTTGGTGCCTTTTCTCTTTCAATCTATCCTTTCATGACACCACACCTATTAACACTTTAAGTCATATGAAATCTGCCTTTCTAAAATCTAACATCCTAATTTTGGTGACCTTATGCTTTCTCTGTTTCAGGATCTGTAATTTTTCTGTATTATGATTGCTTCCTCCCAAGTTACCCATCACCTTCACATCCTACACCAATTATTCCCTGTTGGTCAGGACAAGATCCAAGATAGATGTTCCCCTAGTTGTATCTTACATTTTCTGGAACACAAAGTTGTTTTGCACACAAATTAGGAACTGGATTGACATTTTATAT
>NW_017728992.1:77630527-77640815 GCF_001723915.1 Gavialis gangeticus | reverse complement strand
ACCTATTAACACTTTAAGTCATATGAAATCTGCCTTTCTAAAATCTAACATCCTAATTTTGGTGACCTTATGCTTTCTCTGTTTCAGGATCTGTAATTTTTCTGTATTATGATTGCTTCCTCCCAAGTTACCCATCACCTTCACATCCTACACCAATTATTCCCTGTTGGTCAGGACAAGATCCAAGATAGATGTTCCCCTAGTTGTATCTTACATTTTCTGGAACACAAAGTTGTTTTGCACACAAATTAGGAACTGGATTGACATTTTATATTTGGCTATATTGTTCTTCTAGCAGATGTTGGGGAAATTGGAGTCTCCTATCAATACCATCCCATAGCTTTTGGATATACTTGTCATCTGCTTGAAGAGTACTTCATCCACCTCTTCTTCCTGGTTTGGTGGCCTATAATTATATGATTATATCAGTGCTGCATCTTTCACCTGTCATCTTTACCCAAATGCCTTCTGCTTTGCTGTCTTCTTCCTCATGAACCAGGGAACGTGTGTGTGTGTTTGATATACAAAGAAACACGACCACCTTTTTCCCATCCCTGTCCTTCCAAACCACAGTGCAGCCCTCAGTGTTGACACTCCAGTCATAAAAGCTATCTCACCAGGCCTCTGTGATGCCACTCAGATCATAACTTTTTTCACAAGCTGAAGGTTCCAGTTTATTTTTTTCTCCATTTTATTCTTGCATTTGTATACATGCATCAGATGTATTTTGCATTGGACCTGCTTGTTTCACTTTTGCACCACTTGTTGCAGTCTTGTAGCTCTTTTGCTCTTTCCCAGAGTTAAGTTGCTTCTTCAGGTCCTTTCCTATGGAAACTAGTAATCTTTTTGAAATTGGTGAAGTTATTTATGCTTTATGATCTGGAGATAAGTGTCTCTGAGATCAAGGCAGGAATGTTGTGCACATCTGTTCTGCTTTTATGTAATGACACTTCTTATAATGTTCTGGTACTTCTGTTCTGACGAATACCTCAACAGTCAGAAGTATCTGAATTGAAAAGTAGAGAATAACCAAAAAAAATTAAGGTAGGAGAAAAGTTCCAAGTTTTAGAGTAGAAGAAGAGTCTTAAAAGTTGCAAACTAACTAGTTCACTGTATGGATAATTGCACACCAAGCAGAAGAGTTGTTTTGTTCTCTCTAAATCACATATTTCATAAATATAGGTGAACGGTCAGGCAAATTGTCAGCATTCCTTGAGAAGCAAATTAATATGCTCATATTGCATTAAGCCAAGGGGAGGATATGAAGTTAATTACTGATCAGCAGGTGATCAGTAAAACATTTAACTTCTTGGCCAAGTTATACATTGCAGTGTCCTGCACAACAGGAAAAGAGTTATGCAGCCTTTCTTAAGAGACTAGGAAATCTTCAGCTGAAATAAACTGCCAAGGATTTGCTGACTGCTCCTATTTCAAAATGAAAGGTCATGCAAGCAATAAAGCCAATAAAGAAGAGAAAAATGCCAGACATGGAGCACTAGATGGCTGAATTTCAAAATGGATTTTCTACCCATTTAAAATCCTTTCTGAATCAAGGTATTCCAAAAACTTTAAAATAAATATTGGGGGGTCTAGTTCTACAATTGATTTTTACCAAGGCAGACCTGCTTGTCTACACTGTGCTTCATTGAACTCAGTGAGTAAACGGATGTTCACGTGGGACCGGCAGCTTGCCTACACAGTGTCAGTTGCAGGCTTGGAGTCTAGGGCTAGAGATGGATTAAATATTTCAGTATGTTCATTGAAAACTGTTAACAGGAAAGCAGAGAATAGTTAAATACAAAATTTACAGGGACTGAAAAATCTAGGAACACATTCCACAATATGAAGCTTGGAACATATTGCTACTGTTGAAAAACAATTATATAAATATTACTTTTGTCTTAGAACAGAAGGAAAATGTGGGAACTCAACATATGTTGCTGCCCACTGTAGATCATTGCACAGGGAAAGTTTAAAGCAGCAGCAGTGCCTACAAGAATGGTAATAGGGAAAGCAATAATCTTTTCTGAGTCAGAGCTCCAATAAATAAACAGCCACATCAACACAGGGGCTTAGGCTTGGCGGTGAAAACATGTTGGTACCTGGCTTCAGTAATACAATTTGCATATCCAAGGTAGGCACCCAAGTTCCCTATACAGTGAATGGTGAAAATGAAGAAATTTAAGTCACATGTTGATGAGAATGATATATGAATCAGCTAATAGTAAGCACTTAAGAGAAAGCTGTATTTGAAATCCCATGTCTTTACTGGATTTTGGCATCTCCATGCATCTCTGAATAAGATGCCGGTGAGACTGGGATTCACAGGCTTAAGCTTTCTCCTGAATGTAGGATCCTAAGTTGCACCCTTTTGGGTAGGGGTGACCCATCCTTTTCTCTTAAAATGCAGCAGGTGGATGTAATCTTAAGGCGCTTGTATAGGTGATGGAGGTTTAATTCCCAATGTTTTATTCTATGCCCTCTAAATTGAAACCCACCATTTCAATTTCTGTGTCTTTTTTGGCATCTGTTAGAGCTTGCCCAATGGTGGGGGGCGGGGAGGAGCTGCCAGGGGGAGAAGCTGCAGGGGGCCCTTGTCCTTCCCTACGCAGTGGTGGCACCCCCAGGGCCACCTGGGTGGATTGCTAGTGGGCCAGATGCTGCCCCAGCTCGGAGGCAGCACTAAAGGCAGAAGTGGCGAGGGGCCCAATTCTTTTTTTTTCTCAGATCCTCCCTGCTTCTCCCATGGCCAGGGGGCAAGCTGACAGCTTTATCATTGCATTTTGCATCATTGCAAACTAAAGATGTATTTCAGTTTGCAATGATGTAGTCATTTAAAACCTCCAAAAGTCTTGCATGTGTATATTGTGATGCCATTAATCCACACAAAATGACATTTTCATCACATGCACATGTTAATGGCATCATGTGCACAAGTGCCCATAGTGCCTGCCATATGTATAATAGGCTATGGGGAGAGTGCTCAGCAAGGAAATGGGATAACGTTGTAAATCTTACTAAATCACAAGCCCCCGGAAAGAGTCCTAACTATTAGACTGGGCCAGAGGTACCTTCCAGGTGTCCTGTTGAAGCTTCATTCAGGGGTAGAAAGAAATATTATATTTATGTGATCAGAGGTATAGTAATTGAGGGAGCATGATTATGAAGTGCAGTGAGTTGGGCACACCTCTAATGAGGGTAAGAGTCCTAGATTCCTTGCTTGGAATATTTTCCTAAAGACTATTTAATGCAGGGGTGGGCAGTTGTTTCGGGCGGAGGGCCACTTAATGGGTTTTGGCAAGCCATCGAGGGTCGCATGACAGGCAGCCAGGGGCAGATAAATATTAATTTTCTAAATTTTTAGAGGCCCCCCAGGCCCGATAGAATGGCCTAACGGGCCGCCTTTGGCCTCCGGGCTGCATTTTGCCTACCCCTGATTTAAGGGTTAATGAATAAGCAGTTCCTGGAGCTGGGACTAGAACACAGAACTCCTCCTGCAGGAGTGTCTAGCTCACTGTATGATAAAGTATCCCCCACCTCATCTTAATCTGTGTCCTAATGATTAGGACACTCTGCAGAGCATTCAGAGCAGTATCTCTGAACCACAGTTGAATGAAGATAAGCAAAAACTCAGGTCTTCAACTTCTTGTGCAGTTATATAAAAGGTGGGCCGCAGCAGAATCTTCTCCTCCTTTTCTGGTTTTAAGTAGATGTAGTTGTATCTGCTGTGCTCAGAGCATGACTGTGGTTCTAACTACTTGGGGAATCTAGTTTGTAAATTCTGAACAGGCATAAGTAGGGGAAAGGTGCTAAAAATCTCAGGTGAGATGATACAGTCCAGGACATACACAGTAGCAGAACTTAGGTACATAAGTATATTTTCTGGCAAAAATTTAGGTATAGACAGCCAGTAGTATAACTAGGGGTGGGCATGTAGGGCCCTGGGTGTCAATTTAGAAGGGGTGCAAGATGGGTTATATCCAACTTCTGGCATGTGTAACAGAGAGCCTGGGTCTCTCTGTTCCTTTAAGTAGCCCAGCCAGGGAGCACTGCAGGGCAGGAAGGGCACTGCAGCTATAGGTTGCCAGGGCAACAGGCTACTGGGCAACTAGCAAGTATCTGCAGACAGTCAGCTGGCCAGAGGTATAAATCATATAAACCTGGAGCTTGGGCTGGCAGGCCAGGCTATCCCTGCATGCTGCAGGGTTAGGCTTCTGCCCAGGAGAACCACCCAGAGACACAGGTCTGATTGTTTTGCTGCCTTCTAGGAACACTGAGGTTTGGAGAGCTCACAAGGAGCCTATGCTAGGAGGTGCACTGGCACAAGGGGTGAAAAAAAATTTGTCCCCTTAAAGCGTCAGGGGACTGCTTCCATTGTTGTTGTTTGTTACAGCTCAGGGGCTTATTTACTTTACTGTTTCAAGTGGTGATTTGGGATGAGGCTGGAATTGGAGGTAGAGAGGCCTTATTAGTGCCCAGGGGCCACTTGACTGCTTTGAGCCATGCCAGAGGCAGGCCCAAGGCTCAAGCAGTTATTGATCTGAGAGCAGGCAGAGAAAGGGGATGCAGCTGCATAGGGGCCAGGCGCCTGGTGCCAGAGAGGGCGCAGCCAAACAGGGGCCTGGGGCCCAGCAGACAGGGGCCAGGGGCCCAGTGACTAGAAGGAACAGACTGAAAGTAGTACCTCAAAGCCAGGTCCAACAGAGTGGGCCTGGGCTAGAAGGCCTAGTTAGATTAAAGGGGATGAGGCTGAAGCCCTAACAGAGGGAACAACATTGCAGTAACACCCACAAGGCATGGGGCATGGTAAAGGGAAGGATTTGGAGCCATGCAGTTACCCCTTAAAGCTTTGGGTACCTTGCTGGGCACAGCAGATTAGAGTGAGGCCCAGTAAGGGAACTAAAGACCAGTGGAGCCCATCAAGGGGCCTGGGCACAGGCAGAGACCAGTGGGGTCCAGAGGAAGGCCTGTGGGCAGTCCCGCTATATATTATAACTAACACCAAGGCATGGCAGATGAGACAAAGGGAAGAGCGGGGCACGGTCATGGAGCCACCAGGGGGTGTCATGGCCACCCTTGGGATCCTGACATTTTAAAGCATGGCTGCCGCTGCCACTTCCACTTCTACTGCCACTGCCACTACCTAGGGCACAAACCTTGCTTGTTATGCCTCTGCTTCTGACCAATAACCCATATAAGTGGCTGGGTGTGGTTGTGTGGATTGGTAAATGTACTTTTGTGTATGAGGTGGGTGAGTCATGAAAACATGTTGTAAGTCCTGAACCGGATTTATACCCAGACATAGTCAGTTTGATGATGACCTCTGGCAGAAATTTGGGTCAGGGAAAGCAGATGTCTTGGCTCTGTCAAAAAGGGTTATTGTTTTCATTTTTTTTTCTTTTTTTTTGGTCAGGAAAGGAAAATCACATAATCAGTGTATATCAGAAAACCCAGAAGGAACTCAAAGTATTTTCAAAAAGAAAATAAAATATACATGTGAATGCTTGCTGGGAGGAGGGGGAGATTAAGTGATGGAGGAGAAGGAGAACAGGTGGAGAGGGAGCTGTGAAGAAGAGATTATGGGAAAGGATATAATGGAGGTTGGTGTCAGGGGAGAGGATTTAGATGATTCAGGTCAAGAGTTAATGTATTGATGAAGGACTAAGAATAGGGCTGTGGACAGTTGTCCATTTGAGTGCTACTAGTGCCATAGCAACCTGAAGCGCTACAAAAATGTGATGTTGTGATGCAAGATGTGCAGAGTACTCCTGGCTGAAGTGCTGCAAAGTTTCTGCAAAGGCATTCAGGCTGGAAAAAGATGCCTTTGAAGCATAATCAGCTGTGCTGCCACATGTCATGGCATAGCTGGCTATGCTCCAGGGATGTCTATAGACGTCCCTGGTTGCCATGCCCTAAGTTGGGACATGTCTGCAAACAGGGAAAACTTGCTCCCCCTTTCCGCACCCCCTACCCCACATTTGCAGGCACACAGAGGGAAATTCTTTTGCAAGGAGTCCGTGTACATTTATGGCAGTAGAACAAAGAATGGGCCACAAACATGGAGGGAGGAACACCCCCATCAGAGTTCCACATCCCTCTCCCCTCCATGCCTGCAGGTGTATGCAGGGAGATCCTTTTATGGAGGGATTTGCCTGCATGCTGCACAGGGTACATGTCAGCAGGCAGGGTTCCCTGTTTGTAGATATGCACCTTGAAGCCCAAATTTTCTCTGCTAACCCAGATGTATCCCTTAGAGGGAGGCATCTGGGTAAGTGGGAAAGCAAGGAAGATGCTTCCAAGGCTTGAAGGGGCTGATCCTGCCCCAAGGAGGATGGGGAGCCCAGGCAGCTTCACACTGCCTGAGTTCTTCTGTCATAAGCAGGAAGATGTAGGTCACAATAAATCAGCCCAGGTGAATTCTGCCTTCTGTCATGGCCCCAAATTTGATCATTTGTGGCATGACAGAAAATATGGATGTCTGTTTGTTTTCATTTTGTGCCTCCATAAATATTTTTATGGTAGCACAAAGGTAACATCTGTTTCCAGCCGAAGTGGTGTGCAGCCCAGCCAGGGGACAATAGGGACTCAGTCTTATAGCTGTGGTTTAAGAGGGGGAGAGCAGAGAACTGTGGGATGCTGGTGGACTGAGAGACCTCCTGCAGTACTGCAGCATACTTTGCATGTGTTTTGGGTGGAACTACAGTATGTAGCACTAAAGGGTGCCTATACACATGCAGAGAGGCTGCTCTGTCTTGTTGTAATTGCAGTGTAGTGAAGCAGACTCAATTAATAGTCTGCTGGAGCATGGTAATTATCTCACTCCAGCAGACTCCAGTGTCATGTGTATCAGTATCCCCACACTGAAAAATGGCAAAGGCGGTGCTTTTTGATGAGCTGTAGTTAAAGCGCCCCACCACCATTTTTCAGTTCAGAGATGCTGATGCACATGATGGTCTGGGCACTTTAATTAGCATCACCACAGCATCACATGCATAAACCCCAGAGGGTAAAAAAATGGCCACTGGAGCACTTTAACCAAAGCTCCTCAAATTAGTTTTACTTAGAGCATCCCATGGCCATGTTTAAATGTGTAGGGGCTTAATGTGTGATGCTATGGCATTTTAATTACAAAAGCTCTTCAGGAACCACTTTAATTAACTCCCCGTCTCCCCCACCCTCCCCAGCATGTGTATAGGCAGCTTATAAACCTAAGAGACTGGAATGGTGACATGGGAGTAACCTAGCATGGAGAATGATGGATCTCTTCCCTACTGTTTCTGAGTCTTTTTCCCTGATTTTCTCATATGATCTGTCACCCAGGAAAGCCATGTCTCTCTTCTTAGGAAGCTGACAGCAGGCATACTGGAAGTTTGTAGTAAGACCATATGCTGGCTTGAGCTGAGAGCAGGTAGGCTTGAAGGTATCATTGGTTTTAATTCACTTGCACTGAGAAAGGGAGATGATCCATCCGCTGAGATGAATGGAGCAGTTCACACCTTCCAGACCTATTATTTCAGGCTTATTTATCTCCATGGGGTGTTCTCATTCAGCTGAGAACAAAACATTGAGATGAATAGGCCATTTATGTCTTTCTGAAAACCCACTTCTGTGTAAAGGTCGACTCTCCTCTGTGTTCTAAAATCTATATGCTTTCTTGGGCTGTTTTGAACTTTGGTGTAATGACATGTTGTGATCCCAATTTGGATTTTTGTAGAGCCCTGAGTACTTGAGCTTCCCCCTTCCTGCTTCTCTGCCCTTGCCTGAATCTACTGATCTGCAAAAGTTCTTAATCACTTTTCAATCACTGGAATATGTATCCCAGCTAGTATATGGCATCCTTTGTAGGAAGCAATAGTCAAGACAGTTTCAGGAAAGGAATTAATCTCTGAAGATGGAACAAGATTAATGTTCAAGACCTGGAGAGTCCTTGTCCTTCTATTGTGTCCAGACCACTCTGTGTTACTCCTGGACCTGGGGGTCCAGGTATTTGGGATGGGAGGAGAGAAAGTAAAGGTTTTCTTTCAGCCCCCTACTAATGTGCCAGGGTCCATAGAGTAAATATTTCCCTAGCATGGCTCAGAGCCTTCTCCCTTTCCTTTTGTGAGTCAGGATATGGAAGAGATGGACATCTGAAGGTAATCCAAATTTAAATTCCTGTAATCTAAAGAAATAATTATGGTTCTGACCTGGCCTGCGTGCCATAGGGAGGCTAGCTTTGATATAAGAAAGAAGTTGTTAGCTTAGAGGTAGAGCAAGAAACGTAGCGTGGGAAGGTCAAGGAACTCAGGTGCTCAGTCTGGAGAAGTGTGTTGTAGAAGGAGCAGATTTGTTTAGTGTACACTTCAGGCTTTCATGCTAAAGTAATGTGCATCCATACGCTAAGCTGCTGCCTATGATGAAAAAATCTCAGATTGCAAGGTGAAGTTTTAAGGATGCTAAAGGATTAATGGCATGGGGAAAAAGAAGATGCTGTAGAACTGCTTACAAAAGCTTGAAGTGGCTGGTAGAGAGGGGCACAGGAAAGGGAAAAACCATACCAGTCTTCTTACTTATGCTTATATTTGTTACTGTGCACATCTACATGGGATGCTTACTGCAGAACTGCCTAATTAGCTCCACAGTAAATTTGATTAATTAAGTCTGCTGAAGCATGCTAATTAGCATGCTCCAGCAGTCTCTGCATCTCGTGTATCAGCATCTGCAATGCTTCAAAATGGCAGTAGGCGGGGGGTGCTTTAACTAAAATTCACCAACCCCACTGCCATTTTTGAAGCATAGGGGCACTGATACACAAGATGCAGTGGGCTCTCAGACTTGCTGTAGTAAAGCAACTCTCCCCCTCCCCACCCCCCGAGCATATGTAAAGATGTGGTGGCGTACGTTAGTGTGTAGTAACACATGTGTAGATGCTGAGAGGCTAGCTAGGGCATGAGGGTGCTTCAGTGCAGGGGCTTCCTGCCAGCTAGCCCCACACTGGAGACTGTGTCTCAGCCAGCCCCTCCATAGCACATTGAGCCAGGTCGGAGCAGCCCCAGGCAGACAGACTGACCCCTCTGTACCTCCTGCCAACCAGGCCTGCTCTGACCCAGCTCAATGTGCTGTGGTCCCTGGCACATGAAGATGCTGCATCTGGGAGCAATAAACTCCAGCATGATATTTGCTGGAGTTTACTCATTTGCATTAATTTCACATGTAGAGATGCTCACTGTAACCTCTGTGTATTAAAATTGTCAGGTTTCGAGAGAGAAACCACAGATACAACTAACAAGTACAAGTCTAAACATTTCAAAGCTCAATCTTAATCCCTCTTCCACAGTAAAACAGTGTAGAGGAGGGAAGAGAAGCACTTAGGACTCATGTAGGATCCTTTACTTTTATTTAGTAGGATCTCTGCTGCAAATCCAATATTATAGTTGCAACTACGTAAATGAACATTGACATCTACAAGAAATATTTCCCTCTGATTTCTTTGTGATCAACGTAAAAACGTTTGTGTTCTTTGAAGCATCTGGTATGTTTTATATTAGCATTGAATTAATGTAGGCTGTGTCAGCAGTGGAACCACAGGGCAGTCGTCTCGTGGAGAATCTAAGCAGGTTCAAGAAAAGTATGATTTAGGGGCATGATGAAATGAAAGTGTGCTGTTAGGTGGCACTTTGGAATAAGGGTGAAGATGTTTTGGCACCAGCATACAATGTATTATTTTTAATGGGGGTAGGCCATGCATTTGGATATATAGGAAATATAGATTGTTTCTGTTCAGTAATTTGAAAGGCAGATAGCATGTATGTGTACTATAAGTTTATTGGGTAGAGTTAAGGTTGATTGTATATGTTACTTAATTCTTTATCTTCTGTTTTACAGATATTTGTTGCTCAACATGACATTCTGGAAGGGCACAGAAATTCCAGAAAACAACCTAAACCTTGTGTTACTATTTTAGGTACTGAACAGTTTCTAATGTATATGCAGAGTAGGGATTGTCTTTTACTTAGTGTTTATAGAGTAATGCAGTGGCTTACTCATCCTACTTGGAGCTATTAGGCATATCCACAGAACAAACAAATATAGGTGTGCCATACTTTTAAAACCTAATAAGCAAATGGAGCTTGAAATGGAATGAAAAATACTAATGCATAAAAGTCTATGCATAAGGTTTAAACAAGTATATTGATATATATAATACATTTAATGGAGTTTAAATCAAATCAATAGTACTCATTCACGATCTACATAAAGTCTTCCTCTTTATGTCAAAAGGTCAGGAACCAATTGCATATTGATCTTA
>NW_017728992.1:77609732-77625527 GCF_001723915.1 Gavialis gangeticus | reverse complement strand
GAGTGTTTATAGAGTAATGCAGTGGCTTACTCATCCTACTTGGAGCTATTAGGCATATCCACAGAACAAACAAATATAGGTGTGCCATACTTTTAAAACCTAATAAGCAAATGGAGCTTGAAATGGAATGAAAAATACTAATGCATAAAAGTCTATGCATAAGGTTTAAACAAGTATATTGATATATATAATACATTTAATGGAGTTTAAATCAAATCAATAGTACTCATTCACGATCTACATAAAGTCTTCCTCTTTATGTCAAAAGGTCAGGAACCAATTGCATATTGATCTTATGCAATTTAGATGCAGTCTTCTTAATAGTATGATTTACTATAAGTTTGGCAAGGTCTGGTGCAAGGGTATTGTTTAACATATGCTCATGAATACTGTAATGCTGTTAGGAAATTCCAGAAAAAAATGTTGTTGGAAATACTTTAAAAGACTGTTTTCTTTCTCACATCTAGTTCATTATTATACAAAATAAACTTAACCTACCCCACAGTGAAGAAATCTTGGAACCCCTAATATGGGTGAAGCCAACATAGTTCAACAAAAGATAAAACCAAAGATCTGTGTCACTGCTAATGGAGAATTTTATGCCTTTTTAGAATTTCTGCTTAGTCTGTATTAGAGCATTGTTGCCATTGATGTCTAATTCCTGTCTAACTTTTTCAGTAGAATTTTTGGATATTTTATTGCTTATGTGTTTAAAAAAATAAAAGACAAAACAAACAAAAAATAGCACTGACAAAAACCAAACATACACCTTATATTGCCCCAGGGCTTGTATTTATATAATTTCTCCATGGTCTGTGACAATGACAAGTTTTCAGAACCTCTGTATGGGTGTGGTAATAGATTTTGGGTAATGCCACAACCTAAGATCAGGTGCCATAATTTAGAGAAGACAAAGGTTACTTTTGTTAGGATCTGGAACAGCGGCTTGATGTTGCAGCAATGTAGGTTTAGTTTGGACATCAGGAAAGTTTTTTTACAGTTAGAACAGTGAGGGAGTGGAACAGATTACCTTGGGAAATTGTGGACTCTCCATCATTTGGACGTGTTTAAGAATAATCTGGATAAGCGTTGGTCAGGAGGAATCTAGTATTTCCTGTTCCTAAGTCATACTATGGGGGTTTTGGTTGTAGCCGTGTTGGTCAGACAAAGTTCTTTGGGTAAAACTGATATCTTTTATTGGACCAACTAAATAGGTGGAAAAATCTTCTTTGCAAGCTTTTGGGCACAAACACCCTTCTTCAGCATAGGGAGAGTGTGATGTTTTTTGTGTTCTCTTGGATGGAGTAGAATCCAATATGGAAAATGCAGGTCTGTTAAAGTTAGGGCTTTTTTAAACAGCACCATTTCAGTTTAACTTCCGTTTTGATGGGTCAGTGTTTTATTTGCAGTTTTGTTTAGTTTCGAAGCACTGTTCCATTTCGTTTCAGTGAAACTGTTTTGCTGTTTTGACATTTCACCCATAGGCTATAATGGGGAATCACAAAACTGCCTATAACTTTGTCATTTCTTACCCGATTTCAATTAAAAACGCAGGGAGGTCAGACCCTGCTGAGGCCATAAAGCCTGCCACATTTCAAGGAGATAGGTGCAGGGGGTTCTGGGAAACTGCACCTCAAGTTGCTGACAAGCAAAACTCGTGACATGTGACTTTGTGTATGTTCTAAGGCATGCCCTCACTGGCACCGGGACCGCTACATGACACAGTTGTGTGCCCCAATGAAGAACTCCTCCTCCCCTACAGCCCCATCCTGGTCCACCACTTTAAATAACAATTGGTAATAAGTAAGCAGCACAGTAGCACTAGCAGCATCTCAGGCAGCCAAACTGTCACAGAACCTTTCTTTCCTTGCCTGCAGGAGCTTTTTCTCCAGCAGCTGCCAGAGAATTCTTCCTGCCAGCTCCAGCCCTGGAGCTTAGATGTGCTCAGGGCCCTGTATCCTTCCGGTCAGGTGCTAGGGGTGTTGGTTTAAGGACATGGCACTGGCAGACAAGGTTTTTGTGTCAATCTGGTACCTTTTAGTAGACCAACTGAATAGGAAGCACCTGAAATTGGTGTGTGTGCTGTTCCTGTATGGAAGGAATAGTAAACAAGCCAGAGGCTGGCGTACAATTCAGGCAAGAAAGCCAGTCAGCGAAAATGGAAATGGAGGCATCAGGAGGTGAGGGACAGGCTGGGGGTGGGGGAGGAGGGGAATGTAGCAGTGGAAGTAAAAGTGATAAGGTACCTGGGGAGCCAGATATCCAGCAGGTTGTAGTGTATCATAATTTCAGTGTCTCTACTGAGTCCATGAATTTCTGTACCTAGGAGTTTGATGAAGTGCAGTCCATAGGCTCATCTGTGAAGAATGGTTTGCAAATTCAAACAAGCACTGAACCTCGCTAACCTTATCACCAGAAGCCAACTTCCTACAGCCCAAAACACACCAAATGGATCCAGGCTGTGCCATGACAAGACATGCAAAACCTGCCAACAATATCTTCAGTATGGAAATATCTTCACAATACAATACATATCTCCATCGAGGCACCAAGTTATTATATACACCAAGTGCTCTGATGGAAAATACATGGAGACATCAAGCAGCAAATGCACATCAGAATGAGTGCACACAAAAAATCTATTGAAGACAAGAACAGAACACCACCTGTCTCCAGTCCCTCAGGTCTGATCCTCAAAGGGAATTCACTCGCTTCTGGAGTATGGGTTCACATGTGGATGCTGCCTTTTCCCCTTCCTCAGCAAGCAGAGGCACAGCAACAGGAGGAGTGGACTCCGCTGAGCCACTTGCCTCTGCACCCTGTACCTCTTCCTCCGAAGTGCCTTCTGGGGAAGGACACCTGGCTCTAGGGGAAATTTGAGGGGTGAGGAGCACAAACTTAGATGTTTCCCTCTCCTTCCCCAGGATTTCCCTTCCTAGAGCACTCAGATCCAGCTCCAGCTCCAGCTCATTCTCTGGCACTGGAAGGCTCAGCATGGGAAGTGAAATGGGGGTGGAGGAGACTGTCATGCTAGCACTGTTGCTTGTCATGGTGGTAGTGGGGGATTTATGGCAGGTGCTCTTGGAGGGGATGCAGTGTGTTGGAGGGGATGCAGGCAGTGGCACTGGCACTGCTCCCCTCTCTTTGCTGCCAGTAGAATGAGTGGAAGCCTCATGCCTGCTTGTTGTAGTAAAGAGGCTGCACCTCAGTTTGGGGGTGTGGGACTTACAGCTCTCCCTCTACCCCCAATTCCACCCCTCCCTGAAGGCTTGCCAGCACACTTTATGGTGTGTTTCATAGTGTCTTGTCTTTGCCTCAGTGTGCTGGAAAATCTGTGTCTTTTTCTGTAATGTTGTCTGATTTATGTAATAAAAGATCATTGTATATGTGTGTGTATTTATGTAATGTATGCATGTATTTATGCAATAAAACAAAAATATATAAATGTATGTATGTGTTCCTATATAAATTCTGTATTGTAATATACAATATAATTATGCTGTGTTTCCCTGCACACTGTGAGAGAGAGCACAGATTTGAAAAGATTTGTCTGATGCTGCTGAGCTGCTGGAAGACAGCTCAGTAACTGACCCCAAGGCAGAAAGCAGCTCAGTTCACACAATGATGCTTTTGATGCTGTTTTTCTATCCCTCCCCCAGGGCACTGGGATTGGGAGCAACCTCAGGGAAGGATAACAGTCACTGGCCAGCTACACGGTCAAAATCAGAGCAGTCCTTCCTCCTTCTTCCCCCTCCCTCTCCTTACTTTCTGTTTCCCTACAAACAAGTCCAGCTTCAGCTTCAACTGCCCTTGTTTCATTTCACGGCTGTTTTGAAGTCCTTTGTTTCAGTTTGATTTTGCTGTTTCAAGCTCAAAATGAGTCGAAACAGTGCCAAAATGAAACAGCTGGAGAAATTTCACACAGCCCTAGTGAAAATGCAAATATATGGCAGTGAGGATCAGAGCCTATGAGAGACAATAGGTGTGAGACAGGTAGGTAGGGGAGGGAAAGGAGGGAATGTTGACCTTGTGACAGAATGTAGCTGGTAAAATGTAGAGATTACCTGGGATTATCAGATGGCAGACAGGGTATAATGTGCCGTCAGTTCAATGTCTATATGTAGTCTATGATTTTTTGTATGAAACAGATTTATAAAGTGAAGTTTGTAGGCTTGTCTATGAAACATGTTGTTTAAATTCCCTTTGAGGAGTAGAACTGAGAGATTGGAAAGAGAGTGTTTGTCTTGTGAGAAGTATGCACTCACAGGTAATTGGGTATTCCTGGCTCTGTGAAGATACATATGTTGGTCTGGGTTTTTTGTATATAGTGCTTTGTATTTTACTATTCTGGGTATTAATCATAGTGTCTGTGTCCTGGGGATAGTGAGTGGAGGGGCCGGGAAGCCCTGCCCATGGGGTTCGACATGGGAAGAAAAAGTAAAATAAAAAAAGAAATACAAAACAATCACTTACCTGCAGGAGGAGCGATGCTAGAAGATCTAAGAGAAAAGCCCGCATGGTTTACAAGCCACGCCTTTATGCAGGTAAGGCTGGTGGGTGACATCACAAGTCAGCAGGGATAAAAACGGTCGCCGGCAGTAGGGAGGGGAGAGCCAGTGAGGAGATGGAGGCTCTCTATGCCGGTAGTAAGCGGGGTTGGTGCGGATCTGGAAAGCCCAGGTGATAGGCAGCTGGGGAAGCACCGAGAGCTCCTCACGCTGGGGGCACTGAGATCAAGCCCCAGGAGGGGCGCAGTGCTGGGAGTGACTTCCCCCTAGTCATGCCAAGGAGGTTCATCAAGGAAGACGCCAAGCAGCGGCACAACCAGGACAACGAGCTCAAGGAAGAGGCTGAAGCCAACCTTGGGGAAACAAAGGTGTCCCCACTCGACCATTCCCAGGTACCAGGGCAGGGAGCTGGGCTAGGGTTGGAGAGGAGAGAGGAACCCTGCAGGAGCAGTGTCGGGGGAGCACTGCCAGGTTGAGGCAGGAGTGTTGAGAAAGCCAACTGGTAGGACACTGAATAGGAAGACCTTTTTGGGTCCCTTCTTTTGGTTTCTTTTCTGCATTTTATTCTTTTACCCCTGCTCAACAGGGGCACCCTTGGACCCCAAGAAGAGAGCTGACCAGCTCAAGAGGATCTCAGGCTTAGAACCCAGCCCAGCTAATTATTCTTCCCCAAGGATAAAGATAGGGCACGAGGAACATCTATGCTGGAAAGAAAGCCATGTCAAGATCTGGCACCCCACCAGAGGTTGGTGCAAGGCTGGGGTGTAGGGGAAGTGGAGCTCCACGAACATCCGGCAAGCAAAATGGTCATCCCTGAGGGGAACTTCAAGGCCAAACCCCACACTGATATAGCATTCAAAGACGTAGCAGGTGAGGTTGGGGAAGGCCAGAGGGACAACTAAAGCCCACCTCAGGGAGCCCACTACTCTAGAGAGCATACACCCTCTACCACCTAGACCAAGGCGGCACGCAAGTGGGCATTCAAAGCCAGACGGGCGCAGTCTAAAAAGGAAATCTTGGTGTCCCTTTTGAGGATTAGAACTGAGAGACTGGAGAGAGAGTGTCTGTCTTGGGAGAAGTCTGCACCCACCTTTGAGAAGTGTGTGCCCACAGACCAACATACATATCTGCACTGAACCATCAATCACCCTAAAAACACCAGTATAACTGTAATATACAGACAAGCCCTCCAATACCACCAAATTTGCAGTGAGGACAATACCTGAGATTGTCACCTCACAAATCTGGAAAGGACTTGCACTCAAGAAGGACACTCCTCCAGAGAGAGAACACACTTTTGAAAGAGCCACCTGGATATCACTTGAAGAATTGCTTTAGAAGAAAAAGAAAATCACCACAAATCTCACACTACTATTTATGACATACCATCCCTCCCTGGAACCTATACAAAAAATCCTCAAACAGCTGCAACCCATACTAGAGGACAATCCAGTTCTTAAATAGATCTTCCCAGAACTACCCTTCTTAGCCTTTAAACAAACACCAAACTTTGCCAATCTCATCACCAGAAGCAAGCTTCCTATGGCCAAAATGTATCAAATGGATCCAGACCATGCCAGGACAAGAAATGTAAAACCTGCCAACACATCTCCAGCACAATTACTACACCCCACAACAGAACCATGACCATTAATGGATCTTACATATGTACCACCACAAATGTAATATATCCCATCCAGTGCACTAAATGCCCTGATGGGAAATATGTAGGAGAAACCAAACAACAAGTGTGTACCAGAATGAATGCACGCTAAAAATCTGTCAAAGACAAAAATAACCCAAATACTTGTGGATGCACACTTCTCACAAAACAACCACTCTCTCTCTCTCCAGTCTCTCAGTTCTACTGCTCAAAGGGAATTTACAAAATACCTTTCGTAGATAAGCCTACTTCATAAATCTACTGCATACAAAAACTCATGGACTAAATAGAGATGTTGGACTTATGGCACATTATAACCTGCCTGCCATTCAATAACCCCAGGTAACATCTCTACATATTACCAGCTACAGTCTATTACCAGGTCAACATTCCCCTCTTCCCTGCACCACACCTATGTGTTTCTCACTGGTTGTCATCCATGGCCTGTGATCCTCACTGCCACACATTTGCATTTTCACAGATCTGAATTTTGCTTCTATTCCATCCAGGAGAATGCAAAATAGCAGCAGATTCCCCCTATGCCTGAAGAAGGGTATATGTGCCCAACAGCTTGCAAAGAACAAGTTTTCCACCTATTTACTTGGTCTAGTAAGTATATATCACATGTACCCAAAGAACCTTGTCTGCCTAAGCTATATGATGGGTATTTCCCATACTTCTTGGCTTTTCTAGTTGTTGAATGGTCCAGAAGGGGAATTCCACCATGTGTCATGGTGTTGTTTATTTTTTTTTAAGCTTCCCTCAGTGGCATTGGGTGCTGCCTGCAGCCAAGGTTGGGGATCTTGACAGGTGTGTGCTAGTGCTCCTACCAGGAATTAAAGCTGTAGATTTTGCCTATGAAGTCTTGCCCTTCCCCTCACAGTTGGACAGATTGCCATATCTGGGGTCAGGACGGAATTTTTAGCCCATGGTAAGGTTGGTATGGACTATGGGGATTTTGTGCCTTCCACTACAGTGCTGGGGGGGAGGGGGGCATGGCCCTCTACCAGGGATCCCTTGAACATATATTAACAGCCTTTTACAGAAGCAGGGCATTGACTACCATAGTCCCTCTGCTTTACCTGTGGCAGATTGGGGTGGTTGTGTTGTGTCAGGGTTAATGGTAGTTTTTCTAAGAAGTTAGGTTATAGATTTACATCGGATGGTTTGGATAGAGATGAACCTGCCTCAGGTAGGGGATTGGACTAGATGACCTATGTCTGTCCCTTCTAGCTCTTCCTATCTTTGATTCTATGGCTTGGCCTTCGCATCAGTCAGAATGCATTGATTACAAAGGCATTAAAACACTAAAGGCTTCTTCTTTTGGATCTACCTTTTGTGCAACATTTCTGGAATTTCACCCATAGAGTCAGCTCTTGCTCTACCTTCTTGGCACAATCCTACCCCATCCTGCATGACTGAAAATCCCTAATTGTATCTATTTTTGTAACATGCGTCATGCTAGCTTTACGAAAGTTAGTAAAAAACAGTGAACACAAGTTTTTAAGTGATACAAGCAGGATAGAATGGGCTCACACTTAGGCATATGAATCTATTTAGGTACCTAACAGGAATAAGATCTGGCCCATATTTTTCCATCTGAAGCTTTACAGTGATGCTTTACATGGCAGTATTTTAGCATTTTAGTGGATAGATATAGCTACTCAAGCCTCTGCTTGAGCTGAAGGCTAGTGTCTACTGCCTGTCCCTCTAAATAGCCATATGTTCCATTCAGCAGTATATATTGACGTAATAGTTTAACTTGCATTTCATTGTTTTAGCATAAATGACAGTAAATTGGAAATCCATAGGAGTTGGAAAAGTACTATAAGAAGTTGCAGGTGAACATTTTGCAAAGAAATGCTACATGGCCTGAGACATCTTTTAAAAACTGTATAGTAATACAGAATTTTAAAAAAATGTCCACAAATTGTGTCTTTATCATGACTTTCTTACTGTTATTTCAGTACTGAAATTGCTTTATTCATAAACAGAGTTAGGAAGGAAACAACGCTTAGGAAATATAGGAAAACTACTTTTTCTGAATTTAATTTAGATCTGATCAGTGGCAGATCTAGTGGAGTATGGTTACACACCCCTTCAGCTGTGTAGTAGGGGTGTGTGAAGTGGGTCATATTCAATTTGGATTCAGATTCAGCCTGATTCAGGGGACAGTGATTTGATTCACTGATTTGGATCACTGTCCTGATGAGATTTGGCCGAATCTGAAGATTCGATTCCAATGTAGAGAATCAGCGATTCAGCCATAGATGCAGCTTTATATGTTTTCTCTATGTACCTCGAGCCACATATGGTACCTCAAGATAATTAAAAAAACCATATAAAGTTGTGTCTATCGCTGAATCTCTCTGAATCAAATCGGAGGCTTCTGATTCAATTCGGAGATTAATGGGTCTCCTGATTCAATTCAGATTCAGGATTCAGCCACTGAATTGGGCCGAATCTCCTCCTAATCAAATCAGCAACCGAAGCATCATACAGCCCTACTGTGTAGTACATGCACAGTGAGCTCTCTGATAGTAGAGCTGTGGTTGCCACTGCCAGTAATACCACTGTGCCAGTAATGCATTTGCTGCCCCTGCTGTTTCAAAATCCTAGATCTTCTGGATCTGCTTTTCTTTTGGCTTCCACAAGTAGAATGGAGGACTGATATAGGCTTAGTTGGGAACAGGAGGAAGACTGGCAGAGGAAAAGCCTGCCTCAAAGGCTCTGGATTTGACTTTACTTGGGCAGCTGTTGTAAATGGTAGTAGAGAGTAGATTTGTACTACTTTATGGCAATGTATACACTGAGCTGTAGAGTAGCTCAGAATTCTGAAGATGCAAAGGCTTTGTAAAGCTACTATTACCCTCTCCCCTTCCTCAAAAGCACTTAAAATATGGCTCCTTATTTGTAATTTTTAAAGAATTGATCCTTAATTTTATATGATTTGAGATACCTAAAAGAAGCAATTTGGTATTTGTCCTCCCTTAAGGGCAAAAATAGACCTAAAAACATTTACCAAAGTTTGAGTTTTGTCTGTCTTCATATGAAGAAAAGTTGCCTCTCTCTTTCACAAAGTTGAAGAAAGTTACAGCAAATCTTCTAGAGAAAGTTATGGAAAGAGTTAGCTTTCTTCTCAGCTTGAAATAACTTCAGTCTGCAGGATTCAATTTGGTAGCTCTGCAATAAAATAATCTGAGAAAGCAACAGCTTTTAACAAAGTGGAAAAGGATTTGCTTGGCAGTTTATGAATTACAGTGCAGGCAACCTAAGAAAAATATATGGCCTCTTTAAAAAACTGTGACTAATCAGGACAAATGGGCCTCTCAGAAAAGCCATGTAGATTATGTGATAAGAAAAATGATGTTTAAGGTATCACTCTGAACTTGCTGATTACAATTAATGCAACATTTACAAGTTGTAAATTGAACAATAGTAAAAACCTGGTGGATAACAGTACCAGAAGTGTAATTTGTTTCTATGTGGGGAGATTTGGGGGTGGCTTTATAAAGACCCTTTTTTTAAGAGTGTGTGTTTTGGGGGAGTGGGATTTATAAACATCAAATGGCTACTAATTGCACTAATCTCTGAGTCAGTGCACACATTGCTTGTCAGGCGTGCTTAAAAGTGGCTTGGAAGTAAGATGCTGATGCAGTGTACAAGGAAGTCTAAATATAAAATTGTCATGCTATCGTTTTGCTAATGGGCACCACTGAATAATTCAACTCCAATAATAATAAGGCAAAAATCTGTCTTGTATCTCTGCATTATGAGTCAGAGTAGTAATTTACTTCTAGCATTCAAGGTAAGCTTTTTTTTTTTCCTGAGGAAGATAAAGAAAAATTCTTGTGAATTTACTTCATCTGTCATGTCAGAAAAAAGAAAGGGCTGGTGGAGTAGCAACAGGGGAAATAGGCTGGGTAAGTAGAGAGGTTTCAAATTTGCAGGTTAGTCAGTTTTTTTTCTATCATCTCATCTCTCGAGAGTTTTCCCCACTTGGGGCAAGTGGGGTGTATAATGCACTGAGACTATTGAAATAGGTAGCTAAAGGTGAAAAGGGGGATTCTTCACAACACCAAGATTATTTTGTTGTTCATGGTAAAATTGTTGGTACTCTTCAACTTTAGTTCACAAGCATCTGCTAGCCCTTCACTTTTTCTGTGTAATTTTTTAAATGCCTTCTGGCATTTGACAGAATTTTTTTTTCAACAGTCGGTGTCTCCTGAGAAAACCTATCAGTTAAAGTTTATGATGGAGAAAAGAGTTTTCACTGAATATTCAAGATGCCTTAATATACATGTGTAACACTGGTATTTTATAGAATATATCCCACGTGCTGATGTTACCTTAGTATAGTTAACTCTTACTATCATTTTATTTTGTTTCCTACTTTGATGTCCCCCTGTGATTTTAAATAACCTGACAGTATACAGGATGACTTTATTTTATTCCCCCATTAAATATAACACATGAGAATATTAAAGTGTAAGAATCACAGTGGTTCTAAGTAACAGCTCTTTAAGGGATTTCTTAATTCTAAGCAAAATGTACCATATATTTTAGCTGTAGAATAAAATTGAGGAGGGATGTTGTAGAATAATAAACAAAAGATACCCAGCATTCCCTTAAATAAACTAGAAAGTTTACTTAGATAATATTTTTCCATGGAATGAGTCAAGGACAGAATTTCTACATGAAATATGAAAGACATGTGGACATCTTATTGATTGGAATGGAATAAGAACCTAGAAAGAATAAAAAGGCCGTAGTCCCTTTATGACTCCACATAAACAAATCTAAGCAAGTTTATTATCAAACTTAATTAGAAAAAGCAATATTGTTCCTATGTCATTTTGTATCCCTGCAAAAGAACACTAACAATGGGCTACATGAACAACTGGTAAAATCTGATGTAATTAGGGATGCCTCAGGAGAAAAGCCATATACAACTTGCCAGGGTGGAGGGGCAGTGAGAGAAGCTAGTGCATTGCTATTAAAAATGGGAAAGGACAAAAAAGAAAAAAGAGATGGAACAAAATAAGTGTTTAAACATTTGGACATTAACTTGAACATATCACAAGATACTTTTGAAAATCTGTGGGGTTGGCCTAATTTTGCTCCTATTGCAGCCATTTGTAAAAATTTCCATTGACTTCAAATGATTACTAAAGTAACTAGGAAATATCAGAGAGATGCCAAAATTGGTGTCTGCTTCCGTTTTGTGACCATAATTTATTTCCATGGAAATGCAAAATGGTGGAGGCTTCATAAGATCTGGTACATGCACAGTCAGAAGAGAATAGCAGGAGGAGAGGAGCTACCATTCATGTCAGTGTTCTGTTGTACTATAAATACATGAAATTCCCTGTGGAAATCTATCTAAAGTTAATGCTGTATTTTCTGGCGACACTCATATCAGGGCCTAAAATCAAAATTCCATGAACAAGCTGGGTTAGAACTCGTTTCATCAGTGACACAAAAGGTTAACTTTCTCTTTAGCTGCCACATTCAGAGAATTAAATTCTGACAGACCTGATGGAAAATGCCCATGGATAAATATCAGTCTTTCTGAATACCAAGAAAACCGAGGAGAGTTCAGGTTTTCCTATAAGAAAAGGACAGATGAATTCACTTTCTCAGATCTTACTTTGTAAGCACTTTTTGATATAGTGATAATTTGGGGGCTGATACATGTGAATACTGTTGCCATTGCATCTTCTTCTTTTAATTTAATTTTTTAATTTTTTATTTTTTTACATATCTCCTTTCTGGAATTTTCATGACTTGCAATGAAAAATTGCCTTTCTCTAAAACATTTAGCTTGCACATGGGAACAAAAGAGAAGACAACAAGGGTTGGATAAGTTAGTTCAGAACAACAGTCTTGTCTTTTAAAAGTAAAATGAATACTGCCTCCATATGCATTAGAAAAGAGCCTCTTCTGTAATACAATCAAATTTGAAATGGACTTTCAAAAGGTGATAGCTTTCTCCACTTATCTGCTGTTGAACCATTTGCTTCATCTCCTTCATTATTTTTTTTTATTTCTAATGGAAGTTAGTCATTTAATTTCAATCTACTTTTTTCTGTTCCAAGCAATTTAATAGTGAGTGCAGTTTCCCCATTTGCTCTAGAACTGTATTGTCATTCATCAAATAAGCTATAAACAATAAAGAGTATGACATAGAAGCAATCTAGCTTTCGTCTGAAAGGAATAATGGACTCAACTTTATGGAGCTGAGACTTGGGCTTTAAGGGCATATGCAAAAAACTATTAATAATGAAAATTAAATGCCAGAGGATGGAAGGGAGGGGAAGAGGAGGAGGACCAAGGAGGGTATAACATTGTAGGAAAGACTACTTATATAACATAAGTAAGAGCTAAGAAATTGGGATGTAGTCATGTGTTATAGAAGTACTAAAGAACATTCAGGGCAATATAAGTGGATGCATGTGGGTGGGTGGGTGGATTGGGGGCAGGGTGGACTTGGGGAAACTAGTGAGGTTTTCTAAATGTGTACATTTGTTCTTTTGCTTCTAACATGAATTTGTGTAGCTTCAATTTTCAACAATTGGATGTTAACACTTGTAAAATCTTTTGTCAGCTAAATTGAAGAAGCCTTTGTTGTTCAATTTCTGTTCCCCATGAAGATATTTATAGACTGATCAAATGACTCTTTCCTCTTTTCTTTGATAAGCTACATATTTTTTTCCAGACTCTAAGCATAGTAGAGGTTTCCCTGTCCTTTAATAATTCTCATAGCTCTTCCCTGAACTCTGTAACATTTTTTGAAATCCTTGGAGTATGGGCCCCAGAATGGGACATGCTATTCCAGTAACAGCCACCTGGGTGCCACATATAGATATAATATAGCTGTTTCTATTCCATTTCAATTGTTTCCTCATGCTGTAATTATGACACATTATTACAGGTACTAAATTACTGTGCCGTAAATGGCACTACTGCACAGATGCACCCAGTGACTTGTTATTTTCATTATTTACTGCTCCTGGAATCCTTATATCATCTGCAGTCTTTATCAGTAATGATATTTTCTTCTTTTAAATCATTGACAACATTCTTAAATGCATAGAACTACGAAATGCATGTGAGAACCCAGTAGAAATGCACTTAGTCACCATGGTTTAATTAATAGATTACAAATTGGAATAATGTCTAGTTTTTAATTTATTTAGTGGGTGCCTATGGCAGAGCACCTTTGGGTGCCTGCCACTTTAAGGGTTTGAGCAGGCTATGGACCAGCCTGCAGGTGGGAGCAGACACAATCACATGGCATGCAGGAGGCTGCCTGATTGGTGGAGGGCTGGGCCTCCTGGGTATAAGACCAGGCCCTGAGAGGAGAGCTGGGCAGGTGCTTCAGGGATGCCAGTGAAGTAACATAGCTCAGCCGGAAGAGTCTCCTCCCAGAACACCTCAAGGTCAGGGTAGGAACTATGCGGGTGGAAGAGGTTCCTAGGGACCCAGGTGGGGTTCAGAGCTCTTAGGAGGGGGCTGAATGGCTGTGACTGTGGGAAAGCCAGCCTAGAGGGAGAGGCTGTATGGACAGAGGCCCAAGTGAGAGGCTAGGATGGCCTATTGAAAGAGGATGGCTAGACAAGGGCCCAGTGAAAGCACAGGACAGCCTGAGCAGAAGGACCTTAGAGTATGTGAGCCTACAGAGGGCCTAGGTAAGCCCTTGATTACAACTGTTGCAAGCATAGGCAACTGAGGCAAGGCCTGGGGAAACCCAGGAAGTAAAGTCGCCTTGGGGGGCAGGGGGGTCTCTGGCAGGGCTCAGATGAGCTCAGTGAAGTAAAGGGCTGCTTTATACCTTGCGAGAGGATGTCTTTATGGTAGGGCCCAGGAGTGGACCCTGATCAAGTGGGGGAGCCAGCTGATTGTAGATTGACCCAGGGTTCTCTACTGGCTCAAGCTGGGGCCAGGGCCCAAGTGGCCCTGGTTCCAGCATGCCCACCGCAAGGGGGAAGGCTAGGGCAGCAGAGAGCCCTCACACCTTTGCAGGGGCTATGAGGTCAAAGGTCCCAGATGGGGTCACTGCTGACAGGGAAAGGGGTATAGGGGGTTTGAGGCCCAGGATGATGGTGGAGGTTAGGCCAACTGAGTAGGAGGGATCCAGGTTGGCATCCGAACATCAGTTGAGAATATAGTGGGGCCCGGTGTAGGGCTGGATCCATATAGTGATGCCATCTGCAAGGCATGGGACATGGTAAAGGGGAGGTTGGAGCTGCGTCTTTGGCCCTTGGCATCAAGGCATTAAATAGGAAGCCTCCCACTAGAAACAACCATTTAATTACATCTAAGGCATGGCAGGTGAGTTAGGTGGGCGGGCTGCCTTTGACAGGTGGTTGGGTCCGATATTGTGACTGGCCTCGGGACAGTCCCCTGTTACAGTGCCATGTTGACTTTGGAGCACTGTAGTTCTAATGAAAATGCCATGCAGTACTGAGTGAAATAGCTAATGGAGGTTTATTGCATCAAAACCTACCTCTGTCAACCAAACTTTAATTTTAGTTTGAAAAAAAAAAGACATCTAAATTTTTATAAGCTTATGTTGACTGGCTTTACTTGTATTTCTGTCCTTCAGTTCTTGATTATTTAAGTATCATATTAGTCCTTCTTTTGTTTTACCCAAGATGAATACTGACAGATCTATAATTACTTGGATTATCTCATTTACCCTTTTAAACGGTGGCAAAATACTAACTTTTCTTCTGTATTCGGGAAACTTCCCCAGTGTTCTAAATTTGTTCTGAATGGACATTAATCAGAGTTTATGGTTCTGAGAATGGACTCAATATTTTAAGCTGATCACAAGTACCATAATATGCTGCATCACACTGATCCCAGATATAAGGGCACATGCTTTCTAGGACTGAAAAATGTGTTTGTTTACAAGTATTAATGTCCTGATTCAGAGAAACATTTTAGTGTTTCTAAGTTAGGTTTCACAGTGTTTGTGTTCTGCTTGGTTCCCAGAGTGGAATCCAAAGTCCAGAATTGGACACTTAGACTCCCTATACAATATATAGATAGATAGTCCCCTTAAAAGGGTGATCTAATTCTAAAAAGCCCAGGGACAGATATATAACTGTACTTGCATACCCTGGGAGGCAAAGTTACATGGGGTTACTTCAGTGACTGCAGTATCAGTGGTGCAGAGACAGCTAGGCTAGCAGCAGAGCTGCTTCAATTTTTGCAGCCCTCTAGGTGTGTGGTGCTGGTGCCCTGATCTCCTCACTTTTATTATGTTACCAAGCAGGGAACCTCCTAGATCGGGGTGGCCAACCTGTGGCACAGGCAGTCTCCATGTGTAGCATGCGACAGATCAGACAGAGGCAGATAGGGATGGAAGCGGAAGGCAAAGCAGCAGACCAAGCAGGGAGCACAGGGCAAGAAACAAAGTAGATTGTGAGATTGGGTAGGGACCATGGAGAAGGGATTAGAAAACAGAGTAGCAGATTGAACAGAGAGAGGTAATTGGAGTGACATTCAGTAATAGTGCGGGGCTAACTTCTGGCATGCCTATGAAAAAGGTGGACCCCACTGTCGTAGAGTTAGCACACAACAAGCTAAACATAGAGGCATGTATGAATTATTGTC
>NW_017728992.1:77595451-77604732 GCF_001723915.1 Gavialis gangeticus | reverse complement strand
CAGCAGACCAAGCAGGGAGCACAGGGCAAGAAACAAAGTAGATTGTGAGATTGGGTAGGGACCATGGAGAAGGGATTAGAAAACAGAGTAGCAGATTGAACAGAGAGAGGTAATTGGAGTGACATTCAGTAATAGTGCGGGGCTAACTTCTGGCATGCCTATGAAAAAGGTGGACCCCACTGTCGTAGAGTTAGCACACAACAAGCTAAACATAGAGGCATGTATGAATTATTGTCCCTCTATGGAACTGGAGTGTCTCTAAACACACATTACAGATCTCCTTAAATCTGAAACTCAGAACCCTTTCCTGAGGGTAGGTGTAGTATTCTTTGAGCTAAGCAAAGTTCACACTTTTAAAATTATGCCCAAAGAAAGAGACCACAATGGTAGTGTAAGGATCAACCAGGCTATGTGTAGTCATTTAGCAAGTTACTGTAAGTAGCCAGGGTTGCACCAGGTATCCATTGCAGTTCAAGCCATCAGGCCAAGGGTTGTGACACTGTCATGTTAAGGGTGAATGGTAGATCAGAGCCAGAAGGTTCAAACAAGGGAGGGGCAGGGACTGTGGTGAGGCTGAAATCAGGCAGGAGCAAACAGGAACAACAGAGGAGTAGTGCTGGAGTCAGGCTGGAGCAAGGCAGAGGTCTGAGAAGCACTCATGGGAATATTGTTGTTGGTAAAAGTCCCACAGGAAGTAGGAGGAGTTTTATAGCCCCTCCCCCCCCACTGGGAGCATCTACATGACATGCTGACTGTGCAGTAGCCTGATACTACTGCAAAGTAGCATTGCATGGCAAAAGCTGTGACGTGACTATTGTGCAATAGTGTCTCAAAAAAGGCATTTCCCAGCGTTACTGTGCATAAGGTGGGTTACTGTGTATTTATTTAGTACTTATTTATTTATACAAGTAACAAATAAATGCACAGTAACCATGTGTAGTAGCATCTCATGTAGATGCAGCCCCTCTCAGGGGCTTGCAGTTCCCACAGGTTCCTCCTCGTCACCTGACTCGTTGTCAATGGCCTCATGGGAAGGACTGGGCTAGGTTGGGACTCATGTCTGAGCAGTTCCCTGGTGGTGCTGTGGGCTTAGCCTTTGCCTGTTGGCTCGGCTGCTCCAGGGGTGAATCCCAGTGCTTCTGAGAGGTGGTCTTATGCTACCAAGCAAGGAAACTTGGATTCAAATCCATTTCTTCCACCTCCCAAGAGAAGGTTGTAACCAAGCTGTAAGCTAGCTTGGGCAAAGACATTGTGCACCTTTTCAATTAAACTGGGACAAATGTTATGTAGAAAAGAATGCAATATTCAAGGGGCCAGGAGAGCAAACATGACAGCCAGACTCTGCAACCTAGTGCTTAGGTTACTTAGTGAAGTGGAAGGCATCCTGGGGTCTAGGCCCTACTCTTTGATTGTGTGCAGATTACATTAACCAAACACTGGATAAAAACCAGAAATAGCCCCAAGATTATTAAATGATGGCTGCATTTATTTTAGTGAAATAAATGTCTGCTGAGTTTTTCTGCTGAATTTAACGCTGTTGGTATGTGAATGCTCTGCACTGAGCACACCCATCTTATTGGGGTGCTCAGGGAACTCAGGCTGTCCTTCACCTAATTTCTACAGAACGTAGAACTGCAGGTGTTGAGGAAAAGTAAAAAATGTAAGAGTTTGGGCAGCGTCAGGATTAGGCCTCTTCTTAGTGGGGATATTTTTGGATTGTACGTTGAGTTTATTATGCATTGTTAGGTGTCCTTTGGATATGGACCTAAACCTATTCCCTATTTTATGGTTAGAGAAAATTGCCAATACTTGTAAAACATCTACACTTGGAAAGAATTTATCATAGTAGATACTCTCAGCTTCCCCTTGTTGCTGTGATCTTTAAAAAAAAAAGTTTTAAAAGTTGTCAGTTAAGCTCTGAAGAAGTCAGACCGGATCCACAGTTGAGGTAAACTGATATAACTTCACTGAGTGAAAGAAAGCAAGTTAATTTATATATCTTGGAGTTATGGCCATATGAAGAAATTTCATAATCACTGTTTTGAGGAAATGTGATTTAAAACCAAATGTGTTAAAGACCAGGTTTTCTGAAGTGCATTGTCAGCATGTGTCAATATATCACTAATCCTACTCAAATTTTTGCCGGTATGATTTATTATGGAGATTTCTTTGTCACTGCTGCTACCTGCTGTGCAAATGATTCACGAAATATTGATAGCATATTCATAAAAGTGTGGTAATTCATTATTTTTGGACAGAAATGACATCTATCTCAATTTTACTTGTTCATTTGGCCAGTTAAAATTGGCTAAGATTTTTCATTAATGTTGCACATATGACATCTAATACAATAAGCATATTATTAGAAAATTAACTAACAGCTGCTTGACATTTTCATATTCTGCAGTTCCTACACTTTTTTTTAGTAGCATCATTTTAATACATTATAAGGAAAAGCAATTTTGTAATAAACTTAGAGGATACTTCAGTCATTAGCTCTCAGAAGCCTTCCTTTTCCATTTGGCAGAAGGTGTATACATTAGATTCAATCTCATCGTCTTCATTTATCCAGCATGAACAAATAATCTTTGTATTAAGTTTGTGTCTTTCCAAAAATAGTAGCATAGGACCTGCTGGTTTGTGATTAGGAACAATGGAAAACATGTCTGTGGCACTGCTCATCAGGCCCTTCATATTGCCTGGTAGCAATTTCCATATGAGCCAAACTGCTGCTTATAATGATGTTTCTGATAACTATATGTAGAGTAATGTGCTGAATTATCACTAGGGATCCTGGTTTTCTCTTGTTAAAAAAAATCCCCAATTTTCTGATTCAAAAAAGTAACCCCAAGTCTACATTTTTCCATGATTAAAATGAAACAACTCTATCTATCTATCTATCTATCTATCTATAGGTATAGTTATAGGTATAGATAGGTATCTATGGAGGATTTAGCGTTACTTTTATAAATCAGAAAATTGGGGATTTTTTTTAAATCAGAGAAAACCAGGATCCCTGCTCATCACACATAAGATTGTTCAGTGGAAAAATAAAAAGACCTACAACTTTAGTTTTTGCTGTTTAATGAGTGCTATAACAACAAGAAGGCATACTGTTTTTTTCCCCCTAGATTTTTGTTATTTGTAATTTCAAGCACATTTTTAAATATTTGAAAAGTTTTGACCAGATTTAATTCTAATGATTGTAAAACACCACAGGCACCACTATTTGGATTTCCAGACGTGGCTTCTGGTGACTACTTTAAAATCAAACCAGATAATAACACAACAGAAATAATGAAAGACAGAAGAGTGAAAAGACATTGAATGGTGGCTGGGTGAGATGTTGAATCCTCCCTAGAACATGCAACCTTATTTTACTGAAACTGACTAGCCTAACTTCTGAGACTATAGTATCACATAACTCAGTTCCGTAAACCTTAAATCTTATGAATTAAGTAGTTACACTTGCTACATCAACTGTATTTTATGTCCTATTTGGAGTTTTATTGTAATATAGATGTAGTTTTATATACTAGAGTTTAAAATGCTACCTATATTTGAATACTGAATTTTTAATCAATAAATGTGCTTATTCATATACATTTGATATTTTTACATGATTGTTTTGAATGGTTCTGACTTAGTCTACTCTATATAGTTTTCCTGAAATAAATTGAATTTTTCCAGGAACACTGTAAATGCAGCTACAATCACAGCTCCCCTATTTGGGCAGAAGCCCATACTGCTATGTGTTATGCATTTCTGCACTTTCTTTGGCATCTGTGGCCCCTTTAACAGCTAGTGTCTTGTGAATTGCTTGGCATGCTCCGCTAACTTGTAAGGTAGAAAAACACTTAATTATAGAAGTAATGCACACATAATAAGTGAACAGCAGGCTTTTATAAATAGAGGCGTAAGAATACCATAAATAAAAAAAAAATCTATTTTAGAAACAATTTAATAAGTATAAGTATTTGAGTAGTCAAAAATGAAACTATCAGAGTGATGAGAACTTTCTACCCTAGATATTTAAGGAAATAGTGACGAAATCTTGAAAAAATTTCAAACATTAGAATACTATACATCAAGGGTTCCCAAACTTTTTAGATCGTGGACTGGCAAACTGCATTCCAGAAGTGACCGGCATACCATAGACTGGCAGCTATAAAAAAGGGTTGATTGCCACTCTGCAGTATGCTGGTCACTTCTGGACCAGCAGCCATCCCTCCAGCAGACTGGCAGCCAACCCTTCGCAGCCCGGGGGTTGGGAACCTCTGCTATACATGATATGGCTTTAGTGGCTAACACTTCAATATAAGTTAGTGAGTGGGGTTTAACTGGATGTTTTATAAGTGGCATTGTTCATATTTTTGACTGTTGATTCCTGCAAGGTATTCAGGAATTCAGTATAGCACAAAGGGCGGGGGGAGCAAATAAATTCCAGGCATGTTCTTTTAATAATTATCCTTATATCATAAAATCATAGAAAATTAGGGTTGGAAGGGACCTCAGGAGGTCGTCTAGTCCAGCCCCCTGCTCAAAACAGGACCATCCCCAACTATATCATTCCAGCCAGAGCTTTGTTGAATTAGGCCTTAAAAACCTCTAAGGACAGAGATTCCACCACCTCCTTCTAGGGGGAGTTCTTCCTAATATCTAACTTAAACTTCCCTTGCTGCAACTGGAGACCATTGCTTCTTCTTCTGACATCTATCACCATTGAGAACAGTTTAGCTTCATCCTCTCTGGAACCCCCTTTCACGTAGTTAAAGGATGCTATCAAATCCCCCCTCAGTCTTCTGATCTGCAGACTAAATAAACCCAGTTACCTCAGCTTCTCAGAAGTCATGTGCTTCAGCCCCATAACAATTTCTGTTGCCCTCTGCTGAATTCTCTCCAACTTGTCCATGTCCTTTCTATAGTAGGCGGGCCAAAACTGGACATTGTACTCTAGATGTGGCCTCACCAGTACAGCACAGAAGAAAAGAATCACTTCCCTTGATCTACTGGCAACGTTCGTATTAATGCAGCCCATTATGCTGTTAGCTTTCTTGGCAGCAAGGGCACACTGTTGACTCATATTCAGCCTATTGTCCAACGTAACTCAATGTGGTCCTAGTGCATTTGACTCAATATCTCTTTTACATCTTGCCAAGTTTTATCTTAGCTGTTTTGTACATAGATGCAGGCATGATTTAATAGCTTAGTGACTTTGCTTTTTTTATTAAAAACAAAAACTTCTGGTTGTGGTGTTGAAGTTGTTTATTCAGAGTACCCAAATTATTATAGGTGGGACACACAGCACCGACAAGTATAAGATACCATTTCAGTGATCGTGTCTATGCTAGTGGTGAATTGTGCAGTTGTTACTGCTTTAGTATTTGCTTAACTAAGTGCAAAATGACTGCACAGTAACTGGTGTTACTGTGCAGTACTGTCACCATACATTTTTTTTTTAGATGCTACTTCACAGTAGCAATGAGTTACTATACAGTAGTGTCACTGTCATGGTTCATGCCTGGTGATGCTATGGCACCATACCAATGAGCTATGGTGCAGTAGCTCATTGCTACTGTGCCATAGCATCTCATGTAGATGCACCCAGTTGTTTGTAATGTGGCCAAATATTAGCAATCTGAACTTTTTCATGTAGAATGTCTGCCTCGGGGTGAACTTTATAATAATTATCCTCCTTATCCTAAAATAACCAAATGAATAAAGTAAAATAAACTTTGCCCTTTTTTCATCCAAAGATAAAATATGTCAATGGAATTCCATTAGTGTCTGATCTAGAATGTCTCACAATTTGGGATTAAGTTGTCCAGAAGCTTTCTAGTTCAAGTATTTCATTTATAGTAATATATTTCCTAAGCTAGAATAATTTTAGGTAATACTTTTATATTGATGCATTAGGCATTTTGTAAGTGAAGATATACTGCTTACTCAGTAATCACAGTTTGTGGTCTATTACTAATATGCCTTAAGTGGTAGAAGATACCCTCAATAGCTGGAAGTTGAAAATCTTACAAGAAACAAATAGGTTCAATTTATGAGTTTCCTATCCCACAGCTGTTTCTTTTTCATTATTGTCCCACCTACTATATTCTCAACTGTATTTATAATCAGAATCATTTGCAGCTGTCTATCCAGGTCTAGCCACCTTGACTTGATCATCTCTGAAATAAACCTGCATCAGAATGCTGAAAATAAAATCAGATCCACTATATATTTTAGGCAGATGCTTGCCAGAGGATAACCTCTGTTGGCATTAAAGTAACATATTTTCTCATTTATCACACACCCAAATGAAACACAAAGAGCTAAAAATAATCTCCAGAGCTGTGAAAAAACGAGAAAAGAAACCAGGATCATATAGCTGATAGTAAAGTTGCCAGAAGAAAGGTTAGCAGTAAGACCATTAAAAAGGAGAGATGATCTTGAATGCTTCTGGAGTGAAGAACAATAGGCCATCAAGTCAACTGTCTCCCACGGCTGCCTCAATAAAAGTGCTGCTGCTGCTTCCTGGTGATGTAGGAATCAAAACAGGGTGTTTCTATTCTGGGCAGAAAATCAGCTTCCCCCACTTAAAATGTGCACACTGGTTTTGGGGGCTGATTTCTGGGGGAAGGATGGATGTGGTATGCAAGTAAATATGGTGCTTATAGAGGTCTGATTGCATGATACTATACAAAGGGAAATCCCATTTTACTTATAAGACAATGAAAAGAAGAGCAATATTTTTTTTTGTATCTAAAGAAATAAAACCATTTTGTTGTTGTTTTTTATCATGGCAGTAAAGTTTCTCAGATCAAAGGCAGGTAGTCTAAACAGAATGTTTATGATGGGGACGTACACTATATATATTGATCAGGCAAGTTAAATAAAAAAAGAATACAAACCCCTTCCCTATTTTAAAAATTTGAAAAAAAAAAAAGTAAAAGTCAAGGCTCCAATGCAGATTTGCACATTCTGAGCACTTTTTCATGAATTTATAATACCAGGCCTCAGTCTTGATCAGAATGTACACAGACCTTCTTTGAAGAGGAGAGGTTCCACAAGACTGTAGGGATCTGTTCACCCAAAACTTACTGGAGAAATGAGGCATGAAGGCACTAGCAGAAAAGAACTACAAAATACAGAATTTCTTTTAGAAACCCTTGAGCTACCTGCCATTTTGTGCCAATGCATGAGGAGCCTAAGGGAAAACAGTAAACCTGGCTTCTGTTGAGGGGGGATATTTTTCACGTCAGCTTATTTCTATAGCAAGCCATGCAAAAAGACTACTAAGGGCATTTAGGTGACCCCATGTAAATGAAAATGTGTATTTCTACTTATTCTTTAATATTTTGTAAATCATGATATTTGTGGTGATGCATCAGTTATGTCATCTTGCATCTGGGGATTACAGAAATTGCTGCTGATCATTAAAGCCTGGTTCAGTATTGTAAGATGAACACCATTCAGTTGATAGCAATAAAAAATTCTGACAAAATCAATAATGAAAAATAGCAAGTATGGACATAACAATGATAATGAGAGCCTAAGAGATTCTGTTGTATTCAGCTAATTTTTCACAAATGATTATACTTCATAATAGTCAATTTCCTCTTTATTGTGCTCAACCATTTTTTCGAATTTGTCATTTATTTCCTGTTTTAGAAGCACACATCAGGTGAGCTAATTATGACAAACATAATTAACACTAGTTCACAAATGCTTCTGATTAGGCTTAGTAAGATCTATTTTTACAAACTGAATTGGGCCAAAGGGTTAACTATAGTACATACTAAATCTGTCATTCTGCTGCTGAACAATGATTATATTTCAGCATGAATGAAAAGTGACCAGTCCTCAGGGAGAGGCTGTTAACAAGGTTTCCAGAATAGTTGGGTGTTCTATAAATAGCTATGAAAGACAACAGTAGCAGCACATTTCAGCTTCTTGGGCTTGATTCACCACTCTTGTTCTAGTTTTACTGCCATGCCTTCAGTGAATAAAACCGGAGTAGTGTAGTGGTAAATCAGAGTTCTGCAGAAGAATGTGATGTGATCTGCATTGTGTCTCAAGGATGAATCTTTCAAAGTACTAAGTAACTACAGCTCCTTATTGATAGCAATGCTAGCTGCAGGTACCAAACAGGATTTGTTTTTCTTTTTTTTATAATCACATAAAATAGAGAGTTTTCTGTATTGACACTTCCTTTGCAGTTTTCACTTAGTTGATAGGCATTGTATATTCATGATTAAGGACATAGTATTGGGATCCAGCCTTTCAAGGAAATACCTATCTATGCTAGTTGTTATCTAACAGAACATGGGAGTCTTCCAGTGTTAAAACTAGATAAAGAAGATGCAAAGAAGGTGTAGCCACTCAACAGCTATTTTGCCTCAGTCTTCACAAAACAATTAGGGCATTCATATGCATGTTCCAGGGTGGACGGGGTGGTGTTTTAATTAGAGTGGCTCCAAGAGGCACCCTAATAAAAGCACCCACAGCATTAAGTGGATTCAGCGCCCCACACTTCAGAATGGCTGTGGGAGGCATTTAAACTAAAACTCATTTGAGGAGTTTTAATTAAAGCACCCCTGCCACCATTTTGAAGTGTGGGGATGCTAAATAGATGTGACATGGAGGCTGCTGGAGAGTATTAATTAGCACACTCCAGCAGACTTGATTAGCACACATTGGAACAGATGTCCAGCACATGTATAAATTCCCTTAGGCTGCAACTAGACACCTAATAAGGATTATTTGGATAAGGTAGGTGACAAGATGAAGGATGAGATTACAGGAGAGATAGTCACAGAGCTTTTGATGGGTCTGAATGAATTCAATTCAGCAGGGCCTAATGAACTTCATCCCTGGGTACTGAGGAAACTGGCAGAGGAGATCTTCGAACCTTTGGCAATGATATTCATAGAGTCATGGGAGACAGGCAGGGTACCAGGGGACTGGAAAAGAGCAAACATAATGCTCCTCTTTAAAAAAGGAAAAAAGGAGGACCCAGGGAATTACAAACTGGTTAGCCACGCCTCAATACCTGGGAAGCTACTGGTGCATATCCTAAGGAAGGCTATTTGCAAGCATCTGGAGGAGGAAAGGTTGATCACAATTAGCCAGCATGGATTTATTAAGAACAATTTGTGTCTAACAAACTCGATCTCCTTTGACAAAGTAATTACTTGGGTGAATGAAGTGAGTGCACTGGATACTAATATATCTGGACTTCAGCAAGGGTGTAGGTTATAACCATGTTGGTCTCAGGGCATAGGTAGATA
>NW_017728992.1:77590226-77590451 GCF_001723915.1 Gavialis gangeticus | reverse complement strand
TGATCACAATTAGCCAGCATGGATTTATTAAGAACAATTTGTGTCTAACAAACTCGATCTCCTTTGACAAAGTAATTACTTGGGTGAATGAAGTGAGTGCACTGGATACTAATATATCTGGACTTCAGCAAGGGTGTAGGTTATAACCATGTTGGTCTCAGGGCATAGGTAGATAAGGTGCATAGATTCATAGATGTTAGGGTCAGAAGGGACCTAAATAGATCA
>NW_017728992.1:77579628-77590215 GCF_001723915.1 Gavialis gangeticus | reverse complement strand
GCCCTGAGGGACCCCACTGCCCACGTCCTTCCAGGTCAATACCGAACTATCCACCACCACTCTCAGGTTCTTTGGGTGAATATGGTATCTTTTATTAGACAAACTTAAATAGTTGGAAAAAAAAATTTGGCAAGCTTTTGGGTTTAAAAACCCTTCATCAGGCTGAGGAAGCCTTCACAGTTAGTGTGTGCTCTTTCTGGATGGAATAAATAGTAAAGAAGCTGAGACTTCCTCAGCCCGATGAAGTGTTTTTAAACCCAAAAAATTTTCAAAATTTTTTTTCCAACTATTTAAGTTGGTCTAATAAAATATATCATATTTACCCAAAGAACCTTGTCTGCCTATGGACTTTAGCAAAGCTTTTGATAAGGTCTCACATGATCATCTCATACACAAATTGGACAAATGCGGGTTAGATAAAATTACTGTAAGGTGGATAAACAATTGTCTCAATATCCTCAAGCAAATGGGAAATTATAAATGGATCCATGTCAGATCTAAGGCAAGAGGTTTAAAGTGGAGCCCCGCAGGGGTCTGTTTTGGGCCCAGTGTTGTTCGGTGTGTTTATTAATGACATGGATGCTGGCATAAAGTTTCTTGATTAAATTTGCAGATGACATGTCACTGGGAAGGATTACAGACACCTTGCAGGATGGGAACACAATTCAGAAGTATACTAACAGATTGGAAAATTGGGCTGGAGCTAACAGAATGAATGGGGACAAATATAAGGTGTTATAGCTTGGGAAGAATAATCAAAAATACAAATACAAAATGTGTGATACCTACCTGGATGACAGCACTATGGAGAAGAATCTAGGAGTTTTGGTAGATCACAGACTCAGTATGAGTGTGCAGTGTGATATAGCTGCACAAAAGTTGAATGTGGTTTCGGGATGCATCAACAGAATCATCAAGTACAAGACAAGGGGATGTGATAGTACCTGTCTGCTCAGCACTGGTTAAGCCTCACCTAGAGCACTGTGTGCAGTTTTGCACTCCACGTTTTAAAAAGGACATGGAGAAGGTAAGGTCCATAGGTGGGCAACAAAAATGATAAAGGGTGTGGAAAGTAAGTCATAAGAAGTTGAAGGAAATAGGCATGTTCAGCTTGTGGAAAAGGTGCTTAAGAGGGCATATGATAGCAATCTTCAAATATGTGAAGGGCTGCCATAAAGAACAGGAAGAACACCTTTTCTCATTTGCTGTAGAGAGTAGGACATAGACCAATGGCTTCCAGTTCCAGCAAAGCAGATTTAGATTGGATATCAAGAAACAACTTCTTTATGGCAGTGGAATAAACTGTCTAGAGAAGTTCTTGAATCCCATAAGAAGAGGTTAGACAGGTACTAGCCATGCCTCTGTTCTACTGTGGCTATTTCCTGTGCTTCTGGGCTTTGCTTGTTGCTCCATGGGGCCAGCTGGGAATTTTTTCCTCTCCTGCTGCCACATGTCAGTCAGGTTTATATATTTTTAAGCCTTCTGCAGATGCATGTGTTGGCTGTGGCCAAGGCTAGGGATTTTAACGGGGGGATGCCAATTCTTCTGCTGGGACTTAAGTCTGGAGGTTATTAGCTAAAGTATCGCAGAGTCAAACCAATCACCGTATTTGGGTCAGGAAGGAATTTTACCCCATGGTCAGATTGATAGGGCTGTGGGGGGTTTTGTCTTCCTCTGTAGTGGGGCTGTAATCTTCTTCCTGGGATCTTTTTGAGTGTATTTTTAATACCTTCTTCAGCACCAGGACCTTGACTGCTGTGGTCAACCTGTTTTACCTGTGGCACATTAGGATTTTATATCTTGTGTGGTGGATTGACCATGTAGTTCTGCTAAGAGGCTGGATTTTTATGGGATCGCTTGGATAGAGATAATCCTGCATCAGGTTGAGGGTTGGATTAAATAATCTTTCAAGATACCTTCCTGCCCTACTTTTCTATGATCATATGATTCATAATTCTGTGGAAGTTGGTGGGAGTTTGGGGTTTTGGGTTCAACAGGAACAGGTTAAATTCCCATGTCACTGGCCCAGTCCCGTATCTGCTTTTCATGCCCTGCTTCCAAATAATTTCATTTGTAATGTCAATGAAGGATTATTGTAGGACTGAACCTTCAGTATTTTAATTAAAAGAAAAATAAATATTCTGTGATAAAAGGTGATGTGTGATGGGTATTATAGAAAATAGAAGAGAGCATTTCACTCTTCAGAATGAACCTTAAAATGACTGTTATTGAGTTAGGCAAGTTGTACTCTCATATTTTCAGGGCTGTGCTTATGCCATGGTTCTGACATTGTGCGCACTTTCAGAAATTGAATAAAAAGTGGTGTCTGCTCTGTTACTGTGTTTTTGAATGGCCTAAATTGTACAGTGTATTTACATGGGGAATCTCCTTTCCCTCTCCATCAGCTTATAAGGAAATACGTTTTTTTCAATAGCGTGCCAATTCCTTAGGGGTGGTTGAAGCAGCTTTACACTACATATAACACAATTAACAGCATGAATCTGAACGAAGGAGGGAAGGTGTGCAGATAATGGGACAAGTCAAGAAACAGAAAAGCACAAATGCTCATGTGGGCTGTAGCTACATTAAAAAATATATTATCCACTAAGCTTCCTTTTTAGATGTATGATGGGTACACGTAACAGCAGTCAGTCTCAAAAAAAAAGAGAAAGAAAAAGAAAAGAAAAACTTTTGGCCTGCAGTGCCCTTCCCTAAATGTTCCATTTCTTCTAGAAATTTTAACACAAATTACACAGAGATGACAAATGCAGAGAGCATAACTCAAGCTAGATGGCAGAGTACTGGACAGCGTTCTGCTTGGTTTCCATCTCAAGCAAAAATTCATACATCAAGAAAATAAAGATGCTTAAAACTGTCCTTCGCATATTTTCACAGGGATCTATAAAAGCTGTAATTACTTGAGCTACTTTATTAGGTAGGAAATATCCTCTTAATGAAGCTTATACATCAAAGTCTACCTAGTGCAGGGATAGCTAGGGTCCAGTCATTTTTCTTAAGCATGAATTGTAGAAATTGTTCTCAAAACAAAGTTTGTATTACACTGGGCATGATGATATCCCATGATAATATTTTCTATCAGCATGTAGATGTCTTTTCATATAAAGAAAGGGGATAGGTGTTGAGATGCACCCATTGCCTACTGGGCTAAAATAAAGAGCACTAAGCAAAAAAGGGGGTTTCATGTCTGACTGCTGCTTTCTGCTGTAGCAGAGAATAGTCTGCCAGCAGTGAAATAGTCAGATGACAGTACCACTAGGATGGCCTCCCCTCCTCCCTGTCTCCTTCATCCTGCAGCATGACCCTGACATCAATTGAGAAGATGGTGATGAAAGAAGTTGGCTAAATCACAGCTGGAGAAATTTGTTAGGGTCCCTACACTGCCAAACAAGCAAGAGGATTGCCTAAAGGAATCTGATCCTCACTCTTTGACTACATCTTGAAGTAGGAGTCATCATCTGATGTCTAGAACTTCTGTTGCAGATAAAGCCTATTTAGTAAAGCTGTGTTATGAGTATAGCTAGCAGCAAGTTATGCCTTTCAGGAATCATGGGACTGTGGTCAGGGAAACACAGTCACATAATAAAAGTATTTTGCTCTGTTTAGAAAGGACCAGGTTTGAGGTAATACTTGATGTGGGTCACTGTTAAAATGTTAGATTACCATCCTAGGCACTGTGGAAAAATGGCCTGGGGAAAAATAAGACAGAGAGGCTTAATACACCAATACAAAAGGATGAAGTTGAGCTTCAAATTTTAACTTGGTAAAAGCCACTTATTTGGGGGCCCACAGAAAAAATGTCAGAGAAGGCAGAAGGACACTTTGACAAAGGGAAGATAAAGGTAGACCTTGAGAGCCAGGATCGAACTGTTTAAAATGGGGAGGGTAAATTGCCATTTCTTGTCACCTCTCTTTTTGAGTCTTTTACAAAATGACAGTTCCTTGAAATTGGATGATAATTAAGTAATTTTTTTTACATTGACCCTTTAAATACTAAAATATTAATTCTGGAAATATTAATTGTGGAATTGGAGGACTCCATATCAAAGATGGTGCACAATATTTACAAAATTTTCTTTTTCCATTTATGGGCATGTGCAATGCATATATGCCTGGTAGGGAGGGGGAAATGCTTCAAGTTCTGGAGCCCAGCTGCTCTGATTTGTTTTTTTTTAATTTGGATGAAGAATCCTGTTTGCTTCTTAATAGTAGATTGATATGAAAATATTAGATAGAATAGTGTGTCATTTCGTTAGAGTGAAGGCCCAAAGTAGATCTGGGTCATGTTCTCAGACTTGTCACTGCCTCACCATGTGACTTTATCTAACCTGTTTTTCCTCTTGTAAGGCTTCTGCACTGCAGCACGTTTCATAGTTTCATAGTTGGTAGGGTCAGAAGGGACCTGAGCAGATCATCAAGTCCAACCCCCTGCCATGGCAGGAAAGAGTACTGGGGTCAAACGACCCCAGCAAGGTGTTCGTCTAGTCTCCTCTTAAAGACCCCCAGGGTAGGAGCCAGCACCGCTTTGCTTGGAAGTTGGTTCCAGATCCTAGCTGCCCTGACAGTGAAGTAGCACCTCCTGATGTCTAGTCTGAATCTACCCTGTGCCAGCTTGCAACCGTTATTTCTATTCACTCCTCGTAGTGCTCGAGGGAACAGGGACTCCCCCAGTGCCTGCTGGTCCCCCCCTGACTAGTTCGTAACAGGCCACTAGATCCCCCCCTCAGTCTTCTCTTGTGGAGGCTGAACAGGTTCAGGACCCTTAGCTTCTCCTCGTAGGGCCTGCCCTGCTGCCCCCTGAACATACAAGTGGCCCTCCTCTGGACCCTCTCCATGTTGTCCACATCCGTCTTGAAGTGTGGCACCCAGAACTGGACACAGTACTCCAGCTGCGGCCTGACCAGTGCCGCATAGAGGGGGAGTGTCACCTCCTTGACCTACTTGAGATGCATCTGTGGATGCATGACAAGGTGCAGTTGGCCTTCCTGACTGCATCCCCACACTGCTGGCCCATGTTCATCTTGGCATCAATGATGACTCCAAGATCCTTTTCTGCCTCTGCACTGATGAGAAGGGAGTTGCCCAGCCTGTAGGTATGGTGCTGGTTCTTCCTCCCCAGGTGCATCACCTTGCACTTGTCAGTGTTGAAACCCATTCTGTTCTCATCCGCCCACCCCTGTAAACTTTCTAGGTTTGATTGCAACCTATTCCTCCCATCTAGCATGCCCAGATCCCCTGGGTCAGCCACACTCAACTCACTAAACAGGGCCAGCTGAACCCCAGGCCCTTCCACCTGATTGATTCTGGGGCTGCTTTTAAGGAATTCCTGTAGCACCTGGGCTAGGGCCAGATTATGACATGCTGGGGCCCTAAGCTATGTCAACCTTAAGAGGCCCCATAGCATTTGCAAAAAAAGTGTATTATTCTAACAGAAAGCACATGAAAATAGAAATATTAAAGCTTTACATTTGCATATATACATAGGTAAAGGTGCAATGAGAAACTAATAATATAACTAAAACATATATCTTACAATAAGCCTATTTACATTAAGAAATAGTTTCAAGTTAAAATACTTTATGATTCTTAATTAGCATAGATGAAAACTTTTAATCTACAGCAACACAAGAGCAATTACACAAATCAGCACTTACTAAATGAAAGCAGCAATAAAACCTGTACTGCCTGTTTGCACATCACATAAAACTTGAAACATTTTCTTTCGTGATTTTTGGAGAGCAGAGTCATTGATGATGCCCTCAAATGATAAGCTATGAAGTTTATCACTTTCTGTGCACATCATACTTAAATGCAGACAGCTTTTTTTGCAGCACCATTGTTCACAGTTCATTCTTGATCTTTTTCAGCTGTGAAAATGACCTTTCTCTTGAGCAGTTTGTTGCCATTAGACTCAAAAAGAGCCACAATATTGCTTCTAAATTAGGGAAAGCCAACTGAATCTTATCTTGGATGATGACTTGATACAGGTCCTTGTGGCATAAATGTCCTTCATCTGAATAATATTGTTTGATATAAGCATGGAAGTGCTTTATTTCTCCAATGAGGTTAACATCAACATTGTCAGCATAGTCTTTGATCAGAGGCTTTACATTTTCACACGGCTGTATTTCTAAGGCATCTAAATCAAGCAAAAACAATTTTTTTTCCCAGTATTTTTATACATGATTGCTCTTTTCTGCAAGTTGGTTTCAAGTGCATCCATCATAGGAATAAAGGATTTCACTCAAAACTTGTTTCCTGGAGAAAGCTCTTAATCAGCATTAGGTGCATCACCATCATTGACTTGGTTTTCTTTTTCTCATTCTTTTCCTTTTAGTCACACACTTATAGTCTACATCAGGCATATTTTCTTTTGCTTTGAGTTCAGTTTCATCAAAATTTTTTCGAGTTTCTTTCAAGAAGTGAGAGAGTGGTTTGTAAAGCTTTGCCCATGTACTAAGGGCCATCTGTGTATCCTGTAGGGCCTTGCTGGTTTTGTGGAACTGATCTAACAAACGGTTCCAAAATTCTAACATGAACACAAACTCTAATTCCTCCATTTTCTCCTGAAAAATGCCAGCTTCTTTCCTTCTATCACCTTTTTCACTGTTATCAGTATGAAGTAAGAGCATCGATAATTGAATTATAACTCTCAGCTATGGCTGAAGTAGCCTTTAGCTATGCTTCCCACCTGGTGTCAGAGAGATGTTTTGGTATTGTGGAATCAGGACGCAAAAATGATTTGAGCACTGCCCAGCATTTTGTAGAGGCAGAGAAGAATGTGTATATTTGTTGCACAACAGCAAAAAAAAAAAAAAAAATTACTGCATCTAGGCAACAATCAACTGCAGCTTGGCCAACAAGATTCAGTGAATGTCCAGCACATGGAATATATATAGCATACTTGTTTTCCTTTAAAAGTTTTTGCTGCATGCCATTATATCTTCCTGCCATGTTGGCTGCATTATCATATGCCTGTCCTCTGCACTTACTGATGTCAACTTTGCAGTCATTGCCTAGATAATCCAGCACCATGTTGGCCATACTTTCACCACTATGATTTTCTCCTTGAAGGAAAGTTAGAAAGCATTCAATGGGAAAACTGTCATCAGGTGACACACATCTTAAATAACAGCTAGTTGATCAACATGTGAAAGATCTGGTGTACAGTCAACAGACAAACTGAAGTATCCTGCTTTAAGTCATCCAAAATAAATCCGCTTACTTTCTTTGCCAGAAGCTGGATGAGTTCATCACATATTGTTTTAGACAACTATGAAGGCTTCCCAGATCCACTGCTTCCCTAATGTTTTATATGGTTAGCAAGAAATGGATCAAACTTAGCACTGAGTTCTATGAGTTCCCATCATGTGGCAAGCCAAACTTGTCATTGACTTCTCTAAAAGCTAATCCACGTTCTGCTAACATTCACACAACTGCAGTAACATGTTCAAGTACCTGTCTCCAGTACTCTTGCCCCTTTTTCATCTGTTCCTCCAGGTGTGAATCGAAGGTTAACCCACATTGCCTCATCAAATATGTAAGCAAAGCTGTTCTATGATCCTCAAAGTTCTCATGATTTTGAATTCCATCAGGGTTTCTCCAGTCATTAAACCTATCACTAGCCAGTGCTGTTGATGATGTTGAGAAGACGTTTCAGACAAAATAGTAAACACAACTGGTTGTTTGTATTTTTCACTATTAACTTTCATTGAATAAAATAGACCATTTGAACAATATCTAATTTGGTTTTTGAATGACAGCTTCAATTTCTCAGCTGGACCATTCCAATGTTGACACTCTGAGGGACCTTTCTGAATCAAGAACGAAAAATATCCTTAGTCAAGACACCTTAGAGACCAAGATGATTGAACTTTGTATATCTACTTTCTTCAGCTGGGACTTCAGGCTCTGTAACATCCTCAGGTATAGTAGTTACATTCATACCTGTATAATTTATCCTAGTAGAAGAGGTAGATGCCTGTGGTTGCTGTGGTCCTGGCTGACTCTCTTGAGTATGAGGTCCCTCTTATATTACAGTGCAATAACTGTCAACTTTTGGTAATTGTTTTAGCTGCTGCTTTTTTCTCTTCTGACATCCACTTTCAAAAGTCCTCTTCATTTTTAACAACCAATTATGTAAAACTTGAAACTTCATATTACAGTATAACCTCAAGAATCTGGATATCAAATATCTGGCATTCTCAAAAATCTGGCACTTCCCCCTCTGCTTCGGGACCAAGCACCGCTCCCTGCCTGCCAGCTCGGAAGTGGCAGGGGAAGCTTTCATGTGGCTCTTGCCACCTTCATTAAGCACCGCACACCACTGCTCTGCATGTGGCTAGTGCTCTGAGACCAGCCGCCACTACCTCTCCCCCTCCCCCCTCCTTTCCTCAGCTCTGCGACTGGCTGCAGTGCTGGTTTAAAAAAACCTACCATTTTCAAATATCCGGCATGTGCTCAGTCCTGAGCATGTCAGATTTGTGAGGTTTTACTGTATTTTTTTCATACTTAGAAGCCCCTCATAATGTGAAGCCCTAAGCTGTAGCTTACATAGCTTGTGCCTAAATCCGGCACTGATCTGGGTCCTGCTGCATACCATACTGGCTTCAGTTTTTGAGTAGCTCTGCCTCTGTGATTTCCTTGGATCCTGTTCTTGTATCTTGACTATGTACCTAGGCTTTTGAGCTTTGGTTTGAGCTCTGCTTGCCCCCTGATCTCTGATTCTGGTGAACCCTCTGGCTCTGTTTTGAACTTGGGCTTGACTTCAGCTTTCTTCCTAAACCCTGATCCTTGTTAGTCCTATGGCTTGGAATTTACTTTCTGACTTCTGAACCCTTGGCTTGCAACTCCCATCTACCCTCTGGTGCTGTAATCAATGGCTTACTTTTGCTATCCCCAATCTATTCCCATCTCAACCCACTAAGTCTGACATTCTTGTGGAGCATGAGATTTCATCATCCATTAAAATGAAAATAACAAAATTAACAAATAACAACATTCTAGAAACACATTTAATCAAATAAGTCCATATTGCAACCCTGATCCTCCTCAGTCTTTGAATAAAATGTGTGTGGAGATATACAATTTTAAAAAATTAACACCTTTCCCTAAAAAAAAAATCATAACCCTAATATGGCATTTAACCTTTAATTGTATACCTTTAGTTCTCCTTGTATCATCTTTCTGTTGTAAGGACTTTGGAACCCAGGTATTGTTACCCTTCTGTGTAACACAAGAGAACACTTAAGGAACAAAACTCCACATTCATGGAAAATGCTTCAGTGATTAAATTGGCAATTACAAAACATAAGGCATAGCTCATGCTACTGAATGGCATAATTTTTCCATCAGAGCTAACCAGCTTCTTTTAACGACTTTCAAACATATAGCATTCATGCAGAATAAAATGGTGTGCATATATTGCTAAGTGAATTTATTTAGACTTAGCTAAAACAAATATGCATGTTAAGGCCAAATGATGGCTGTTTCAGAACAAGAAAGCTAAGGGAGGGCTATTTGCCTTCTAGTGATTCTCCATAGGCGGCTAGTCTTTCCCAAAGGCAATGATGAGAGTGCCAATAGTGCTGAACTACCCTTGAATGATGTGCCATACCATCATCCCTGCACCAGCCAACTTGTGGGAGATAAACTCTATTTATTAAATCTAAAGTCCACCTGAGTTTAGTAGTTGGACTTGCATAGTTAAAAAGCATCAGTTTCTTGAGCCAGTTTCTGGTTTTGACTCTCCAAACCCAATGATCGGGTATCCATTTACAACTGCATCAACTAGGAGTGACCTCTGGATAAATCCAGATCAAGGCCTGAACTCTATCAGTGGGATTGGGGTAGGGGCAGCACTGGGTCCTGGACTCAACGCTCCTGTCTAATCCCTGGAGGCAGATGGGAGCAGTGGCATCATGAGCCTAACATCAGGGTGCATCTCCCCGATTGATCTTGGGCTCACTGCATCCTGGTCATCTAAAATCAGGTGTGCAACTAGGAGCCCCAGCTGTGCGCAGCTGGAAAGCTGGGTGATCTCTGCTCCCCAGCTGCAGGTGATGCTTCACAGTGTAGGATGTGGGCAGCTGGGGAGCCAGAAGCTCCAAGCTCCTTACCTGCCCAGGCCCTGCACCATGGGTCTTAACACATGGGGAGCTTTCAAGAGTGCACTTTTAGCTGTGCTTTTAAAAATTCTCTGGATGCTGAGACATGGACGCCAGGCAGAGGCTCCCCAGTCTCTGGTTCCTGGCACTCAAAGTGCATTAAAGAGCTAACTGAGGCAGCTTCTCTGCTGGGAATTGTAAACCCTGTGCTGGGCAACTCCAACCTGGCTGCTGAAGGTTTCATAGTTTCATAGATTTAGGGTCGGAAGGGACCTAGTAGATCTTCTAGCCTGACCCCCCGCCAGGGCGGGAGAACAACAAAACCCCAAAACAAAAACGGGACTCAAATGAGTCCAGCCAGGTAGGCATCCAGCCTCTTCTTAAAGACCCCCAGGGTAGGGGCCAGCACCACTTCCCTTGGAAGTTGGTTCCAGCTCCTAGCCGCCCTAACTGTGAAGTAGTT
>NW_017728992.1:77567741-77579342 GCF_001723915.1 Gavialis gangeticus | reverse complement strand
GCAATAACCCCAGCTAGCTCCCTCAACACCCTGGGGTGGAGAGCATCCGGACCCGCTGACTTGAACGCGTCCAGCCCCTCCAGAAGCTCTCTAACCCGGTCCTCCCCAACCTGAGGTCTGAAGGTGATCCCCTCGAGTCCGGCTTCTATCACAGCAGGGAAGTCCCGGTCCCTGCACAAGAAAACGGAGCTGAAGAATTGGTTAAAGAGGTCCGCTTTCTCCTCTGATGCAACCACCAGATTGCCCAGCATATCCTGCAGGGGTCCCACATTACCCGGCGCCTTCTTCATCCTATTTGAAAAAGGTTGAAGCTCCAACCATGCCTCTGATTGCCTGTGCTCTGCAACCTGACTGAAGTTGAGAAGAGCAGAGGTTTGACAATCAAATGACTCAGTTCTCCATCCTGGGAACCTAATGTGGTGTGGTCCAGGCTTTTTAGGTTAAGATCACCTGATTTTCAGCTCTGGCTCCAGACTGCATCAAGGCCAGTTTGAGTCCCTTCTGCAGTCCAGGGTGCTGGGAGCTGACAAACAGCCCAAGTCGGATCTGCAGACACTCCTTGTTCAACTTGCCAGTGCAGGGGGAGCCCAGGATCATGTGTGGCATGGCAGAAGACATGATCATTGGGATCGAGGAGCAGGCGTCATCACACCATTAGATGAGTGTGTGCCAGGGGGGTTATTCCTTTGAAGTCCAGGTGTGACTATCCTGGAATTTTTGTGCTTCATGAGGGTACAGTATAGTGTATTAAGTGTGGAGTCCTTTGGGCAACAGTTTCCTGAGGTGCATTCCCTGTCTACCCTTTCACCTGAAAAACCCCCTCTAAGCTGCTTGTCCGTCAACCCCCCCCCCACACACACACCTCCTCACAAATTTATCTAAAACTTGATTGATGTTAACATTTTTATACAGTTCATGTTGTGATTCTGATCATACCACAAGTGATCTCCATTACACAACATTTATCTTAGCAACTTCATTGCACCAACTTAGCTTTTGGAAAATAAAAGTGGCATTTACAAAGAAGATTATTTAGATAGCTGCAGGCCTAAATCACAAACATACTGTGCACATGTGTCATCAGAGCTGCTGGATGGCTTCCTAGCCTGCCAGTTTTCCCATGACTTCAGTGGCATTATCCATCAGCCTGACCTACACTCAGCTTGCATCAGTTTGATTTTTGACACTTGGCATAACTATGAAGGAAAAAAACATCTTGCTGTGCCCTGCCTCTGTCAAAGGTGCAGTTTTTTTTGTTTTGTTTTTCAGTTTTGGAAATGAAATCAAAGAACATAAAATGCAGAAGATTTTCAAAGCATGGTACAAAAGTAAAGACATTATTCATGCAAATATTTGTAAAGAGATGAGGTGGACAGGTGGAGAGAAGGCTGTGTTATGTGAGGGAAAGGAAAGCTATTGGCCAGATCCTGGGAGATGCAAAATGGAAGACAATAGAAAGAATTAGGAGTGAAATGCCTGTCTGCCTCTCATTTTCCTTTCCTGTTTGTGTGTGTGCGTGTAGACCTGGTGCCTCATATTCCTCTCCCCTTTTCCTTCTTGACAACTTAGATTTGGGAGGATTTCCCATTTTGGGGAAGAGGTTTTTTTACATGTATCATAATACAGGAAGGCCCTGTCTTAATGTGCCCTAAGCTGATTTCTCTGCTTTTCTGCTTTGAGATCTAATGGGATCTTTATGTACCAAAGTACCATGAATTTAAATCTCTGGAAATATGGAGGGCCTGGAAATACAAAATGGATGTAAATACACCATGGAGTAGTAGGTAACTAGATGGTACAGATACACAGCTAATCCAGCTAGACTAGCGCAGATAGGTATGGTACAGAACAAGGATGGGAACCTGGTGCAATATAGGCCTTGGTCTGCATAAAGAAGTAAATGTATCACTCTGAAGTAGGTTGTTTGTGGCATGCTTGTGTGTGTGCACCAGATGTTGAGGAAAAATAGTTGTTTATACTAATTCCTTCTAAAAATGTTAATGGAAAGGGAATGGAAAGGGGATGATGAGCTGGAAATGGTAGTAAAAGTGGATTTAAAATTTTGAGGATTGTGGAGAAAGAGGGCTGGAGAAGGAGAAAGGAATATTATGTTTTTATATGCTTACAATGAATATAACCACCACATGGAACTCTTTCCTTTGAATGCAAAAGGGTTAGGTTAGGAAAAGGGGCTCACTCAGCTCCAGAGGAGCATGGCCTTCCCAGATTGCATTATGCCACAAGCATGGTTCTACCAACTGCTTCAGCTAAGTATTTCACCATTCAACCAAACTATGCTTTCATAGATTCATGGATTCTGGCATCAAAAGGGACCTCAGTGGGCCATCTAGTCCGACCCCCTACCTCTGTCAGGCAAGAAAAGGGTCACCAAACCTGGGATCATGTGATCCCAGCCAGGTGCCTGTGCAGTCTCCTCTTGAAGACCCCCAAGGATGGGGCGAGCACCAACTCCCTTGGAAGCCCATTCCAGATCCTCTCGACCCTGACCGTGAAGAACGTTTTTCTAAAGTCCAGTCTAAACCTTCTCTCCAGTAGCTTATGGCCGTTGTTCCTTGTCGTTCCAGGGGATGCCCTGGTAAACAGATCAGCGCCTACTTCATGTTGCTCTCCCCTTGTGAATTTGTACACCGCCACAAGGTCCCCTCTCAGTCTTCTCTTAACAGACTGAATGTGGCTGGAGGGAATATAGGACATTCACATTAATTGTACACAGCTCCAGGGTGAAGCAAAGTTAAGGTGTCTGTAGTTAGGGTTCTGTTTTTCAGAAGACTAAGTGGTGATGCTCTTGATCGGGGTCTTGATGTTCTGGCAGGGCACCAGTTTTCAAGGTATGTCAAAGGTATTTCTATTTATTTTGTTTGTATTATGATGGCACATAGGGACACCACCTGTGATTAGGGCCCCAAGATAATAGGCAGTGTGCAAAGTAAGTGACAGTACTTACTACTAAATATTTAAATAGGCAAGAGCCCTTTGCTGATTTAAACTATGTTCCTTTGTGTGCCCCTATCCTGCCAAATATGAGACATTGATAAGAATGAAAGTGCTAGACATCCCCAAATATTTCAGGATTTATTTAGCAATATAAAAGGAAATAGTTTGCACAAGAACAGATCCTTCTATAAAACAGTTCTACAAAGAAATCTCTCTTTACACTCCCCTTTATCTTCATGTATTCATACAGCTGCCATTGGACTTCTTTTCATTGATATTACTTCCCTGATTCATGGAGCTACTGTGATGCTTGTGCTTAATAGTTACAAATATAAAATACTACAGAGATAATACTTATATTTTATATCTGTTATAAAACTTTAAACTCACAAATGGACCCAATAAGCTCTACTGGACAGCTTCAGTATATGCCCAATATATTTTAGTAATGTAGTAAGAATATGCATGTAAAAAATTGTACCATTTTTCCCCTTTTTTTCCATTTGATCTGTATTAAAAGAATAAATTTCCATTCACAGCTTCATATGAACATTTTAGAACTGCATCTACTGTTTTTTTTCTGATTGTAAAGGTTCTACTTTGGGACATATTCCAGTATTGCCACCTCTTCCAATTTTATCACAAATATTGTGACAATCTGTATTTTATTTTATTATATTAACTTTCTATACATTTTTAAAACTTATTCTCAGTAATCAAGTGCATACTGAAGGCTCAGAAACAAGACCAAACATCAGCAAGAAAAAGAACTTTTTAAACATCTAAATGCTGAAGTCATCTTTTAGGAGTCACAAGACAGGTAGTTAGCCATGCACATCTGAATCAGGCAGATAGCAAAGTAAATTGGCACTTTATAGATTAATTAAATCAAAGATGCAGAAGCTTTCATAATAAATATCTTACTTCACCAGATGCCAATACTTAGCATCTGATGGAGTAAGCTTCTGCATCTCTGATTGAAACTGGATTTTCAACATCCCAAGTAAGCACACTAACTACTTGCTATTGATTACTGTGGCATGTAATTCACACAGTAAACTAACTTTATATTGGGCATACTATTTTTAGGGTAGTTTAAGCCCTGTGAACACCTGCACAACTGGGCATATAGATCAACCTAACTCTGGTTAGTTTGATCCGTATGTAACACTTATATATATGTTATGCTTTCAATAGTGAACAGGGATTTGCAACCCTAAATACATGAGAAACATTGGAATTCACTGTATGAATTTGTTTTTGTTTTATTTTGATTGAGTTTTTTGGTATATTTTTGTTTTTTAACTCTTCCCCTTATCTCTTCTCCCAATATATTACTGTTTCTTTATAATTAAAATCAAACATGTTGTTCCAGCTCTGTATGAATTTCAGGAGTTGCTGTAGGCCATACAGGTTTGGTTGTCATGGGACTTTACTGACCAGAAAAATGAACACCTGATAGCATGAACAGCTGGCTGGGTGCATTAAGTGGCAGGTAACCTGCTACTGAACATTTGTATCACAAATAGATGTCTTTGCAATTAACACAGTGTAGTAGTTTGGATCCTTGGAGGGTGTAAGAATATTTTAAAGGTGTTAAAAATTAGGATAGCTCCTTTGAAGCCTTGCTGAGACCATCTTACATTGTCTTTCATTGTTATTATTTGATATAGGTTTTTCACTGAGTATTTTAGACATTCTGCATATTTGGTTCATTCTTTTTTATTATTATTATTCATTTAATTTTTTGTGAGTTTGGATGGGGGCTAGAACTTTCAGTGCAGGTAAAAATGTGTAAATATTTTTATACTTTTAGAATAAATCAGCAATATGAAGGGAAGATAAAATACATATTAAGTATAATATCTTATGAGACAGTATAACTGCACACTCCATATGTTGCATTATTTGGTGATTATTATGCTATATATGATTGAAAAGGAGAAAAAAAAAAAAAAAGAAAAATGAGCATTATTGAAAGAGAAGGCTTTAAAAATAAGAATAGGAGGGTTAAGCTGGACATGTAGTTATGCAACCCCCAACCTTCCCTCCCTCTGACTCACCACCCCGGTGCTACCCACACCCTGACCACAGGCAGCCAGCCCAGTGGGGTACAGGGGAGGAGGTGGAGGAAACGAGACCCCCTGCCTTCCCTCTGGAGTCACTGCTGCTACCTTTGCAGTAGGATGGCTCATCTGTAGAAATTTGGGAGGGACAGCAGAAGAAAAACCACGCTGATAACTCAAAAGAGTATTCCTTTGAGTTGGGGTTTCAGAGTGGAGTTATCATGACTGATGTTACCATTGCAAAAGAAGTTTGGGTTAAGAAGAGGGGAGAATGTGTAAAAAAAAAAAAAAAACCTGGTGTCCAAGATGCTTTCTGTTGAAGAAAGATGGACCTTTCATAGAATATAAAGAGAAGCCCCAAGATGTGGATCTGCCATACCCCCTTGTGGCAGCACACTGTTTGTGCCTGCCACTTTAAGGGCCTAGAACTTGCAGCTACCAGGTTCCTGATGAGGGCAGCCATTTTGAATCTGGGGCTGCCCATATAAACAGGGCAGTTCTGCTGCTGGAGGCCAGGCAACAACACCGCCTGGCCGGAGGGCTGCTGGTGTCATCTGGAGGTAAGGGAGGAGCCGTAGGGGATGGTAAGGAGGCTCCTGCTCCTGTGCATGACCTAAAACTGCACCTGCCAGGAGCGGGTGGCCTGGTGGGGCTCTCAGTGGTGCAGAAGCAAGAAATGCCAGGCCATTTACCACCCCAGTGAAAGGTGGGTTGGGGCTCCTTAACCTCTGGCCCCAACAACCGGGTGGGTTACCCCTTGATTAGAGGGTCTGGAAGGTGGACCCCATGGAGAAAGAGTGAGGCCATAGACTCACATCTGTCTGAACTTCCCCTGACTGGTCCATGCTGGGGCCAGGACTAGAAGGGTCAAAGGGCCAGGGGCCCACCGCGAGGAATGCCCAAGAGCTGCACACCGGGGGTTCCAGTTGGCCTGGAGGTAGGCCAGGGCTGGTGAGCTGAAGGTCCCGGGGGGGGACCACACCAGAAGGGAAAGCAGTTCAGGGAGCTATGCTGCCCAGTATGAAGGTGGAATAGACCACCTGAGGAGAGGAATCCAGGCGGGGCTCAATTAGGAGGATTCTGGGGCCCAGTGTGGGGGCCGGTGATGATGATAACATCAAGATGCCATCAGCAAGGCTTGGGCTGTGGTGTAGGGGAGGAATAGAGCTGTAGATAGCACCTCCTGGCATCGGGGCAGGAAATGGGCATCCTCCTGCTTATTAACATCTATTAATTAATTCCAACAAGGTGTGGTGGGTGGTTAGCCCAGAAACAGTGCAGGCCACGGTTAAATTGGCCCTGAGAAGGCCCCCTGTTACACCCCTCAACAACTTTTCAGTGTCAATTCATATGTACATGGACCTAGGTATGATGCCAAACTGCATCCTTCACTGCTTTGTGGACCCTTCTTGATTGAAGAAAGGATAAGGGACCTCACCCTGACAATAAAGGCACTCACACTGAAAGGGTAAGCAGTTAGTAGCTCTATTCAGGTTGTTCTCTAGCAGCAGCTACAGCCTCCGTGTCACTGAATATGTAGATTCATTCTGACATTTGGATTTTGGCTCAGTGGTCTAAAGTGGGGATGACAGGTCTATGGCAGCTTCCACTCCTCCATAACTCTGCCTAGGCATATGCACTGAAGGTCTTGGCAAGATGGTTGCAGGGATCCAAGAGAGGCATAAGGGACCGGAGGCAGCTACCAAGATTTCCAAGAAGCCCTGTTGAGGGATGGCTTGCTTGCCTTACATGAGGATAGCCCTAGAAAAGGTGGCTAAAACGAGCATTGCCTCACTACTTACAACCTGGCTTAACTGATTTTATAAACAGAATTTCTTGTTGGAATAATCAGACTTTGACCCCTCGATATGACTTTGATTTGGATTTGAATCTGAATAAAATAGTTGTGTTGAGTAACAAGCTTGCATGTTTCAGAGTTGATATTGCATCTATTTAAAAAACTGAGCTCTCAGACACAAGCTTCATAAAAGAGAAGGACTACACCGTTTACTGGCATGGCAAACCTGCAGGAATAAGGAGAGAGTATGGTGTAGGTTTTGCTATCAGAAATGAACTTATGTCATTGTGTGAAGCTCCGATTACAGTGTCCATACATACCATGACACTTCACGTTAGATTACAGAAGGGATTCATCAACCTCATTAGTGTCTGTGCTCCAACTCTGCAGGCTAATAATGAAGAGAAGTACAGCATCTGTCAACAGCTGGAAGAACTTATTGGCAGGATTCCACAGAAGGAACCCTTCCTAGTACTTGGAGACTTCAGTGCAAGTGTTGCATCTAATGCTGAGATCTGGCCTGGGATTCTGAGTAGGCCTGGCATTGAACATATCAATGACAGTGGTCAGACAGTTCTTAAGCTCTGTCCTAGTCAAGGCTTATTGGTGACCAACACCTTCTTTGCTGGTAACATCAGAAGCAGAATGTCATGGAGACACCCAAGGTCCAAGCACTGGCATCAGCTAGACTTGGCATTGACAAGACGTACTCACTTGAGACACACCTTGTACACATGACCCTTTCAAAGCACAGACTGCAATGCAGACAACTCCCTTGTCTGCTGCAAAGTGAAATTTCAAGCTAAGAAGATCCACCAAAATAAACCTGCTGAATGACCTCTTATTGACTTGTGCCAAATCAATGATCCTGTCAAGAAATGGTTTCTCAATTAAGCAGCAAAGTCAGTTGGATCAAATGAGACTGCATCAGATGCATGGAAAGTTGTGAAGATAAGTATGTACAATGCATCAATCAAGGGTTTTGGAAAGACTACTGAGAAAAATGTCAACTGGTTTGTAGACCATTCAGAGGTACTGCTGCCATTCATTGAGAAGAAAAGAACTACCTACAAGTCTACTACTACTGATTTGCTCAACAACCTAAGAGAAGCTCATAAGACTGTTCAAACAGCTTCCAGGAGGTATGCTAAAGAATGTTGCTCCAAGCCCATTCAACATGCCACAGAGGGCCTGGCTGGGGCACAAGGGTGTTCCAATACAGGCTAGCCAGCAGGCAGCCCCCACACTAAAGCACCCTTATGTCCCAACTGGCCAGGTCAGCATCTATTAGGGCTGTGTGAAAGGGCACCATTCCATTTCGACTTGTGTTTTGATGTTTCACCAGAACAGCGTTTCATTTCAAATTTTGTTTCAATTTGAAACTGCTGTTCCATTTCGTTTCGTCGAAACAGTTTTGCTGTTTGGATGCTGTTTTGACATTTTGCCCATAGGCTATAATGGGGAAGCTCAAACCAGTCTGTAACTTTGTCATTTCTGGCTGGATTTGGATGAAACTTGCAGAAATGGTAGCCTCTTCTGAGGGCATGAAGCTTGTCAAGTTTCAAAGAGGTAGGTGCAGGGATTTGGGGGAAACTGTGCCTCAAGCTGCTGACAAGCAAAACTCATGACATGGGTGACACTGTGTGTGTTAAGGTGCAGTAAGGTGAAAACTGCAGACGTGCTAGCCCCTACTGAAGCCACGAAGACTTCCAGCTTTCAAGGAGATAGGTGCAGGGGTGTTCTGGGGCCCTGCACCTCTGGTTGCTGACAGGCAAAACTCGTGACATGGGTGCTTCTGGGACTGTGTCTGTCTTGGGGCACAGGGGGTGAAAGCTGCAGGCATGGTAGCCTCTGCTGTGGCCATGAAGCCTGCAAGCTCTCAAGGAGATAGGTTCAGGGGCCCTGCACCTCTAGCTGCTGACAGGCAAAACTTGTGACATGGGTGGGTGACATTGTGTGTGTGTGTGTGTGTTTGTGTGTGTGTTAAGGTGCACCCTCACTCAACTGACACCCAGGCAGAAAACAGGGCAATTCAAACAATGCTGAGTTTTATGGCAGTTTTTTCCATCCCTCCCCCAGAGCACTGGGATTGGAAGAGACCTCAGGGAAGAATGATAGTCACTGGCCAGCTACACAGTCAATAAGACAGCACTCCTTTCCCCCCTTCCTCCTTCTTCCCCCTCCCTCTCCTTACTTTAGTTTCTGTTTCCCTGCAGGCAAGCCCAGCTTGAGCTTTGAAACTCGAAACGTTTCAAAAATTTTGAAACGTTTTGACTGGCCTCATTTTGTTTTGAGGCTGTTTTGAAGCCCTCTGTTTCATTTCGACTTTGCTGTTCCGAGCTCAAAACAAGCTGAAACAGCATCAAAATGAAACTGCCAGCAAAATTTTGCACAGCCCTAGCATCTATACAAGTGTTGCTGCACACAAAAAAACTCCACAGCAAGATAGTACTTGTATTACAAGTACGATCATGCTTTGGAGTTTATCAATTTCCTGTGGCTTGATAGGGCTGCATGTGTAGATGCCAAGATGTTTATTTCGGAGCTAATTAGGGAACTATGCAGGAAGTGTCTTGTGTAGATGCACCCAACCTGTCCAATATTGTACCAAATAGCAACATCAAATGCATGCAAAAATGTAACCTATAGGAGCTCTTACAATAATTTCTATCATCATCATTATTATTATTTAATATAGTATATTTAACATACCCCAAAGTTCATTGTTGTTGTTATCATTTGAGAGTTCCTAAACACGTGGATAATTAATTCTTCCTTCACAAAATCATGACTGTACTCAAGTTAATGGGACAGGATATTGAGTTCAATGAAATCAGAATTACTGTATTATTCTGTGAAGATCCTTGTTTCAAATGACCTTCTCTTTGTCAATCTTTGTTATTTTGTAAAGTTGTGGAAATTAACATGATATCATGCCATGCACACAATGTCATTTCTACTCACAGTCATGAATGATTCTTGATACATGAACTAATTTCTTGTCCAAAACTTCCATCATATTTTTTATGAAGAGACTAGAATCAAAGGTGCTGTATCTTGTTTTAACTCTATTGAAGTCCAAAATATATTTATATGAAATGAATGACAAACCTGAAGCAAGCAGACTTCTTTGGAAATCATTGCTAAGTCTTACAGGTTCAAGTGTTCCCTGTGCTGGGCAGTGAATCTGTGCATATATCCAGCTGCCTAATGAAATGCTCTCACCTCCTCTGGTGGATCTAGTGGAAATCAAGGCTATATTCTCTGTTGCATCCTATTATCTTGTGCAGGTTCCCTGGGGATGGAAAAGAAGAATGTCAAGGATATTCTATTTCAGACACAAGAATACTGTAGGCATGGTATACTATACCTGAGACTAATAATTTGGACTATGGAATATATCACCTTGAGGAAGAGAAAATGAAAAAAAAAATCCTGGGTTTTGCTGTTATCTGCATGAAAAGTAGAGACTAATAACATGTTCAGTGCATTCTAGTTTACTATAAAAATGAGTATGTATTATGCTGTTAGCAATTTCCATTAACTGGATAGCAAACTAAAGAATTTTCTTAAGTGGTGTTTGGTTTTTTGAGAGGTAAATGCACAGCATTTAAATAAAATACCTTTGATTCTAGTACTGTATGTTAGTGTATCTGTACAGACTGTTCTCTGCTTTATATCTTTTCAGTATCCAAAACATAATATTTGCTTTTTCAGATGTAGTTTTTCTTTATTAGTTGTGGAATCCATGTAATTTATTAGTTTAGGTTACAGATCTCTATTAATTTAAATGAACACATGTCAGTATTTTTTACTAAGATTATGGCCGTCTTCCAAAAACATTCTTTGCAAAGCAGTGAAGCATAACCAATATTATTTGTCACTAACAACTGATTAAGATAAAAAGGTTCTCTGTCTTGGCATTGGAGTTTTGTGGACAGTAAAAGGAGGAATGAGACAGGAGTGCTAAGGGTTGTAACTGCAGGCAAAATGAATTAAATGTGTTCCAGTTATAATGCCATCCCTTGTACCACTCACCACCAAATTTCTCCTTTCCTCCTCCTTTTATATAAAATGCTATCTCCTATATACCATCCTATGGGTCCATTCCTCATTACAGTTTAATACTCTGAGACTGTGCTTCATTACTTAACATTTGTGAAAATTAATGTCATCCTCTCAAATCCACACCAGTAAAATATCAATGTGCATTTAATATGGATAATATAGAAACTTATGTCCTGAGTGCAGCATGGAAAATTAGATATGTCACTATTCAATGCTTCTGGATGCCTGAGAGTGTAGCCACACTCCAGAATATTAAGGAGTATGAAATACTAAAGTATACCAACAAAAATACCTAGTGCAACAGAAGGGATTTGTTCCAGTTCTACATAAAAATTATGCTCTGGTTCAGCAGAAAAGGTTTGAGGAACCTGGATTCCTTTTTAAACATAAAAGGAGCTGCAATTACAGTTGTCTACAAAGGAAAGTTAAATAATTTGATGGATGCAAACAATTCTACGGGGGAAAGAAGTGGCCACATTATTTACAGTATTTACACAAATCCAAGACATATTTTTCCCCAACCATTCAACCTGAAGGGGAATAAAAGCCTTTCATCTTGGATTCAAATACAGGGTAGAGGGCAGGCAGCTGCTGCAGCTCAAGCTTCAGGCCCCACCCAGGTTTTGGGTTGGAGTTACAGCCTCTGCATCTCTGCCTTCCCTTCTCCCCCCACCCTCCCATTTACACTCAGTCATAGCTCTCACTATGGTCCAG
>NW_017728992.1:77559560-77567552 GCF_001723915.1 Gavialis gangeticus | reverse complement strand
TCCTGCCTTCCCTTCTCCCCCCACCCTCCCATTTACACTCAGTCATAGCTCTCACTATGGTCCAGCTGGTTATGGTTATGTAAAGGTGGGCACCATCCCAATTTTGCAATATTAACCAACAGCTGCAGTGTTGAGCATTTTGTTTGTTGTTTTGACAGACTAAGGATTTGGGGACTTTCACTGAGTTTGCTTTCCAGATGGAACCTGATCTCAGTGGTGTCTAGGTGGCAGTCTCGGATTGCTTCAGATTATGTGCATTAGGCCAAATCTAAATCCCCAAAGAATCTTTTCGGGCTCATGGAGACTCATAATGACTAGGAGTTTTAGCAGTTTGTGGTTGTTGAAAAGGGTATAGTAGGCTGACATTTAGTGATGCAGATGACTAGAAGCTGTTCTAAGTATCACTTAAATGTTTTAAAGAACAGTAGCTAGCTGTGTTAGTCAGAAGTCAGGCAGTCAGTGCTGAACAGCTGCTTAGAGACAAACTCATTCAGAAAGCTATAAGCTTCCACAGGTGGTAGCCTACATCATCAGATGCTATGGATGGACTTGCGGAGATACAGTGTCTGTGCTCTCTGCACGTCTGTTTACAGCACCTGATGAATTAGGCAGTCACCTATGAAAGTATATGCCTTTCTGAGCAAGGTAGCCTCTAAGGCACAATCCTGCCCTGTCTTAAATGTTTTAGAGGTGGAAAAGAATACTGGTCTTTGTCTTGCACATGAGTGTGATTGAAAGCCGTATTTTGTGCTGTGCACATGGTATTGTCTAAGATACTTATTTGCTTTTCAATCTGAAGGAGAATGTGTCATTTGCAGCTGTTTTTCATAGAAACTAACACTGCATAATTAACAGCCTCACATCCCTTTACTCATTAAAGTGCTGAGTTATTGGGGACCACGTGCCTCAGCTTTGTCATGTGTTTATTGGCACTTGCTAATTTCAACATATTGCATGTATTTTACTGGCAAGAAAGTTTGAATGTAAACTGATCTAATATTAGTGACCTAGGGAAGTGGCAGTTTCTTAAAGCTGTTCTAATTACCTGTTTAGCAAAGCTGAGGAAAAGAAATCTAAAGCTAAACATACCGACCATTTGCTCAGCAAATCTCTTTTGTTGCATCCATACAGAAGAAATTGGGACCCCAGAAAAGAGGGTGCATAAATAGATTCAGAGCAAAATATGCATATCAGATGGTAGGGCCCTATAGCTGCCTAGAAACCTGTGTGTCTCTGTGGAAAAACCAACATCTGTTTCAAGGATTATTGGTAAAATTGAAGAAAGTCAATTAAATCCCAAGGGATTTCAACAGGAGCCATTTAGAATAGAGCTGCATCACTTTGAATTGAGAAAACAGCTTGGCATCATCAGCAGATGAACAAGACAACACGGTGCATAATGAAGCAGAAGTATGAGAATTAAGTTTGACAACTTCTGGATTTTCCTATTAGTATTTATTTCATTAATTTAAGTGGCTATTCGGTTGCCCGTCTTTAGTCACATAAAATGTATAATGGACACTGGGCTCTAGTATTTGGAATTGGGATATATTCCACTCAGACACCTGTCACTGAAAGCTAAGCATCCTTTTCCCTTCTGTCTTGCTTTTCCACACTTAGCTAACCCTAACTTGGAGCTTTTATTACATTGCTTTTCTGGTAGCTGGCATTATACACCATGAAGGGACAGTTTCTCCAAATCCTGGTGTAGTCACTTTGTTTAAGAATAAAGTAGGCTAAAATTTCCTTCCACATAGTAAAATTATAAACTCCTACTTGAATTAGTTGTTTACTGCGTTGCATCTCAAGTGGTTAGTTAGATTTGTATTAAATAATGTAAAACTGTTTACTCGCTTTCACCCCCTTTTATAAATAATGAAAAGACAAAGCAACCAAGAACTGTTGCCTTTGTTTTCTCCTGGATTTCTTTTCCTGAAAGATAAGACAACTTTATACAGTAAAATTTATATAGATAACAAAACATTTGGTACAAAATGGATGTTGTCCTATGCTGAAAGCATCCGAGCAGACTTAACTAATGAAAATATAATTTAGACTGTGGACAGAAGTGACAATTAAAATGTTTTGAATACCTACAAAATGTTCCAAAAGCATCTTAAAAGACCCAAAATCTTTACCTCATTTCAACAGATACTTTGGGGGTGCCACAGAGGCTGTACATGTGCTCTTGGCTGAAATGATTCCTTTATGAAAATAATTCAATCCTATTTCACTTGGAAAATGTTGAAGTTACTTCTTTCTGCACCCTTAGAAAGTTATCCTGAATTGTACATGACAGTAGAAAACATCAACTCCCAATTAAAGCCTGGGCATCTCTAAATCACTTTAAAAAAGAATGAATGAACTCACTTCAAAGTTTTATAATAAATCAAAATCAAAGATGTGAAATTCACCTAGTAAACATTTTGGCTCAATGCCTTGTTCTAACTGTATCTTGAGCTGTGTGAAATTCTATTTTCTGTTCACAGACTTATTACAGTTAATACAGATTTTTCACAAAGATCTAAATTTGGCAGAAAGCATTGGTGATGCGTAGGGGGTGCACGCTGGGGCATGCGCACCCCTTGAGATCGGCTGTGTACCCCTGTGCACCCCCTGGAAGCGCCAGCCACAAAACTGGAAGTGAATTTGGTGATTGGCCGCTGGGGTGTACCCTCCCAGACACCAGTCACCCATGGCAGAAAGTGAAAAATGGTTAGAACTAGCACTGATGATACTAAGGCATAGCACACCAGCTAATTTATGCTTGAAGGCAGCTTTGGTGACTGCTGAAATTAATTATCAGAGTGGCCTGCTGTTTAAAAATCCTAGTAATTTTCTGGTAGCCCCCGGGAATCTTGGAGTTGCGTCAAGAAATATGAGAAGTCACATATAGGTCACATTTCTTAGATCCAATTGATCTACTTATCCCCCAACTTCTTAGATCCAGTTGATCTACTTATTGTTAGTTTCCTCACCTCATTAGATTCCACATATGTTGTGTATTGGATAAACTCAACTCTGTCTTTCATTCTGTCAATATGACTATATAACCCATTTACACTCAAATTCAATAGAACTTGCTCCTCAAATAGTAAAGTTGTTTAATAAACCTGTCAAAAGCTTTAATTTACGTATCTCACATGTAGCAGATGGCTAGTTTTATGTCTTGGTCTACACTTTACAGAATGAGTGGAACTAAAAAAAAAAGAGGGCTGTATTTCAGGAAGGACCTATTTTGATGGACCACCAGAATCCTCTGGAATGCAAGATGCATCAAAAATAACAATTTGCATGTTCTAGAGTCCCCAGCAAATATGTAAATCTTGTTGCTTGGTTTACTTAATAAAGTACACAACCATATCACTTCATGCTAATATACATAAGTGCCAGTAGAGATGTTTAAACCTGCCCTTTGCCAGTGAAGCATACAATTTTAAATAAGGATTACAGATCATGCATTTGCCATGCTAGTCCAGTTCCTGAGTTAAAATTCTTCTTCAGCAAAGTTAAGTTAAATTGGAACAGTTTTTGTAGTGTGTAATTCCATTTGGCTACCAAGCAAGATTACAAAAGATATAGGCCGTGTGTAGATGAAACGAGAGGCGTGTGCATGACACTTTAAAGCAGGCTCTTGCACAGCTTTTGCACCGCTTTAATGGTGTCAGTGTTTGCACACGTTGGCAGCGTATTGCACATTAATTCCAGCCACTGTAGGAAATTTGGTGGTGGAGCTGTGTATCTAAGTATTACATAGGCACTAGGACAGGAAAGAGCTGGGAGTTTACACCCTACTCCCCACCCCCCTTTACCATTTTTTTTCAGCTGGTTTAGGCATCTCTGCATGGTAACTATTGTGAATCCCTTCCATAAACAAAGTAGCTTCCCTTTTTCTCCCCATGCACCATCTAGAGAATTTTAGTGTCTCATTCAGGTTTGTGTATTTCACTTCCAGCGTTAGGCATCTAAAAGCTATGTATGGCAACAGTGCACGTTGTTATATGAGAGCTCCTTTCTGCATCTTGGCGTATGTGACTGACTTACAAGTAATATTAAAAAACACTAACATATGGCAAGATGTGTTCATGTTTCATTATTAGACCTGAATATTTGAAATCTGAGATAAATATACTTAATGATTTATTAGGCCCCTACACATTACACTTATTGTACAGTTAACTGGTTAATTGTGCAATTATCTAGAGACCAGCTACATGTGCAAAGTAGGTATCACACAATAAAAAGCTCCAACCAGCCATAAAGTTAGACCTCAAAAATGTGTACTAACTTTTACATGGTTGCTATCAAGCTTGAATTTGCACATGTAGCAGGGTCTCCCTTGTGACTGGGAGTCCTGTCAGATGCCAGAGCTCCCAGCTGCAAAGGTGAACCATGGCCAGTGTATAACCCCTGCGCCCGAGGGATGGTGGCAGCTGTGATTTCCATGGTCCAGGGATTTTATGCACTCTGGAGCCCTAGGGATTACAGCAGCTGCATGAAACCCCTGAACCATAGGGATCATGGCTGCCACTATCCCTAGGGCTACAGAGTATAGGAAAGCCCCTAGGGCTGCACAATTGCCACAGGGGTGATCCCTGTGGCCCAGAGGTGCAGGAAAACACACAGTCCTGATGTCCTGGATTCTCTCTTCCCTCGGGCCAAGTTTTCATGCACCTTCAGGGTGCAGAAATCACCACATCAGGGATCCTCCAGCCCTGGGAGGGGTGGGACTCTGCCCTCAACTAGTGTGTGTGCTACTTGCTGGTTCAGGGGAAGCCTGGGATTGGGTTCCCTCTATAGTAGCTATAGTTTTAACCTTTAAGCAAGATGAGATCTAATGCACAATCCCACAGTCCCACCTCTTGCCATGTGTGTGTGGTATGGCAGGAGGTGCGATGGTGTGAATCATGGCCTATATCCCATCACACCCTTACCTGCACATGTAAGCAGGGGGGGAGGGTGTTTATTCCAGAAAATGTAAGTAGATGTGTGTACTTCCATTCATGTTGTGCTGTTTCAAAATAAAACAATTCAAGTCAAATTCAGGAGTTACCAAGCTTAAAAAAGCCAAAGTTATCAGAATCCATTGCATCCCAATGCTATCCATTATCCATGTTTGCTTCCCTCGGGGGGGGGGGGTCTCATTTGCATTTTAAAGTCCTCCATTTGTCCAAGCACCTATTCAAATAAGTTGTATGTCTTGTTGTTTTAGGATATGATAGATGGGACTAGTGAAATGAATTACAGTAACTTGCAAAAGTTTTGGATATACTAGAAAACCTGAGGAAGCAATACTTTATAGTGAAAGGGCTTGCTTATAGCAGAGAGAGAGTGCATAACTCATAAAAAAGAGTAATAAAAAGGTGTTATATGGTTATGCAACTTTGCAAGCATGACTAATAGATTCAATGCTTTATAATTCCCCAGATACAACAACCTTCATATTTTTTTTCTCCTAGTTTATCCTAGTTGCTCTGGATTTTCATGGGTTTTTGTCCATTCCATTTCTGCTTTGTGCCGAAATAAGCTTTTGCCAATGCCTGAATTAAGAAAAGAAGATAGGAAAAAGAATATCCTGAAAACTGGAACTGAAACACTTTCTGAAATTCAAAAACTGAGTTTTGTTACTTGTAGGCTAACCACTGTATTTCTGTGCTAGGAAATACTAGAAGTTTGTCTGAGGCAACATATAGGAGAATCTCAAGTGAACATGGGTTCTTTTGGAGAAAGCTCTTCTAGGTGTCATCTGGACAGGGGATCTCCAATCTGGGAAGTAATCAGAGAGATTCAGTGGATGCGTCAGTCTTCTCCCAGACCAGTCAGCTGCTCCTTGCTCCCTTGGGCAGAAAGGTCACCTTGCTCTTCCTTTGTTCTTCTCCCAGTGATGGGAGCAGAGCAGAGAAGCAGCTGCTGCTTGTCTTTTCCTGTCCCTCAGCTCCCAGCTCACCCTGCAACTAGGGTCCCTGGTCTGGAAAGCAGACAAGGGAGGTTGCCCCTCTGCTTCAGTCCTTTCCAGGATCTTAACAGATAAATAGCATCTAAAATATCCAGGACAAATGCCTGTCCAGCCTGTTTCAAACAAGACTGGACAGAAAACCCTTTCATGTAACTACCAGGTGCAATACCTGAAAACATCAAAAACACCCTAACTTGCCAGAAGAAAGAAGGGCGACGAATGCTCTGTCAGTGTCCTGCCATTGCAAGAACATCCCAACCCACTCTTTTAAGCTTATCCAAATATATTCTTTGAAGCTAATTTATGGGTAAAGAAAGATATATCAATAAAGTGTTCATTACATCTATATCTGCAATTATTTGGCTTCTATTTTATTAAAGCGATGTCCCTACAGAGAAATGCCTCAGTCACTAGAAAGTACCCACTCCTGATTTTTTTTTAAATTGTTGCTGCTTGCCCGTTACCTTTCTATCTTCATTTTTGCTTCTTTCTCAGCAAACTTTAAGAAAAGATGGCCTTTCACCTTGAAGATCAAGGTCACACTGTAATAGATGACTTTTTTGGGGTTCTCTTCCACCCTATCAGGATACTGCATACCAGAGGTGTAACAAAGCTTCTGGGTGCTGGGAGCAGCAGAATGTATGGGGGCATCAGTGACATCTGGCAGCAGCTGTGCCACAGGTACAAGTGTGTGGCTGAAGTTCCACATATTATTTTTCTTTGAGTGAAAAAAAAAGTTGGATGCCTTTGATATAAATTTAAAAACAAAATAATGAAAACTTACACAATCAGCCAAAGCTGCTTTTTCTATTCTTATTACACCTGCAAATCCATATAACTACCTACCTAGATAACCCATTTTTGTAAACAGAAATCTCACCCAGAATGCCTCAGCTCTCCTACACTACCTGACAGCATATCTAGCTTTTCAGTAGACTGCTAACAGGACCCTCTCCTCCCTGCCCTCCTCCCCCCCAATCCCAGGCCATTTTGGACCTGGGTTGAAGCATATTTCCAAAAAAAGATTTGTTTATGGAACACTTTTTTTCCTTTATTTTATGCCAACAAGATTGTAGCTTGAGTAGCATAGGTACTCTCTTGTTCTCAGGTGTAGTACTATGTCTGAGGAGATTACTGTCAAGTAGAAAATTTTCCCCTGGCCATTTACTTTAGAACCAATATTGTAAAATTCCCATAGAAAGCAACAGACAAATGGGCAGAGCCCAGAGCAGTTGTTTCTTAAACAGACTTCTTTGTCCTGTATTAGCTTCAGCTTCTAAACAGGTTTAAACTGTATGATTATTTAAGATACACAATACAGCTACAGTTTTCTGATTTCATTATTCTGTTTTATGGATATATGCAGGCATTCTCTTTATGCATGATTTAACCTCATCAGGGGTAGGTTGATCTAAAGACCCACTCATGCCAGCATTCAGAGGATTTCATTTGGCCAAAAAATGGCACACCCTGTTGTGTCTAAATTACTAGCCATAGTAATTTAGGGCTCCTATACATGTGCAGGGAGCCTGCTCCGACACACCGGAAATCTGGTGCATCACATTAAGTGAGTCTGATGGAGCATAGAAATTAATGCACTCTAGCAGACTCTAGTGCCAATGTGTATCGGCATCCCCATGCTGAAAAATGGTGGTGGGGTGCTTTGAACTGAAGCTCGTTCGATGAGCTTTAGTTTAAAGCACCCTGCCACCATTTTTCAGCGTGGGGGTGCTGATGCATGTGATATTTGGTTACTTTTAACTAGTGTGGCTTGCTAATTAAAGTGTCCACTCCCACACCTCCCAGAGCCTGTGTCAAAAATGCCCTTAGAGGGGTTAACCTGATCTAGCAAATGAGCGGACAGGTTTGCATCACGTCCACATGGCTGGGAAAGCCTGGCAGCTCACCCCAGCCCCCAGGCTGTGCTATTCCTTCCTGCAACCTGATCTTGCCCAGGCTATTTTTAAGCCTCTATCCTGGTGCCCCCCTTCCCCCCCGCCCTCCCATGGGCCTGCAGTTCTGAATCTGGTCAAGTT
>NW_017728992.1:77544501-77554560 GCF_001723915.1 Gavialis gangeticus | reverse complement strand
AGGCTATTTTTAAGCCTCTATCCTGGTGCCCCCCTTCCCCCCCGCCCTCCCATGGACCTGCAAATCCTTCCCCCAACCTGAGTTATTTATGTTGGGCTGTGGTGAATGGTTGCACATGCAACCCTCAGCAGCAGCAAACAGCTGCATGCAATGCTCCCCTGTGTAGGTTTAAGCAGCTTAAAGTAAGCCACCTAAACCTACACTACGTGTGGTAACTGCTTATTCATAATTTATATGTGTAAGATGGACTTCAGTAGCATTTTGACTTTACTCCCACAGAGGGAGAGCACTTTAGGAATTAAAAGGTAGAGTGGCCTAACGCAGCTGGTTCCTATATACTCTTTGCAATGGAGTATCAAGCAGTGAAATGTATGGATATGCTTAAAACTTTTGGGGCAGGCTTTCTCTGGGGTAAACAACAAGTCTTTCCCAGAACATGTATATCTCATGTATTTCCCACCCAAATGTTCCTTCTTATCTGAAGACAAACTTGGTGATGTTTGGATACCTGTATCTCACTTCTAAACATTTCTCTGGCCCAGCATTGTTTGTCTGTAAATACATGACATGGTTGTAGGGTACAATTTTGATTCTGCAGCAGTATATATCAGTTCTTTGAAGCCTCTTTCTTTACGTATAGGAACACTGGAATATTGAATAGTTCCAGTTTAGCCTTATACACAAGAAAATCAGTTTAAAATAGCAGAAACGACACAGACTGCTGCTGGAAAGAGAGATTGGCTCTCAGAGAAGAGAAACTTTTAAAAATGATCACTTTTCTCCTTCAACCTATCTCCTCTTCCCACTCAACCATCAGCTGCCTCCTTTCATGCTTTCCCCATAGGGTGCCTTATTACATCTGTCACCCCAGCCATCTCCTCACACATACATACATAATATAATGAGCATTGGACTCTTGTTTCAGCTATGAGCTCCCAGGTCTGTACTGATGAGTGGTTACATAGCTGTGACACTTCAAAGCTGCCCAAATGGCATATGAGACTGTTGCCTGTACCCTGCAAGGTCAACACCTAGATCTGTGCACTTCAGTCCTCTCATTTATGTGCCTTTTCCCCTTCTATTTTGCCTGTGTCAGCTCTTGGCCATGCAATTCTTTAGTGGGTAAGCTATTCTTATTAATGAATATTTCAATGAATGAAGAATGAATCCAAGATTCTTTGCTCTTGTTCCCATTAGTCTTCTTAACTAAGACCTCAACTTCACCTCTGAACCAGAAATCCCCATCAGCTGAATAAAACTTTCCCACAGTGTCCTCTTGTCTTCAGATCTTTCTGTTACCACTAATAGGAAACTGATTTCATTCTTCTCTGGTGAAATCCTTTTTCTTTCATACTTTTTATTTTAATTACCCCATTTCCCCCAATTATGGCCTTTATTCAGGTCAGATTATGGCTAGATTCTGTGGGGAGATACAGTGGGAGAGTGGGGGGTGAGGCACAAGGAGGGTTTACATGATTTACTATGGAGTTATGCCTTGCTTCACTTAGATGTGTAAGTCAGAAATTCATAGGTCTCCCATGGTTCTGCACCGAGCTGGTCTGCCTTAGGAAGGAGCACATGTTGTAATCCCTCCGGGCAGAAACGCTTCATGTCAGTGATAGTTTTTCTCTGAACTACCCTGACCCATAGTGCTTTAAAGACAGAACCCTGGCCTCTCCCTACTCCAGAACATGAGGTGCAGTCCTTCTCAATGGGAAAGTAGGACTGTATCTTCATGTGCTCCTTTGCGTCCAAATGGTTTAAGTTACTATCCTAACTGGCAGTCCATTTTCAAAGGGTTTGCTTATTTTTCATTTTTCAGTACATATAGATCTAGTGTTTGTTGTCTCTTTTTCTGCAGTGTTGGCCACCAGTGAATTCTCTTAGCTTCCTTAAGCTGGGTGTCCTTTTTCAGTTGTCCTTTCTCCTCTATAAGGAAGGCTCCTCAGTCAAATGTAGGGTTAAATTCAGTTTTGATGGAGTTCTACTAAAACCAATGCTTACTGCAAGATTGAAATGTCTAGATATTTGAAATTTGCTTTTATGATATCTTCTTAAAACATTCTTCTTTGCTCTCCACTGACACATTCTACAAAGTGTGAGGGATGTTACAGAAAATGGGCATTTTGAGATGAAGTGCATAACAATATTTTCTCTTTATTTATCTTTCTTTTTCCAATTCCAAAGTTTATTAGCAGGGGAATGAGTGTCAAGATTAGAAACATTATGTATTATTCTTTTTACTACATATTATTACAGTGCTGAATTGTACAATTGAAATTTGAATACCTGAATAGCCGTATCATTGTCAAGTTACCAAAATAGAATCCAATTTTCATCACTTTAACTTTTAGCTTTCTAGAAGGTAGTCAAATGTATTACTTCCTGAGTCATTTTTTTCACATCAGCAAATGAATTGCACTCATCAGCAAATGAAGTTATTAGGAGCATGGCAAATCAATGAACTAAATAATATGTGCTATACCTTACACATATCCCAGCCATTCTAACCCAGAGAGTCTGTAGCACCAATTTTGTGATATTTAGACTTCATTAACATTTACTGACTCTTACTATTTTAAATCTAAATAGCAATTAGATGTCTAATTTATTCCTCAAACAAAATTATTTAAATAAAATCTATAAGAAATCTGGTGAAATGCTGCAAGTTAATTACTTGTGTCTCACCTCTGTAAAATATCTTGGATGCAAAGTTTTGGAATATGCAAATTTTTCTAGGAGTTCTATACTGGCATCTGTTTTCTCAGGATATTCCTGAGGCAAACTTATGGTGCCTGAGGGTTTGTTTTTAAGGTTAGGCTTTTGGCAGACTCTCTGGTCTTTCTGGATGTCACTTTTCTTAGATTCACCTCTGAATTTGAATCCTTTGCCTGTTGTGCTGCTTTGAAAATTAGATTGTATGCAATCCCCATAGACAACTCAATGCTAGGAAGAGGATGTAATTTTTCCGTTATTTTATCTTTTGTGTTCATTGAATATAGTGTTGTCAGAAGTAAAGATATATAAAATAATCATCCACCTATGTTAGTCTTTTTTGTGAATTAATCATGTAAGCTTATCTTTTCCTTTTATAAAATTATACAGAATAGAACAGAAATCATCTGCATCTTTAGAAAAATGAAGGAATGACAAAAAGTTCATTTTTAAATTTATAACTATATTGTCTTTTTACTAAGCAAAAAGTATAGGAAATACTAAGTTTGATATGTTATTTTCATTCGCAAACTACAAACTACAGTAAATTTAAACATACTTTGACTTTCTCTGTCCATTTAAGATCAAATGGAAGAAAATCTAGTTTGTGTATTATAGAGGAAATAACTATTCCCCATACTTTTTGTAATTTCTTTGGCTCATGGGATCTTAAGTTGATAAAATGAGACTGGGGCAGGGATCCTGGGTTACTCTTTACCATGTCTGAGAATCTGTGGCAGTTCCTACAGGATTACATTTTCTAGAAATTTGGAGGGGTAGAGAATGGCAAAGATGGCAGCTGCTTTCATACCAAAGGCATGTGAAAAAGGGTACTTCAAGCAGTATTAATATTCAGTTGAGTCACTGAAGCTGCACCTGTGAGGGGGTCATTAATATTTGCAGGGCAAAGCAAGGAGTCAACAGGTGAGTGATGGGAGGGTGCATAGGGTCCATAAAAATGGCAATAGTTGGCAAGAGCAGGAGTTCTGTGGTGGCCATATGACTGAATTTCCCCATAGAATGAAATACTAAGACCATGACCAGAAAATAGAATGAAAACATAGAATAATAGAAAATGAGGGCTGGAAGGGACCTCAGGAGGTCATCTAGTCCAACCCCCCACTCAAAGCAGGACCATCCCCAATGCTTTTAGAGAAATATAGAAATTAAATATAAGGTGTGACTGACTGTGTATACACATAAATTCATGTATATTAAATAATTTCTTTTAATGGAAGGTTTTTGGAGAGAAATCCTTCCTTTCTTCCAAATCCTGGCCATTAGAATTTAGCAGTTTCTTTTACACGTTAACATGTATTTTATGAGAATGTGTTCATTGAAGCCATATCTCTCCTTGATGAATGTAAAGGAATCCCTAAAGCAATTTTTGTTTAAAAACTAGGAACTACCATATTTGGCTACAACTTTTAACATTGCTTCGACATCTGAAAGTTCTCTTTCTATTTAAAAATGGTATTCTAACTTGAATGCATTTCACATCTATATTGTCAGGGGTGTGAAACGTGAGCCATAGGCCAGAGCCTCCCTATCCAGCTTGTATGGTTACTGGAAGTTGGAGGGTGTGGCCTGCTATTGAAGGTGGGGCCTCTTTGTCCTGCTGGTCATGGCTGTTGGCAGCAGGCTTGGGTCACAACTGCCACTACCCTCAAATCCTTGTTGTAACCCTGGGCTCCTGCCACTACTGGCCCTCTATCCCTGGACTCCTGCTGCCACTGGCCCCCCTATACGAGACCCCTCACCACCTCTCGACCCGCTGCTGCCATCTCTGGACTCACTGCTACCCCCATGGTGGCTGTGGAGACTATTCCTGTGCCTGATGTGAGTCTGATTTTGAAAGCTGATAGAGAGTACACATGGCTCCAGAATAGAAGCCTCATTTGGGACAATGCTGGGAAAGGTTCAGAGAACTGAAGGACATAGGCTGGAATAGTGTGTGGATAATTTAGCTGTTCTGTGCCCCAAGCCACCTGAATATTTAGTTTCAAATAAACTGCACTCTGTAGAAATTAGGATGTAGGTCATGTAGATAAAGGGAAGGTGGCTCCATTAAGTCTAAATGGTGTAGTGGTAATGCCCATCTATGGGCCTATTGCACTCTCCTGGGCATAATATAGAAGTTAAATTGAACAAAATAGCTTTGTGGGTCTGCTCCACTGCATGCTTAAAACTATGTGATTTTTTTTTTAACTCCAGAAATCTAGCTAGGAGTTTTGGAGCTATAGCATATATATATGAAACAGCTTGAGCCTGACAGCTCAGAATTGAACTTCACCCTCAAATCAGAGTTAAGAACCAGATTGTATCTTCCATTTTTGGTTTAAGTTGCAAGTCCATCACAAAAAGTCAGGTAGACAATAATTTTGTGGAACCCAGGCCCTCAGGGAAGTCAGCCTAATCTCTCTCGTTCTGTTACTTCATTTTGGCTGAATATACTGAAAGAGATAACTGGTCTATGTAACATCCTATGACTGTCTTGTGCAAACGATTACATGAGTTACTTAAAAATTGCTTTTATCATAGTACTTAAACATATTCATTAAAATAAATTTTAACAAGCGACTAAAACTGTGACGTATCTAAAACTATAAAATTTGTGTAATATTTCCATATTGATCCTTACAAGAGCATATTTCTTAGACTAATACATTTACCTGCAGATATCATTAACAAGTTGAGAAGCTGCTGTTGAAAATTTGTTCTTAAACGGATGTATAGTGAATCTGTGAATGCCTATGCTGTGCCATAGGGAAGATAGACATTAAACTTAGATCGTACTAAATCTATCGTAAGTTAAGTCATTTTAAAGTTAGAACATGTGGCGAGCAGTCGCATATTAAGGGTTAATACCATTTTTGGCCTGCACAGTTCTGACTTGCCATTAGAGGGCTGGTGAGAAATGATGTGCTGGAGCCAGAACACCTGGAATCTATCCCTCCTCTGGGGCAGGGGGTTGTGATTGGTGCTAGAGGGCTGCAAATTTCTAGTTTTATCTCTGTGGAGAAAGTTTGAAGTTACCCTAACACAAGCTGGGTATCATGGTCCAAAGTTAATGTTACTTCATCTGATGTGGCATAACTTTGAGATTCTCAGAGGCCATTTAGCATGAGATAACAAGCATGAACATGTGGATGCTCATGTTTTAAGTGCTGTTATGGTCTACATGTAATGTGTAAATTCAACCATAGACTATACAGACTCCATTTAGATACCCAATATGAATGTGATTGTCAATGTGATAAATGGGAGTCAGGTAACTAACTTGTTTAATAATTTTCCTTTAGCCTGTCCTAAATTCTGACCACCAAAACATCTCTGGATCTTATTCTAACATTCCAGATATCTTAACAGTGTTGAATACTTACCAGCCTTTTTATAATGAGATCTCATACACAGTGTAATTTCTTTCCCTCCAAACTGGCATTATTTTTTTTTAATGCCACTGATGCCTGAGATCCAGGGTATGCTTCTTCAATAATGCTGAAACGGGAGAAAGATGGAGTAGCAAAAAGAAGAGTCCTTCCTTTCCAAAGGGACACATAATACTCATTTATAGCCCTAAGATGTTAAACATTAAAACCATTTCAATTTTATTAATAGATAAAATGACTTTTAGAGATTCGACTTTTTTTCCCCTCTCTTCCTAAAACCTGTACAGCTAGGTTCAGTGAAGTCAAGGTACATGGCTTTACACAGATACAAAAAAGTCCCATTAAAAAGTTTAAAAGTTATTTTAGGATTGTTTTAAAGATATATATGATATTTAAACAGAATGATGTCAGTGTGATATGAGGTGTTAGCATTTTCTAAAGAAGATAAGGCTATGAGGTGCCCATTCTGTTTGAAGTTCCTATGAAAAGCCACCCTTTGTCATCTAATATATTTTTCCCAAAATTTTTTGCCTATAATTTCTTTATAGATTCATAAATTTGAGCTCAAAGGAACCATTGTGATAATCTAGTCTGACTTCCTTCACACTGCAGGCCATAGACTTTCATCCAGTAATTTTACTTAACAGCCATACTGAACATTTACTGTCCCATTTAAGACTAAAAGAAAAGTGACATAAATATATCAGCAGCAGTTCCTGAATCATAAGGTTTGATTTGTTATTTCTAAATTTGAATTTCTCTTATTTGTTTAGTGACTACCTTTCCTCTGTCCTAGAATGAGAGAGAGTAACAATTTAGTCTGACAACTGAAGATGTTATTTTGTCTCTACACTGGATTAGATTTTTCCAGGTTGGGATAATAAAATACCGTTTTCCCCACTGCACACCAACTGAAATAGTTGCAAGGGTTTTTTGTTTTATTTTTTTCCTTATTATCGTCTTCTTCTTTTAATATATACTTAACAGTAGAATTCCCAGAATGTCTATTACTGGTAGCCATTTTTCCACCTGAGTTCAATAACTATCACATCATAAACTTTTAAAACTCCAGATAAAACACCAAAACTTACAAAGACAGTTGGATAAGGAAGAAATAGATTACAGGCATGTGGGGGGGAAGGGACCCTGGAGTTCTTGCAAAATGTAGGCCTGACAATATTAGTAACTGTAAAGCTGGAAAAAACCTAGAAATTGAATGTTTGACAGGTGGGACAATGGAATTGGAGTAAGGTGACAAGGTTTGGCAAGTAGGAGAGGGAAAGAGTAGGTTGCATTCTCCAGTGGTGAAAGGATTTAACAGCTAAGGTGAGCGGTTTTCTTTCCTACTGGAAAGAATATCCCTATTTTCCTAAGCTAAGTACAGATGTTCAAGAAGCCTGAGGCAAAAGCACTTTAAGTATAGCACTTTACTCAAAGCACTTTAGATTAGGTCGGGGGGAACCAAACACACATGTGCTGGTCTCTTGTGGGGGCTCAGAGTGCTTCTGCATGTTTAAAGCAGATAGGTATAATGTCTGGCCCTAGTCTTTTTGTGGATTTGGAAAGCTCTTAGTTCATGTGGCTATATGTTACCTTTTATTTTTTATTCATTAAAGAAATTTATTTTAATGTGCCAGTTTACTTTTGATGCTGTTTATCATGTGCCAACATATATCAGTTCATAGTTTCTTTGCTCATTTCCTTTTCTGCATCAAGCAAAAAGTCTTACTAAAATAGGACATGAGCATGACAGCTGGCATTTTATCCAACGTACAATAGCTCTATGATAAATGTATCTGTTATATCAAATGTATGTTTTCACTGAGGGGCAAAATCATATAAATACAGCTCTGGGATTAAACCAACAGGAAGCTAAGTAGCTTTTGAAAGTTCAAAACATTTTTTTTACAACATTTCAAATACTTGTAAAAAATAATTATGAAGTAAGAAAAGTGTATACAAAAGTGGCGATCATTTGAGTGGTTTCAAAGAGTGATAAAAAAAAGCTTAAAACCAGTCACATAGGAGAATTCAGCATACATTAAACACTCAGTAGCAACAGTAGTTATATCAAAATATTACATTTAAATTGTTCTAACTAGGGTTAGGTCAATCTAAATGCCAAGCCATGCAGATATGGGGTTTAAATAAGGCTAAAACTGGTGGGCCCAATCTAAGTTAGTTTACCCAAATAAGTGAACTACCTTAGATAGGGAATGTGTTTACCCAATAGGGCTGTGCAAAGCTTCGACTTAATATTTGATTTGACAAATATTCGACATATTCGACTTTGAAAAGTGAAAGTCAAGTCGAATAGTAGTTGGTCGAATAGCTGTCAAATCGAATACCAGAAGTCAAATATTAACAGCACGGGTCGAATATTCAACAAAGGTCAAATATTCGACTTGCCTACACTGAATTCCCTGTGGGGGGAAAAGAAAAGGAAAGTAAGGGGAGGGAGGGGGAGAGGGGGAAGGAGTGCTTTCATGACTGATGTGTGGCTGGCCAGTGACCTGTCAGCATTCTCTGAGGTCCCTTCCACTCCCAGTGCTCTGGGGGAGGGCCAGAGAAAATGCATAAAAGGCAGCATTTTTCCAGCTCCCCTGCTTTCTGCCTTGGGGTCAGTTTCTGAGCTGCTGGTGTTCTCCAGCACCTCTGCGTCAGACCACGATGGCTGGAAGCCCTGATCTTTGACAGATTCCCTGCTTGCAACACTAGCAACGGGGATTTCTGAGAACTTGGTGCTTTTATTTTATAACTACTTTTCATATTAGTTTACGCTTATATTGGATGGGGTTAGTAGTAGCCTAGGATCTATTCTATATATAGGAATTTAGTTTACATATATATATATATATATATATTCATTCTTTCCAGCACACCAACGCTTGTCAATATATTATCTACACACACAAACACATTGACATAACATCCAGAAATCTAATCCCCGGTGCACAGCACACTTACAGGTTCCAGTTTACATACAAAGGAACACATTATGAAGCGAGATGGAAAGGCAGGTGGGCACACTGGCCAGCCTGTATGAAGGGGAGCAAGGGGGGTTGCAAGCCGGAGAGCTGCAGTTTCTCCCCCCACCAAACTCAGACGCAGCCTCTTCCTCCTGCTACAAGGGATGAGGCTGCTACAAGCAGTTAAGAGAGGGGAGCAGTAGTGCCACCAGAGCCACTGCCTGTGCCTGAGACTCTCATGTCCAGACACAGCAGCCAAAACCTATCCCACCATAACTGCAACCAGCACAGCAGCGCACTCCACCCCTGTGAGGGGGAGAGTTCAGCAGCATCCACAGATGCGCCTGCATGCCAGAGGGAAAGGCTTAGTACTAGCATGGTCTGGGATCATTATGAGCTGGCAGATGATCCCGCGTTTGCTATCTGCATGCACTGCTGAGACAGAATCAGCCAGGGCAAGGGTACAAAGTGCATGACCACCTCGGGGATGCTGAATCATCTCTGCAGGTACCACCCCTTTGCCACAGGAACGGCCCCCACTTGCTCCACAGCCCCCATCCCCCTACAGCAGAGGCAGGGCACCCTGGAACATTGGAGGCAAAAGGGACCAGTTGCAAATGCGAGCAAAGTCATCCAGACCACTGGGGAGATGCTTGCTCTGGATGGCCAGACCTTCACCTTTGTTTTGCAGCCAGGGTTCAGGCAGCTCCTGGCACTGCTGGCTCCATCCTACCAGGTGCCTGCACACACCCCTTCAGCAGGACGGTGGTGCCCTCCCTATACAGGGAGCACTTGAGGGAGTTGCTGCACAAGGCAGGTCAGTAGGTGACCATACACTTCACCTCGGACATCTGGAGCAGCCGGGATGGAGATCATGCGTACCTCTCCCTCACAGGGCACTGGTGTGGCCAGTCAGGCTGTCGGTGGGCTCTCCTTCATGCCAAGGTGATGGATGAGTCCCACACAGCAGCAGAGATAAGGGGGGC
>NW_017728992.1:77543289-77544339 GCF_001723915.1 Gavialis gangeticus | reverse complement strand
CCAGATCTTGCTGGTCCTCAAGCCCTTCCTCGAGGCCACTGAGACCCTCAGTGCTGCTGATGCCTTCCTCAGCCAGGTGGTCCTCATAGTGAAGGAGCTCCGCAGCCAAATGGAGAGCTTCCTGGGGGCCAATGTTCCTGGCTGGGGCAGGCTACTTTCACCAGAGGTGCAGGCACTGGTAAGGCAGCTGAAGGAGGGCCTTAGGAAAAGGCTTGAACCCTTGGGGTCCAACACAGTGCATATGCTGGCCGCCATCTGTGACCCAAGGGTGAAGGGCACAATATGTGGCAGTGAGACACTGAGTCACTGGAGAGAGGTACTCATTAAGAAAGTGACGGAGGCGGAATGGCAGAGGCGGGGGGAAGTGGAACAGGGGGATCCACTGCCTGAACATCCATGAACCAGTCTTCCTCTCCACCACAGGCACTGCCAATAGGGGCCAAGGTCATGGCAAACATTAGGGGGTCCAGACCCACCAGACCCCAGGATCAGGCAGACAGCCATCACACCACAGTGTCTGCCTATCTTGCCGAGCCTGTGGAGCCCCTGGACTGGAACCCCTTGGCTTACTGGGCAACCTGCAGCCCGACGTGGCCGGATCTGGCCACAGTTGCCTGGGATTACCTGTCCTCTTTACCAGGTAATATTTGATTTGACGTAGTTGCCCAGGAATACCTGTCCTCTTTACCAGTCTCACCTTACCCCCTGTCTCTCATCTGCCACAACTTCAATTTGTTTTAGGTGCAGTGAATTATCACTGCCAGGCTTAGGTAGTTTAAATCAATGTACTACTGTGATAAACCCATTTTAAAGGGAGTATGTTCTTGATAGATAGAAGTGAAAGAAGGAGCATTTTATTTTCTGATCTGGTCATAAGACCCCAGCCAGGTGCCTATCCAGTCTCCTCTTGAAGATTTCCAGGGAAGTTGAGAGCACCACCTCTCTGGGAAGCCTATTCCAGGCTCTGGCCACCCTTACAGTGAAGCAGTTCTTCCTAATATCTAACCTAAACCTATCCTCCCTCAGCTTGTGGCCATTGTTCCTGGTGAC
>NW_017728992.1:77518198-77538289 GCF_001723915.1 Gavialis gangeticus | reverse complement strand
TCTTCCTAATATCTAACCTAAACCTATCCTCCCTCAGCTTGTGGCCATTATTCTTGGTGACCCCAAGGGGGGCCCTGGTGAACAGACTTTCCCCGAGTCCCTGCTGGTGGCCCCTGATAAGGTTGTAGGCAGCCACAAGGTCCCTCCTCAGTCTCCTCTTGCAGAGACTGAAGAGATTCAGGTCCCTCAGCCTCTCCTCATAAGTGTGAGTGGCAGTGTAACCACCCTCTTTGTACCTTGTGCATGTCAATTCATTTTATTTTTGGTTGTCGTTTCTTGACAGTGTGCATTGCATCCATATTAGCTGATGCCTGATAGGGCTTGGAATCACTTCTGATTTCCCTTTGTTGCTGCTTAAATCCGATCAGTGGTTGGTGGGCTTATGTGACAGCCTTCTGGCATGTTAAATCAGTGTCCAACTGTAGTCTGTGTGAGAGCTCTTCTTTGTGAAGACATACAACTAAGCAGACCCTGATTAGTTCTTCCTTGATCTCCCCGTATTAGCAATGTATAGCCACTGTATGCAAAGATATAATAAAGCTTTCCACAGATTTTGAAGGCTCCTGTTTATGGAGACTGAAACTAGCTCATTCATAAATCACATTTTTTTTTTGCCCCCAAAAGGTTCAGTTTGTGCCTCTACCACATCAGCATATTGCTTTTTCTCTCCGTTTGTAAGAGACAGTGATATCAGAATTTAATCAGACTGATTCCCCATTGAGTAGATGGTAAGGTTCAGACTTTTTCTCTAGACACTTTCCTGAAATGGTTAAAACACGTGATCCTTCTAGGCCCATTCCAGGGGATTGGAAATCAAACTATTCTGGTGGTGCATTTAGCTGCCTGCATTGTCTCTGTGGTCAGCCTCTGTCCTAAGCTGGACTCAGCCGCTGCTGGAGCTTGATCTGTCATTTAGGAATCACCTGATTGCTGACTGACATTTGTATTCTTGTTGGTGGCAGGATTCAGCCACTCCTGATGCTATATGCTTTCTCATAATTCAGGAAAAGGCATGGAGACCTCTTGCTCTCAAAAGAGCTTTATTGCAACTGCTAACACACACGCGCATGCATACACATGCACACAAAGATAGCAGACAGCTTCCTGCTGATGTTATCACGTCAGCCCTCAGGAAGGGTAAGTCCTGGGAACTTCTTTTCAGCTCCTTAAAGAATGCCATTCTCTCACAACTTGCAAAACCATGGGAGCAAAGGGTAGTAGTGATAACTGTGTTATGAATTCCCTGCCTTGCCTCACCAATATTACAGATCCTGAATATTCAAAGAATCTGGAATTGCATAGGTGTAAGTAAGGACAGGATTTGACCTGTAAGCTCTGTTCTGGAGTACAACCACAGATTCCACTGGTGTGATACTAATGTGTCATAATTCACAGATAGTCCTCAGGAATTCAAAATCATTATTTTATATGGCTTAGATTCAGAGTTTTAGTTCAGGTCCATTTCCAGTTATAACCTCAAAAGATTGGGAGGACAACTTATGTATTCCAAGGGAGTCTTATGGTGGAAGTAATAATAATAAAAAAAGCTTAAAAAACCCTCCACAAGTGAGAACTACTAGAATAAGGAATAGTCTTCCTAGAGATTTGGTAAACTCTGTTACTTGATTGCTTAAAATGTAGTAAATATTTGCTCAAAAACATCCAGCAGGGAAAAATTCTGCATTGGAAGGGAAGGAGAATGGTCAGAATGATCTACCAGTTGAAGGCTTTTTATAGCTCCAATTTCTATGACTGTAAAAGTAAAGTATACAAGGTAATGGCAGGATATACTTCTCAAATACTTTTTTTCCCTTTATAAAGCTTGTAAGGTAACGTATATCAAATATTTTTATTGTAATAAAGTATATTGGTATTTTTATATCCCAAATGCCTCTGATTTATTTTTTAATTAAAAATATTGCTTGTTCCTGAGTGCTGGTATATATTGATTTTGAATTTAGCAGTTATATTGACAGATGGTTATTTGGACAAGAAATTAGTAAAATTCTCTGCCTCAGGTAAAGGACGTCCACTGTTATTGGCTTTTTGTTTTTGTAGGGGAATATTTATAGTAATCTATGTTCTTAAATAAATGATGAATTGGGCCATTTGCAAGATTATTTGCTCATTTTGTTTTTGCACATTTTGGAGTTTTTTTTGCAGGGCTGTTTAATTTCACGTTTTCCCCTTAAATAAGAGAAAATTACAGTAGTGTTTTAAAATTACTGCATATATTTATCTGAGGCAGAACAATTTGGGGTCCTTGTTTAGGATCTGAAAAAAAAAGAGTCAGAGTTTGTTATTTAAGTAGTCAGATCCAGGAAAAATTAAATTGTGTGACTATATCCCTGGGAATACAAGGCTGGTTTTTTCCTTGTCTTGTGAATTGCTATCAATTTGGCTGCCCACTAGCACATCAGTATCTGATTTTTCTTGAACAATATGTGCCATATATATTGCGAGACATCTTGTACTCCTTATATATATAATTAGTATTTCTGGTGAGATCCTGTCCAACCTACCATCTGTCCCAGTTTTCACACCCCGACATTGTCTTTTTATTTCCTTCTTACAGAAAAAGGCTCAGAAATATCCAGCTGGCTTCAGTTGGTTGAAATGCTTTTTTTCCCCCCATTGATTTATCAAAAGGTTTGTTCCTTTCAGTCTTTGTTGTATTAACTAGATGAGCAGCCATTCTGCTAAGATGAATATGCTAAAGTATGCTGTATGCTGTCTATATAATACCTAGATTTTAAAGAAATGTCCGGTCTTTTCTGTTGGTTTTTGTTACGTTCATGTTTGATATCTTGTTTTCACTGTTCTCTTGGCTAGATATTACACTTATTTGCAAGAAGGTTTCCTGTCTCCATGTTAACAAAGCTTCCAAAGTCTTAAAAACTTTTTATGTTCCTTATCAACATAGAGTATATTATTCCTATAATTTTGTGTATGTGTATATATGGATGCATACACACACACACACGCACACACACACACACACACACCATGTATAGTAGATGCATGGAATTGGTTTAGTGGCTTATTTAAACTCTGACTTTGGAAAATGGTTTTAGAAGTTACCTGTTGGGACGACATCAGATATGCATACTAACATAGCTGAACTAGGTAAAGACCACTCTCAGCCAGGGCACTATCAACCCACAGCCTTCCTAAGCTATACTTACAGGCTTCTAAAATGTTATCATAGTGGGGTTGCTATTCAGTGACAAAAGCATCCATGTGCTACTTAGAAATAGGCTAAGTAGAGATTTTTAAGCAATGTCCTCCCTCGGGGTTCAGTGCTCCCTTGAACTTGTTTAAACTATGTATAAATGGTATTCTGGTCACAGTCTTGAGAACCTTCAAGAATGTAGATGATATTTGCTAAGCAACAAAGGATAAAGCTTTTAAACAGATCAAAGAAAGCCTTAATGAAGGCATGAAGACCATCCACTGATATTGTGAAATGTGGAGACTTGAGATCATCATGATTAAGACAGGGAACCTATGCTACCATCTTAACTGTGCTAAAACCTTGTAACAGTTTTCAAGGGAAAGAGATTGGTGTTCAACCTATCTACCTTGTATCACTTTACAAGGACCAATTCGCACTGACTGTTTCTAAATTCAAAGCAGGAGTACCTTTATAAATAAACTTGCTGGAACTGCTTGGGAAGCAGTTTCAACAATGCTACAGGATTCAGCACTAGCCCTGTGATATTCTGTTGTAGAATACGGTGAACTCCTGACTACACTAAATTAATTAACGTTCGGTTGCACCAAACCATTAAAATAAGGCTAGGTGTAAGCAAATGGTAGCCAACTAGCCACTAATTCTGTCTAAAAGACTGCCACCTATGGCCCCTGCTACATGTTACATATATTATGCTATTAACTAGTTAATCACTCAGTAAATTTAGACCAGCCACATATGCAAAGTAAAGACTGGCCACAAGTGCAAAATAATTATCACACAACTAACTGGTTAATCTCGCAATAAATTTAGACCAGCCACATGTGCAAAGTAAATATCATATGATAAGAATGATTATCCAGCTATAAAAAAAGCCAACCAGCTATAAAATTAGTGCTTGAAAATGTGTAACAACTCTATAACTGGTTTCTATCCAGCTTTAATTAGAACATATACTAGGGCCCTAACATTAATCAACAAACTACTAGTATTAGAAAGAAAATTCTAAAGACCATGATGAATGAATTAATGTTTTCCTTGTTCAGTGACATACAAAATGCTTCTCACCATTATCTGACCAAGAAGAGAACCATTTGAACCATGCTACCCACCACACTTCTGGCAGACAGTCCAACATTATAAAGAGCAAAATGGTAAAAGAGAAACTTATTCCTCTGAATAGCTGACCTGGGTTCAAACTTCCGCATCTGTTGTAGGGGTAGTTGAATCATTTTAGATATGGAATGGGGAAACTATACCTGGAACCTTAGAGACAGCCCACTATGTGCAATTTAAATAGGATGAAGTAGCTGCACTGATGTAAACTGCCTTTATAATGGTGTAAAAGCAAAGTATTCACACAATATACAGCCACAAGCAGATATAGGAATATGAGAAATGAGTACAGATTATGTGGTGCATCATCCCGTATTACACAACACAGTTTTCTCCAGCTAAAGAGAAATTAGATGATTTAGCAATATACTAGGGGCCTAGGGATATATTATTCCATTCAAAATAGAAGCAAAAACAAATATAATTCTATAGGAAAGTGAACTGTGTTCATTTTCTATTATGTATGAAATGCACAACTAGGCAAAAATATTCTGTTTCATTAGTCCTGTTGTCATTAAATGTACATTTCTTTCAGATTCATGAAATAAAGTTTAGCCTTCTTGAGCATCTTGACAGAACATCCAGTGCTTCACAGAAAATTATTTAATCAGAGTTAATGTTTTTAGCTAGAGTTAAGACCAGTTTGTATTACTGTTAAATAGGAGCTACGTTACTATGAGCAGCTAAGAGGAGCAGAATTGCCAAAAAGAAGATGGCTCAACTAGTGGAACATCAAGACCATTAAAAAGAGAGTTCAGGTTGTTAACACCTATGAAATAAAGTGCTTAGAAGGAACCAGGTGGATTATAGTGAGCCATGAAGTCAGTGCTGCCTGAATAGAAATGCCATTGCCCCTCCCAGACAGTTGGTTTTAAACTTTGGGTGAATCAGGAAGCAAGAGGAGGTGGTGCCACTGAACCCCTCTGGATCTGATCCGGTGTACAGTCATATTCTAGTATAAGTCTTTATTTTCCTCTCAATTTTTTTTTTTAATTATATTGTGTGAAGGTTTAAACCTGTCCTCCCTAGGGGAGAGCTGGGGTCTCACATCTGACCAGATAGTCTCCTTTGAACTCCCGCCACAACTTTGATAGAAAAGGAAGGAACTGCAGATGAATTCGGTCCTATGAGACAAGTTTGCTGTCAGCTCCTGGACTTAGGAGGTTGATTTCTCATCACAGAGCTGCAACATCCCCATAACCTGCCCACACAACACCTGTTGTTATGAATACAGTCAGCTCAGTTCTTAGCTATGGGGGTCGCCTCCCCTGGACTGCCTTGGCTAGGCTCTCCGGATCTTGCTCTGGGTTCCTGGTGGCTTGCCCCATTCTTCCCTGCATGCATCCCAAGCCAACCATCACTCAGTTCCTCCCAGCCCTTACCTTTCAGGGCTGGGTCACCTAGGGGTGACACCCCAAACTCACTTTTGCATGCATCCCCGTCTCCTCTTTCTTGTAGATCCCCAGGTTTGCTGCTCACCCCTCCAGGACCAGACTCACCAGTGGAGATGCAGCTGATGTCCCATCTTCCTGATTCCTCAGGTAAACAGATCTGTGGGACTCTCCTTGCAGTCCCCTCAGATGGTTCCTTGCCCCTGCCACTTCCTCATCTGCCCACAGGGTCTCCAGCATGGGCTCTTCCTTCCTGGACCAAACCTGGTTGCCTCCTCAGCTTCCCTTTAATTTCCCCACACCAATCAGTTCCATTTGCCATGGCAGCTTCCCATTGGCTCCCTCTCCAGCAGCTCTTGCAGCTGACCGAGCTAATTATCATCCATATCTTCTGTGCAGTGTTTCCCTGACTCAGGTGTGCTGCCAGTACCAGATTTGCCCGTAACTTCAGGGTTCATTCATTTATTACAGTTACATTTCTGGGGTCTCTGTAATTCTATCAATGTATTGCTTGTGTCACTTGTGTTTCTATAAGGAGGTCTCTCTCTCACTTCTGCAAGTCCCCACCCTCAATGTAGCTAGCCTGCAGGGCTTAGTTTCAACACAGATGAGTTCCTTCAGCCACAGAATCAGTTGAACACACACACACACACACACACACACGTTAACAGAACGCATCTGAGCAGGCAGGGTCAATTAGCACTTCCAAGCTGACACTCTCATATGCCATGGACTCGGCGCCCCACCCCTGCAACAATCTGTTGCCTTGATGAGCAGACCCCACAGGATTTTGAGGACTTACAGGGGTTTTTGGCTTAGGTAAGAGGTGCGTTGCTGCAGAGCAAATGGGGAAGTCAAGGAAAAGAAAGAGTAAATGAGATTTGGAGAGAGAGTATGGCAACCAGCTTGATCATAAAAGTTATTTTATTGCCAGGACATGAAATTTATAACCCTATTAGTAGTAATAGCCTTACAAAGAGAGACAAACAAATGAAACAGTTACAACATTACATGGTTTCAATTGGGTATTTGGGGAAATCTAGCTCAAGTTTGATCAACAAAAGTCAGGTTTAGAAAGCTATGCCTGGAGTAAGAGAAAGAGATTAAATCAAGTCTGAAGTTTAGAAAGTTGGCTCCAACAAAAAGGGGGAGAGAGAGAGAGAGAGAGAGAGAGAGTTGGGATCTCACCACTCAGTGAAGCTTGAAGTGGTCAAGTTTCCCAGGTGTTTCTTGTAGCTCATAGACAAGCTGCTCAGCTTAGAGTCCAGAGTGCTTGAGACAGGCAGTGCTCCCAGCACAATCTGTGAAGATATTCCAGGCAGAAAAAGGATACAGTGAAGTCCCAGGGGAACTGGTGTAGCTTTTTGGATCCCACCATGAGGACAGAAACTTGAGCTTGGGTAGGGGTTCTTGTAGGGAAACAACAATGATTCAAGGGAGAACACTGGATATTTTTATGGATAAATGATGGCTCAAGGAAGTATACCTGACTTGTTTTGTTATGGTGGCCAATAGAAGCAGATCATTCCTGGCTATGGGTGGTGTTCATTACTCCGAGGGAGCTCACAATGTGATTAGGCAGATTCAGTATTTTGGGTACTGTGGCAGTGAGAAGCCCCCACAGGCACCAAGGATGCCAGAGGCAGACCTGGGCAGTCCTGGGGAGAGTGAGCAAGCCTCCCATACCCCGGCAAACTTACTGCTGGGATGGGTGGGAGCTTTTTTACCAAAAACTTCACTGGAAGCTGGTGGGGGGTGGGGGGGGGAGAGAAAGTCAGCTGGGAGCATTTCAGGCAGGCAGTGACTCTGGAAGCTGGTTGCGGTGGCCCTGAAGACATTGCCCTGCATCAAAGGAGGGGGAACAGTGTCTGGCATTAGGCTGGGGATGGACAATCCCCAGCCCCTCAATTTTGAAGCTTATAGTGGCATCTCTGTCTCTCCCAGAGGGAGGAGGATGCCATACATCTGAGGCTCAGCCCTTTGGGATCAGGGACTGAGGCTTCAGAGGCATCAACATCCAGGTGACTGACGGGGTTGCCAAAGCTGATGCCAGACCCCATAGTAAAGTGGTGTACAGAGATCGGTGGAGCAATGAGCAGAACACCCAAGCAGTTGGCGAGTGGATGGGGTGTAGGGGAGGTGAAGCCCTGAGGAACACCGCGGCGCTCTTGTGAGTACCCTGTCTTTGGATCGATAGGGGAAGAAGACCACCACTGAATCCCCTCCTCCTCTTCAGATACCAACAAATCGTGGTAGGTGAGTTGAGTAAACTTGACCAAGGGGGCGGTGTGATACTCACAGCATCCACTAGAGATGCCACAGGTACCAATAAAGAATTAATTACTAGAATTAATCTGAAAAATGCTGGCTGTGTGCAGGCATGCTTTGATTATCATCTGGAGCAGAGATCCCCCATCATGCAGTGCTCCCCTGCTTCTCTGGTCCCAGAGTTCAGTGCAGTCCTTGCCTTGGAATCTCTGTTCTCCACTCTGAATGCTAATGGAGTTGCCTCCCTGTTCCATCTTTGATGTAAATGATACTATGAGAGTTGCCTTAATTCTGTCACCCTTGTCCGGAGGGGTTTAAGTTCTCTCCTACTGCATCTGCTTTGCTTTTTGTAAGTCCTTCTTCTGGTCAGTTCTGGTTTAGGCAGAGGTGTGGGGTGGGGGGCTCCTTCATGAGTTAGATAGGCTGGGTACTGTGCCAGAGTTTCCCAGGAACACAGAGTTGACAGGTAACACTGCACCTCCTCTCCCCACCTGGGCTTTGAAAGAAAGTTGTTCTTTCTTCTTTGTTCATTCAGGGCTTTGTAGCAGGGCAGGTTTGCTGCCCGGTCACAAGTTGGATTATCTTTTTTTGATGTAGTCAAAACGTTTTCCTTTTCTAACAGACTTTCTTAAGTTGGCATACCTTGTTTTGTGTTCTGTTTAAAAAAAAATCCCTGGTTTGAATTAAAGAGAAAAATGTGATGCTTCTATATCAATTTACTTATGCAACTAGGAGTGAAGAAACTATTTTAACACTTTTCATGCTTTACTTATTTTATGTAATTAAGTTTGATAACATGTATTTTTGTGGTAAGTGATGCACCTAATGAAGAAGGAATTGTTTATGAGGGTCCACTTGCTTCTTATTGCTTTACTGATGGCTCTGTAATTGTCCTCTTTCTATAATTTCAATTTAAGTAATATTAAATCTAAATTTGAACATCAGTTAAGAACAAAATAGTGGCCAACATTAAAAGATGTTTGCCACTTGTTATCATGCAGTAGTTAACATATAACAATTTTTTTTATATCCAGTAGAACAAATGGTGTGGTATCTGAGATACTTTTTATAGTAGTTTTGATAAATGCTGGTCTCTTAATGGTCACTACTATCATTTATTTTTTTCAATTATATCTTTATTTTTTTTTAATTCTGAAAAATTCCAAAGTACTTTATCAGCTGTTTCATTTCTTTTTCCTGACCAATGATATTTGCCATGGAGGCTGGTCTTTATATAATATATAATTGAGATTCCCTTTCTTTAACAGGGCTACCAGTTTAGTTTACTGAAAATATATAAGGGAAATTTATAGCTGCCTTCCTCCCTTCCTATTTGAGGAGGAGGAGTTTACAGAAAGTACATGTTGATGTTTTCATCTTATGTGGTGCTGTTCTTTAGCATGCAATAGCAAAAGGGTGTGTTCTCTATCTTCACTGATCAAATTCAGACAGCAAGTCAATACAATAAGGCAAAACAGGTATCAAAGACAAACAGTAGATAACAATACACTGTATCCCAAATGTTAACAGTCTACCAGATTATCTGCTTCCCAGGTCTAGGCTACTAACTTGATCTGTTCACTTTCAAGACTTTGCACAAGTGTAGGTTGGGTCAAGACTCATATCTCAACTCCACAATGTAACACCAACATACTCATTTGTTCATGGCTATCTACACATCTCTGAAGCCCAATATCACTATAGTATATATTATTGATGTAGAAAGTTGTAGGAGCTGTCCAGATGGGACACTTGATTATCCATCCTAAGTTTTTATATAGGTTTTCATCTCTGTGTTTGTCATCTTGGGCTCCTATTCTTCAGACCATAAATGAGCTCTGTGTGGAATTTGAGTATGAGGAAAGCTGGAACCTTCTGGAGGGCCAGGGAAGGGGATTTCACAGCTTTAGATAGCTGTTCAAGATCCTGTATTGGATTTCTGGCTTCTTTAAGTGGATAGTTGGTATGTAATTTCCACAGTCACAGGAAACTGATGTCCAACACAGGAAAGATTTTCATGGATTTCATAGACATTAGGGCTGAAAAGAAGATAATCGAGTCCAGCCCCCTGCCCCAGCGGCAGAAAGTCAGCAGGGATCAAAGGATCCCAGCAAAATAAACAACCAGCTGTCTTTTGAAGGCCTTCTTAGTGGGGGGTTGAACCACCTCCGGCAGCAATCCATTCCAAACCTTGGGGGCTCGGACAGTATGTCCAGCCTGAAACAGTCATGGAGGAGTTTGTCACCATTTGACCATGTCATTCCTTGGGGCGCTCTGGTGAACTGACATTCCCCCAGATCCTGATAAGCACCCCGATGAACTTCATTGCAAGGAACTTCCTGAACCATCTCCTTCCGCTTGCTGAAGAGCTTTTCTCAGAATTTCCGTGTGGGTTTGGGACATAAAGAGTCACAGCTGACATGATTTTCACAGCTTGCCAGCTGCAGAAGAAATGCTGAGAACAACATAAACCTCTCTTTGACTTCACATAAGCCTTTGACTCTGTGAATCGAGGAGCACTGTGGAGGATTCTTTTGAAGTATGGATGCCCACTGGAATTCATCACCATTTTTTGCCTGCTTCATGATGGAATGCAAGCAGTAGTTCTCAGTAATGGATCTGTCACAGAGCCCTTTGAGCTTAAGATGGGAGTTAAGATGGCTACATCATTGCTACAAAACACTTTCTCGACATTCCTTACCACAGTGCTACATCTGACAACCATCAAGCTTCCAGTCAGAGTGGAGCTAAACTACCAGATGGATGGTATGTTGCTTAATCTCAGCCAACTCTAAACCAAAACCAAGACCACCCTGACCACAACCATCAAGCTCCAGTATGCTGATGATGATGCTGTACATGCTCACTTGGAAGCAGATCTTCAGGCAATCATCAACTTCTTTACTGAGACATTAAAAAATGAGACTAGCTTAGCGCTGAGAAGACTAAAGTCCTCCATCACTAAGTTCTTTATGAATAGTTTCCAGCTGCAGTAATTTAGATCTACAGTGAGACTCTGAGGAACATTGACTATTTCCTCATCTCTCACTGACATCAACAAAGAAATTCAATATCACCTCAAATGTGAAAGACACCTGAGGAGATGGGTGTTCAGATCAGATCCAGAACTAAGTTCATGGTTTATTAAGCAATTGTCATCTCCACCTTACTGTATGGAGCTGAGATGTGGATGATACACAGGAGACACTGCAAGTCATTGGAAAGGTACCATCAATTCTATATGCAGAAGATCCTTTGTATCCAGTGGGAAGATAGATGCAATGTTAATGGCCTCTCCAAGCAAACACCATGAGCATCGAGGTAATGATCATCCAACATCAACTTTGCTGGGCCAGCCACATCATCCAGATGTTTGACTCCGGACTCCTGAAGCAAGTTTTATTCAACGAGATCAGTCAAGCCATACACTCAAGAGGAGGGCAGAGAAAACACTACAAGAACGTCCTTAAGACCAACTTGAAAAAGTGCAACATCAACTCATGGGAGACTATCATCCAGGACTGCACCAAATGGAGGAAGTGTAATCATGGAAGACAACCTTCCTCAACTACGAGGGATCGCTAAAGTGTTGGCATGTATTAATCAGATTGTGCTAGACTGAGAGCTATTCTAATATATTTCAGAAACAGAAGTTGGCCCCGGTGCAATGAGGCCAATATTGAGGGTTTTATAAATGATCAGAGTCTTGGGGCTGTATTTAATACTGCATACAAAGTAAGTCTTTGTTGTAGACCACAAAGGTAATGCGGGATTTGATTTAAAAAGCTTGGGAGACAGATGTGGAGGTTGTATGCAAACTGTAAATTCTCTGAACTTATTTGGTTAAGGTAGAGGGAAGCATAGCACCCTGGTTCTGGCTAGCATATAAATTATGTCCAGGTTGCTTTTCAAAAAATGGACATAATTGTCTTGACAGCTGAAGAAAAGTGTTTTTGACTCCTAAATTTTGCACTCAGAATTTAACTCTAGGTTGAGCATTGTGCAATAGTGCTGTTCAATGGTGGAAACTTCCAATGGAAGGTGAGATGGTAGAAGTAGTTAGGTCTTCACTTTTTCTTTTTTTCTTTTACTCAATTCATCTGTATTTCTGCACTGAATAATGTATTATCAGTACATTTTTTTTACATCTCTGTAGAGCTTCATGACATTGGCTCTTCTTTGATGTAGTACATTTCAAACCAAGATAACAGTCTTCTAATTGGTGCACATAAGTATTATGAGGAGTGAAAAACTGACTTCTGCACAGGTGTCCCAGCTCTCAAACAGCTCTATAATGAATACAACAGGATTATCGACATTCAGTTCAAATCCTAGTTCTGCATCAGATCTATCTCTTTTGCCATTTTAATAGTTTAAATAAGTCACAGATTTTTGTGTAGTGTAAAGTGTGTGGCATGAAATTTAAATTCACACCTGGGCACACATCTAATCCAATTGTTCATGGTAAGTACAGAAAATGACTAAAAGAAATAGTATGAAGTTACCCAAATTGGATATGCAGTTGTGATAACTGCATATGCAAATTAGGGTTGCAATTTTACTCTCAATTGCAACTTTATCCTGAATAAAAACATTTTTAAAATGTCCATATCTTTAATATTGGTTATATAATTATCTAATTTTCTTAAACCTTTATATTTGTATTTTTTCCAGTGATCTCATTATCTCAGAAAATTAAAAAATGGAGACAGAATGTAGAAAAGAACAGTTTAATGTAAAAATCTGACTCTGCAGAGAATTCTTACACTCCTCAGCCAGTTCAGAGATCCAGAATATATGGTTATGCTAAAAAAGCAGGTGAAATCCTGGCTCCATTGACTTCAATGAGAATATTTTCACCCATAAAACATATTACTGTCTGTCATGGTTGTATTGCTATATAACTAATAAATATTGCAACTCGTTAATTATCTATAGATATATTGATGAAAAACAAATATTTATTCATATGATTTTACAATATCTATTAGATAACATGTTTCTGACAAAACCAGTAATCATAGCAAGGTAGAAGAAGATTCTTGATTTTACTAAATGGAACCAAATACTAGTCAGAAAAAATAAAGAACTAACCTCCTCCTTTTTCTCAACAGTAGTCAGACAATGCAGACAAGTTTATTAAATCCATCTAACATTACAGCCGTGCTGAAACTTGCTAACATGGTTTACAAGCATTCAGGAAGCTTGGGCCTGCAGAGTGGGTTGTATGTCTTTGCTGGAGAGAGAAATGAGCAGATATACAGATGCCTGTTCTACTCTGTACATTTATAATGTATACCTAGTTTCTGTTATTGCTTTAAGCAGCAATGAGTATTAATAGTAATGAAATTACAACTTGCAGAATCAACTGTTTGGCACTCTAGAGAGGCATTTTGAATGAAACGACATTATTTTTTTTTCTTTGCTTTAAGCCTGAGCCAGCTGGTGTAAAGGGATATTGACTTCATCACAACTATGCAAATTTTATAGCTGATGAGGATCTGCCCCCTGGGTTCATTAGCTGACATGACAAATTTGTTCACAACCAAAGCCCTACAATAATAGCTAGATTTAATTGAATCAAAAGTGCCTTCCGGTAGATGTTAAATATATGGATATATATGCCCATGCACAAACATGAGCACACCTTCCCCCCTCAATGACCACTACCTTTGAATCAATGTCTGTTATAAATTTCTTATTTGAGGAGTCAAGAAATGCCTGCAGTCGTTACATAACAAAATTATAGGAACCTCAACCATCTATGCTGCCTAGATATGGCATTAGGAAGCACCATTCTCAGACATACTCATCCCTTCCTACCCCAGTGATGAACTATGTTTTCACAACACAAAAGAGCGTGTATTTAATTGATTCAGGAGAGGTCATCATTTTCCCTGCCTCAAAGACAGCCATAACAGGATGTTTAGAAGTTAGAAACATTTTATGTCTCAGTGTTCTTTATATGTCATCTCCTCACTGAGACGAGCAGAATTTTCTTCTGTCAATGGGACTCCCTTTTTCTTTGGATACAGTTTGGTAATAAGTCTAGGACTTTCATGTCTTTTTATTTCTATCTGTTTCAAGAAAATCAAGTGGATCTTAAAAACAAAAAAATCTCCTAAGTTAAAATCCAAGTTAATTCAGATAAGACCTAGACATATCCTATGATTTCAGGTATGATACCCAAATACACTGTAGGATGTAGAATCTGACAATAAACTATGCATTTTTGTGTCCAGAGTCACTTCACATGCTTTAAGACTTTTTTGTAAGATATTTATAGTAATTCCACCTTAAATAGACACATTCTGCATTTACCAATGCAGTGCTCACCTTTTAAGTGAATAACCTCAGAAAAAAGGCATATCCAGACTGTGCACTTATCTAAACTTAGTGTAAACAGTACATGTTAAACAAACAACATTATTGGTTCTATGGAATTATGGCCTTGAAACTCACTAGTTGTCCTCATTTCAAGGTGTAGAGAATTGCTTCCCCTTAAGAATTTCCAGCATCTTTAAATGGAATGCAGTTGGTTACACAGAAGACAGCTATAACTACAGTTGTTATGTAGTTAAGCCAGGGTATAGCTATGTTATAAACTGGATGGAGAGACATAAAACTGTCATGCATTTAATTGGTTTATGTATTTAACTCATGCGGATAACTAGAGGTTGCTACAATGTAAGCAGTAAGCAACAGAACACCACCGGCAATGAGTTTTGCAGTTAAGCAAATTATGCACTTATTCACTATGTGTGCAGGTGGACTACACTTATTTTCTCTGTCAAATTGAAGGTATGAAATCAGTCAAAAGTGACTGTAAATTTCAGTATATAGGATAAACTCTCACTCATGAAAAGACATGGTGTGGGAAAACACATAAATTATGATATAGAAAGTATTCTGCCTTCTATAAGGAGTATAAGGCCTCAAGAAGCAGTTGTCTATAGAAGAGGGTTACTGTGACCATTCCATTCCACCTTTATTAATCCCTATTAAAATGAAATAATGGGGGACATTTTTTATCTAGCCAGATAAAAAAGTTGTATTTTTTTTTGTAAGAGGGACATTACTGTCAATACCGCTGGTAAAAATAAATCTCCTTTCGCAAAATGCAGACAGTATAATATGGGTGGGGGGGAGGAGGGCAGGGCTTTATCTCCGGGTGCTGATTCAAAGAAAGCACCACAATGGGAGCTTTTGCTGTGAGTTAGGGCCTCTTTACATGGTAATTATGGGCAGCTGCTGGAGCTCTTAACACCTGGACTGTCTGCACATTAACACCTGAAACTAGTTTTAAGCACTCCTTATGCTTAACTTGGATGGTGTTTAACACTTCCTTCCATGTAGTTTGCCCCATTTCTGCAATATTTGTCTAACCAAAAAGCCCACGTAGGGACCTACTTCATTCTCAGCTTTGCGGATTTCACAGAAACTGTGAAATCCAGGATTGTCTCTGAAATCTGCAAAATCAACAACAACAAAAAAACTTAATAAAAATAAAAAACTGGCTCCCCAGTAGGAACCAGCAGTCCTCACTGCTGGGAGGGGAAGGCACCTGCTGGTAGAATGGCATGAAGGACAGCAGACAAGATGGTGGCTGATTCCTTGTCCTTCCTGCACCTGCTAGGACCTTTCCAGCAATCAGCACCAAATGGCAGGGCTGCATCAAGATGGCAGCTGCTCCTTCATCCCTTCTCCCCCTGGCTTCTCTACCAACGAGGACTGAGGAGCAGGGCTGCATGAAGGGCAGCCAGCACTCAAGACAGTGGCTGCCCCTTCATCCTTCCTAACTCCCCAGGGCCCCTCTGCCAAGCTGCACTGAGGGATGGGGCTGCCACAAAATGACTGCAAAATTAGAACTTTACACTATGATCAACCAAAAATTGGTAAGTCCTCCCGCAATTTAGGTATACCTGTACTCATAGTTTCTACTGAAGCTTGCCAATACGTGGTCAGATGATTTCAACAGGGTTCTGGTTAATGTATGTTGCAAGTGTAATAAAGCACATGATTTAAGGAGATGTTTCCAAAGTGTGCACTAGCATGAAAACATCTCAAAGAGGCTCAAGCAGATGGCTTTTCAATACAGAGAGCACAGGAAAACCTACAGAGGAGCTGCAATGCATGAATGGCAACTGCAGGTCCAGCAGTACCCTGCCCATCCACCCTTGTAATAAGGAGTTGGACTCAGGTGCTTGCCACTGTGCTGAGTACAGAGTTCACAACCCTGTATGACAAGTTTCTGAGCAGGAGTGAACCTCTGTCTAGATCTAGGGCTAGTGGCAGATAGGGTGGAGGTGCACAAAAAGACCACAAGACAGGCTCTAGTGCTGGAACAGTTCCCAGAGTGACCTATGCGACTATGCAGAATGTTTCCCTATGAGCTAGGGGGATATTCTGGGGACATATTCTGAGGGCCTGTTTGAAGAGAGGTGCAGAAAACAGTGCCAGAGCAGAATCTGGAGCCATAGTTGTGTATGTTGCTTGTTGTTATCATAAGGAAAATTGCAGCATAACAGAGATGGATTTCCAGGTTATGATCTATAAGAATATTGTAATGAAAGATATTGTGTTCAATGGGGTGACTTCAGCTTACTTTGAGGGGATAAGCCACACCATTTTGTGGGCCCCTGTCCTTTGTCTTCCCTCCCTCCCTTGCCACTCATGAAATCTAAGCACAAGGAAAAATATTAACTGTATAAGCAGTGACTCAGCCCTACTAAGTCTGAATTAATAACAGGAAAAGTAAATAAAAGATGGGGTTACAGGCTGAGCAAGCACAAATGCATATTCCAGCACAGGTTGCTGTTTCTAACTCTATCAGTAATGTCCATTAATAGCATTAAAGCATTGTCCCAGACATCCTAGATTACAAAACTCAGGGCCTGGATTAAATGTAAAGGTCCTTGCCAGCAAGAAACCCCTTTCAAACCAATACTGCTAATAGGCCTGTCCTCTGATTTTCCTAAGCTTCTTAATCATGTCCCATTTCTCTCTTTGTCTCTGTCTTTTTTTCTGAAATAATTCAGAAATTATTACCATGCACTATCTGTTGGTGAACACAGCAGCAGCAGCTTCAACCATATGCAGAACAAAGTCCCTGAAAGTATCAACGTGTGGCTTTTCTATGACAGAGGATGTATGATGGTGTGGGGAGTGGGATGGGGGGCAGGGTGAGATTCTTTTCTTTCTCTCCCCAGAAAAAAAGAAGATGCTCTGTTTACTTGATAAGATCATGCAGTGAATGAAACCGTGGGGGGAGATCTATATGAATCATCTAGTGATTTTAGGTGTGGATCAGATAAACACCTGGAACCAGCATTCCATCTCTATGGCAAGGACAGGGGTATTTGATTGCTAAGCTGGTGTCCAACTATTGTAGCATTTAGAGAATTTCAGTCCCTATTCAGAGTTAATGCATAGACAAACTAGGCACATGCCTAGGACCCTAAGTGAAGAAGGGGCCCAGTTGTGCTTATTTGACATATTATAATTATTGAGTGAAAAAAAGTAAGGGCCCACAAATTTGTTTGCTTAGGGCCCACTAAAGGGTTAAGCCACCCCTGCTCCTATTTGTAACAGGGTGGATGTCTGAGATTGCCCAAAATAAGCAGTTAAGTGTTAAACTTTATTTAAAGGTTTACTGAAACAACCAAAAGGGAAATTCTGACCCATTTCCTTCATGTTCATACGGAACAAAGCAATATTTTTTCTGCCTTCCTGTGAAAAATCAGATATTGGCTGTAGGATATTGCAAAAGAGGCAGTGGTGTCCCTAGTGATACTGAGAAGCCTTTAGACTGCCTTTATGAAGTGTCTTGCTTACAGGCTGATTGTCCTATTTGGGATGAGAGAGGCATTTTCACCTAGGAGATTGGTATAGACTGGGTTTTGTTTGGTTGTTTTGTGTTTTTTCCCCTTCCTCTTAAGCATAAATCACTTTTTACTGTTATCTGAGCATACGTTGTTTAATAAATTCCATGCCATTGTAGGCTCATGAGGCAGCACTATTTGTCTCTCTTGTTCTCCTTCGGAGCATTGTAATTTTTTTGGCCTTCTGGTCTTTTGTGCTAAGTCTTAAGGGGGTTATTGAGTATTAGGGCATGTTTTGTGACTTCTAGCATGTGTGTATGTTGCTGATGTTGTGTGGATGTTGTTGTGGATGCCGCAAACTTATCTGTTATATTGCTGCCTGAGATTGCAGAGGCCTGGACTCAGTGACCAAGACATTCCCTTCTGTAGCATGGAGAGCGTGCTGGGGAGAAAAGTAGCTGGGGACCCTTGAAGCCCAAATTTTTGTAGCCTGGAGAGAGGGAGGATTCCCTGCAGTAAGGAAAGACCCTGCCAACTCAGTCAGGGTGGAAGAGAGCTTGCTTACCAAGAAAGGCACTAAGGCTGGACAGGAGGGGGCAAGTAGCTTGCTATAGTGGGGAGCGAGCAGGAACCCCTAGAGGGGAGAAGCCAGGCCCTGAGTTGTGGACTCAAACTTGCAAAGCCAAGCCTGCAGTCAACCAGCTGCAGAACCCAGCAGCAAGAGGGGAGAGAGATTAGCCATACTTGGGCCAGCGGTAGGGAGATAAACTCAGCTCAGGGTAGAGGAGAGGGGCTGGCCCTGGTAGTGAAGGGAGATGGAGTCCTTCAGGGAGGCAAAGGGGAACATGCATCTGGCCAGAAGAGGAAATGCTGCCTACTGCTGCTTGGGAAGAGACACCCCAGCCAGCAATGAGAGAGGGAATACATGGGAGGTACCAAAGCTTTTTTTGTGTATGTGCACCTGGAGAAGAGCCCAGAGAGGGGGTTTCTACAGAGAACTGAGGGCTGTTTATGTTAACCCTGGAGGAGTCCGGTGTGGGGCAAGAGGGTGCTGAGTACCTTTAGGAAGGATGAGGACTGTTTGTGTGGAGTTGGTACCCTGAGGACCCTAAATTGCAATATGAGAACCTGATACAGGACTGCTTTTCAGTCTTTTAACCTTTTGCTCATTTTTGCAGTAACACCTGGTCAACTGGTATGACTGTGAGGGGAAGTACAGAAGCTGCAGAGCAGAATACCTAGTACCCTGTGATTTTTCTTGGGTTTCATGTATCTGCTTTTCTACTTCTTTTGTTGGTCTCAGAGTGGGAGGTAGACTAAAGCCCTCTTTAGGTGGAAGGCCTGAGAGAGGGTCACAGCCCAGATGGTCCAGGGCCCTGATTAAATTAAGGGAGGCTAGAGCCTGCTGGGCTGAACCCTGTCTGCAGACGGAGGAGTGGTGAGAGAGAGGAGCAGATCCTGGCACTGCCCTGTTAAACCTCTGGCCAGGGGAAGAGTAGGGGGAGGGAAATCACCCTTGGTATAGGCTCTGGTTGCCTAAAGGCAGCCTCTTGAAACAACATCTCCGTATTAACACTAACAAGACATGGCAGGTAAGAGAGAAAAGAGCCAGCTTAGTGGGCTGGAGTAGGCAGCCAGGTGCAGCCCAGCCACTAGGGGGCACCTGGCTGCCCATGGAGGTACACCCTATTAAACCTTCCAATCCTATGAACTATATTCCTATTATGAACTAAGCAACTTCTATTCCTAGTTTATTTGCCAGCTCTACAAGCTACCTTCAGTCCTTCCCTATTTTCCTATGGAGTGTATTTTTCTAATTCGAGTAAGAAGCACTTGTTCAAAGGTTTTATTTTTTTAAAACAGAAACCAGAGTACATGTTATCTAGCGATGCTGGAAATTGCATTTGAGTCCAGGCACTTGGCCAGGCCCACTTGATTAGTCTCCATACAAGTTGTATACAGCCTGCATTCAAGGTTTGCTTCTAGGAATTCTGGGGGCGTATGCCAGCCTCTCACTAACCAGAGTTGCCACAGAAATCATTTTGTGATGTACTCATCAGTTCTTTCCAAGCTGCTGTTTGTAAGAGTGCCTAGACTTCCAGGTTGGTGGTTGTAGCCATGTTATTCTGAGGACATAGACAGTCAAGGTTCTTTGGGTAGACGTGATATCTTTTATTAGACCAACAAAATAGTTGGGGGAAAAATGTTCTTTGCAAACTTTTGCGCACAAACAATCGTCCTCAGGCATAGGGAGACTCTAGTGGTAGAAAAGAAGCTAATTTACAACATGCGTGTCTGTGAA
>NW_017728992.1:77512906-77513198 GCF_001723915.1 Gavialis gangeticus | reverse complement strand
CAAAATAGTTGGGGGAAAAATGTTCTTTGCAAACTTTTGCGCACAAACAATCGTCCTCAGGCATAGGGAGACTCTAGTGGTAGAAAAGAAGCTAATTTACAACATGCGTGTCTGTGAAAATGCAAACGAGTGGATATTTGGAAGATGGTAGGTAGAAATGGAGGGGTGGGGATGAGGATGGAAAGATGTGAAGGAATGTAAGAGGTCAGCTGCAGTCAGGTTACCTGGAGTTATGAGATGGTAAGCAGGTTTTAATATAGACATTGGATTTATGACACATTACAACCTGCCT
>NW_017728992.1:77512143-77512895 GCF_001723915.1 Gavialis gangeticus | reverse complement strand
TCCGAGGTCCCTTCCAGCCCTAATGTCTATGAAATCTAGTTTCTGGTGGCTTAGACCAGTTTATGTGTAATGTCTGTCCCAAGCCTAAAAGCCCTGACTAAGCACATTGAGGTACAGCAAAGCCATGCCATGGCTCCAGCAATTTGTTAATACCATAGCTATATAGAAGGGGTATGAAAGGACAAAATCTTACCAAATATTGTTTATTAAATTCTAAAGGCATCTAAAAATGTGGGGGCTTTTTCATCCACCTATAAGAGCTGTTTTCTGTAAAGTGTGATGGAGCAGGGGGGAATGCTATGAAAAATACCTGAGAAATGTGACTTGACATTTATGAGCAGAACCCAAGATTCCCTTTGGGGTTTTGGCAAGTAAAATGGTAACAACCACAGGTCCTATTTATGGGCAAGGACTCAGAAGCTGAAAACAGTTTAACACTTCCTCCCATTGGTAGTTTAGTCATCTCAAACACGCAATAAAAACCTGTTGGGGACCAATGCTTTTTTAACCCAGAAACCTATACAGGCAAATTAAAGGTAAATAGTTTATTTAATCAAAAGTCTGGAAAATACAATTTAATATTACATTTGTGAATGCCACACCTTGTGTTGACTTTCTGAAAATGTCTGATGAGTTGATTAATGACCAGTAATTCTAACTGGCTTTTACAGTCTCACCAGTTCTGTTGGTAATGCAGTTCTGTTGAATGTTACTACTTATACACGGCACCTTTCATCTTAAAGCTCATTGCT
>NW_017728992.1:77504290-77507143 GCF_001723915.1 Gavialis gangeticus | reverse complement strand
TCTGATGAGTTGATTAATGACCAGTAATTCTAACTGGCTTTTACAGTCTCACCAGTTCTGTTGGTAATGCAGTTCTGTTGAATGTTACTACTTATACACGGCACCTTTCATCTTAAAGCTCATCGCTTTTTATACACAATCATACACTACTAAGATATGGGGCACAATGTTGCAAGTTTCAGGTAGCAACACAACATTTTAGGTTAGAAAGTGAAGGCCAACTCTTAATTTCAATGCTGATTCTATTAATTAAGTTGAAAGGATTGACAGAAAGAGAGGAATCGCTACATGGAAGACAGGCTGTGCCTTGCATCCTGAGATTTAGCAAATATGGATTAAAGTTAAGACCTACCACTGTCTCCTTACAAAGGCAATCAGCAATTCAAAGCAAGAATGCATCAGCTGCATTCACTTATTGATGCACAAGAATAGAGGGAAGCTTCTACGTAGTAAGGACCCAAACCTGATAAGGTTTTATAGATTAGAATCAACAACCCCTTGAACTGACCTGAAAGCAAATGCAAGACTAGTACAGAGTAAATGGGTGTGCTGTAGTCTGTATAATTGACATTGAACAAAGAAACAGGGGGAGCTGACCAGGACTTGGATCACTGAGATACCTAAAATGTAACTACTCAAACTGGAGTATTGCTGAAGCACCAAGCATCATATGAGCCTTCATTTTTACATTCCATCTGAATGAACTGTGAACTGAAGTTTTTGAAACCCTCTTGCCTGCATCAGAGAATTTTGCTAAAAACAACAGTCATTCTGTTTCCAAAAAGTAATGGGCCTAGAAGGTTTTTGAAACAGAAAATTCTGGCAGATACTGAGTGATGATGCTTATAGTTGTTCTTAGAAGGAAAAAAACCCCTCAGCATACTCTTGACACGATGCCTACAGATCTCACAAACAGAAAGAGCTGATAAGAGGGTAGAAGAGAGATTCTACAATACAAACAAGGGATTCATAATAGCAGAGCAGAAAATAAGAAGAAAGAGGATATGTTTCCTTTACGAAACAAAGTCAATGATATTATTGCCTACAGGTTACACTTGACCTGAAAGAGATCAAGAGCTTGAGTATCAAAATACAATATGGTTCTTGCTGGATGGCTCTGGAAGGACAAATCCAGAAGACTCCAAGGAGAACTGACTTAACTGGGAATTTCCAGAACAGCTGGCCATGGCTGCAACAGTCTGGAATCCCAACATATATCCAGGTACCTTTGATTTTTAAACAAATTTATTATTAGGATTATTTCTAATTGGAACTGCACCACCAGAGGGAGCTGTTCTTGTACTAGGTGCTGTATAAATACAGAACAGAAATTTGATCCTTATGATCAAACTCCCAATCTATGGCAGAGAAAAGTATGACACACACAAGCTTTTAGGATTAATTAATTGACTTTTTCTGAATTTGGTTGTTCCTGTTTGGTCACTGATAGTCCACTACAAATGATTACTGAGTATTTAAAACATAGCAAAATGCCCAAAGAAATATAATGTGAGTGCATTGCATAAGAAAATAAGGTGCATCTCCCATTATGAATTTTGCATGTATTTCTTTATATGTTCTCTTGATGGAATAATTGTGACAAAAATCTTCCTGTATTCTAAATACATTTATTATCTAAATCTGAGACATTTTCATCTTGTTAAGGGATAATGTATAATTCAAGGAACTTTTGCCAAAAAAATGATTTATGTTATGTTGATGTTCATTTAGTGGGATAGATTTGGCACTAGAAATGGCTATAAAGAATGAATAGGTTAAAACTCTGCTGTCTACAGGTAGATTTCTAAAAATTTTATATAAAAGTTAACTCTTCCTTCTGCTTGCTGTATGTAACTGGCTAGGATGTTATTTTTGAACACACCTTTGAAATACTTGTCTTGTTTCAGATGGTTATGTCCCTTCAAGGAACAAATTCCACTCAAGAAAGACATGTACGAGTTACAGCTGGACAAACAACAGTTGCATACACAGTTAACTCTCAGTACATTGGCCAGAGAAATGAATTTTTTTGCCAAAGTTTGCATAACAGTGAGACACTACTGACATATGGCTACCCTAAAGTGATCAATCTGACTCTCATGGTACAGAAATTAGGTAGGATAGATGCTGTTTCTTTTGGAGTCTTGTTATGCAACTGGGCTCTGTGTTTTTATGACTGTTTCCTAATTATTTGCAAAAGGATTTGTTAAAAGCTGCTGTTATTATCTAGAAAAGCACAGAATTTCCTGTTCCTGGTTTTCTTTTTTTCTCATGCGTAAAATATATCTGTCACTAAAAGAATTAGAGACATTCCTTTCTATTTTCCAGCCAAGATCAGGGCTTCATTGTGCTATGGCCATATGGACATAGGAAAACAAAAAAACCTAAACAGTGCCCCAAAAAGCCTGCATTTTAATTAACTTAGACTCAAAGTTTGGAGAAAATCACTACTTTGCAGACTTGGGAAAGATTTACAGAGGGGAGAAAGAGGTGTCCCAACAGCCCACAGAGAATCTTTGGCAGAGCTGGGAAGCCAGGTTCAGAGAGACTGGACCCAGTCTAGTGACTCAGTCACAAGGGTCACACAGTTGGCCCCCTGAAAGTACTCTACAGCTGTGCCATGACATACGTGCACAGATGCAGAGTACTTTTAAAGTGGCTGATCACACAACAAATTAACCCTCATCAAATGAGGTATCAGATGAAGGTGTTCCACTTTAGAGTGCCTTAGGAAACTTCTGTTCCTTAGGGCTAATTTGTAGCATGATAGGGGCTGATGCAGCTGAGCCCCACCCCGGGTGGCTGTCAGCAGGAACGGAGGGGGAGGGAGGAGGGAGAGCGAGTTGCCAGCTG
>NW_017728992.1:77503633-77504119 GCF_001723915.1 Gavialis gangeticus | reverse complement strand
CAGGCTCAACTTCTGCCTGCCTCCCACCCCCTCCCGCCCCCCGCCCCAACAGGTGAATGTCTGTTAGGTTGGAGGGGCACTCTACCTCATGGTGCTTTATGTAAAGTGCCATGAGTTAGAGCCAGGGCCTGCATGTCTACCAGTGCCCAAGAGGGCATTCATCTACCTCTGACTGCACCACCTCAAATTTTGCTTTCAGTTTCCAACCAGCTTTCAGCAGCTCCCTCTGCGGGAAACTGTTATAATGCAATTTGGTATCTTTAGTGATGTAAAAGAAGATAAGCCTCTTTTTTTATATTTTTGTGGTTTTTTAGGAACCTTGTTCGTATACCTCTATCACAAAAACTCTTCCTTTTAAGTAACTAGAAGAATTAAGATAAAAGGTAAAGATTGATAAAGTAATACACAACTCTGCTAATGACCCCATCCTCATTTGTACTATGAAAAACACCGCATCTCTTGATTTGGCCAGTTGATCTAGGCGTG
>NW_017728992.1:77497540-77498633 GCF_001723915.1 Gavialis gangeticus | reverse complement strand
TAACTCTCAGTACATTGGCCAGAGAAATGAATTTTTTTGCCAAAGTTTGCATAACAGTGAGACACTACTGACATATGGCTACCCTAAAGTGATCAATCTGACTCTCATGGTACAGAAATTAGGTAGGATAGATGCTGTTTCTTTTGGAGTCTTGTTATGCAACTGGGCTCTGTGTTTTTATGACTGTTTCCTAATTATTTGCAAAAGGATTTGTTAAAAGCTGCTGTTATTATCTAGAAAAGCACAGAATTTCCTGTTCCTGGTTTTCTTTTTTTCTCATGCGTAAAATATATCTGTCACTAAAAGAATTAGAGACATTCCTTTCTATTTTCCAGCCAAGATCAGGGCTTCATTGTGCTATGGCCATATGGACATAGGAAAACAAAAAAACCTAAACAGTGCCCCAAAAAGCCTGCATTTTAATTAACTTAGACTCAAAGTTTGGAGAAAATCACTACTTTGCAGACTTGGGAAAGATTTACAGAGGGGAGAAAGAGGTGTCCCAACAGCCCACAGAGAATCTTTGGCAGAGCTGGGAAGCCAGGTTCAGAGAGACTGGACCCAGTCTAGTGACTCAGTCACAAGGGTCACACAGTTGGCCCCCTGAAAGTACTCTACAGCTGTGCCATGACATACGTGCACAGATGCAGAGTACTTTTAAAGTGGCTGATCACACAACAAATTAACCCTCATCAAATGAGGTATCAGATGAAGGTGTTCCACTTTAGAGTGCCTTAGGAAACTTCTGTTCCTTAGGGCTAATTTGTAGCATGATAGGGGCTGATGCAGCTGAGCCCCACCCCGGGTGGCTGTCAGCAGGAACGGAGGGGGAGGGAGGAGGGAGAGCGAGTTGCCAGCTGAGGTTTGCCTGCCCTGAGCTGAAAGAGGGTGGGAGACAGGTGAATCAGAGCTCTCCCCACCTCGCGCCCCTTCAGCCCCACCCCTCCAGCTCAGGCCAGGCAAACCCCAACCAGCAGCTCATTCCCCCTTGCCCTTCCCTTCTTGCTGACAGCTCTGGAGCTGGGGGGAGAGGGGTGACTCCTTGGCTGCAGGCAGGCTTCTCAGGCTCCTGCAGGCAGGCTCAACTTCTGCC
>NW_017728992.1:77491828-77496941 GCF_001723915.1 Gavialis gangeticus | reverse complement strand
GGTATCTTTAGTGATGTAAAAGAAGATAAGCCTCTTTTTTTATATTTTTGTGGTTTTTTAGGAACCTTGTTCGTATACCTCTATCACAAAAACTCTTCCTTTTAAGTAACTAGAAGAATTAAGATAAAAGGTAAAGATTGATAAAGTAATACACAACTCTGCTAATGACCCCATCCTCATTTGTACTATGAAAAACACCGCATCTCTTGATTTGGCCAGTTGATCTAGGCGTGCGCACGCACGCACGCACGCACGCACGCACACACACACACACACACACGCACACCCTTCATACGGCCTGTCCTCTAAATTTCAGCTGTGAAAGAGCCCTCAAACCATGCAGTTTCATGGCACTGGAGGATATAAAGCTAGCTGGTAACAAACCATTTTTTGTATGTTATCTCCTATTGCAGCGGGCACTTTCCGTGATTCAAATGGAAATTTGTTCACATTCAGATTAGCACTGTGTAAATGTTAAAAAACAGTGGTCACAAAAACTCAGACGTCATACAGGTCAGCAAGGACCAGGTTGTAGAACCAACACCACAAACCCCTACTCCTTAATCTAAAATAATGACTTTGTTAGTCGCTGGTTTATCGTGTGTACATAATGATACAACTTGGGCCAGCCTGTAGAAGAAAATTGGACAACAAATCAATGTATTAAATTCACAGCCATGTTTTTGGCTACCTTGTCAGAAGCTTTTCTCAGTTTTGGGTCCCTATCCTGTTTTTTTTTATTTGTTTTTCCTTTCTCTTCTCTTTATATTTGTTCCAGTGTTGTTATTTAAAAATCAGGAGCAAACCAAAAAAAGAAATGAAAACATTTCATTTGAAAAATGGTGATTAGCTCTAGCTGCAACTGAAAGGAACATTTGACCTAAAAAACCCACCATTTTGGAATAATTCCTGACTTTTGAGGGCAATACAAAACTGCATGTGTTGTCAAACACGAAGGCTCCAACCTGGTAAAGCACATGATCACACTGAGCACTCATATAACATAATGGAAGTTCTGCAGGCACTTTACTGCTTTTCTAGATCAGGGTTTAATAAGTACAAAATGCATTAAAGACATCAGTTTGTGGTCCTCTCACCAAACTCTAGACTCTTGTCTATGTCATCCTAGAACTGACTTTGTGATGCTTTGCATCTTGACCCCAAAGGTGAATAGTTGGTGGCTATTTTGGTTTGGTGTAAGCCTTCATGAAATTGGATGGAGTCCATTAAAAGGGCATTATTCCTGTTATGTTCATTGCTTTTAGAAAACAAAGCCAAAACAACCTTTGAACTTCAATACGATGACAAAAATATAACTGTGAACTTGGATGTTAATACCCATTTTGAACTGTATGGTATGTTTGAACTCATGGCAGAAGTAAAACATTCAATATCTATTCTCAAGCATCTTGGACTTCCCTTCTTCATTAAGGTAATAAAGCACTGATTAGTTTTTGTATGCTTTGATTAGATGAGGCTATGGAGTTCAGTGGGCAATAATTCTAATATTAGGCTGGCATGAAGCCAGAATAATTTCAGTGGCATTAGCAAAATTACTCCAAATTTAAATTGGTATAGGTGAGTACAGATGCACATTTAACATGTTGAATTGCTTATTTAACTTAAATACCTAACAGTTCACCTCCAACCAAATCTAGTTAGTATGAGAAATTCCTGCTTACATGGTTAATGACTTCATAAAGCAGAACAAACATTCAAATTAAGCTTGGGTGGTCATTTGCTAACATGTACAGATTTTTTAGGAAACCAGAAAGTTTTGTTTTTTTGTTTTTTTTTACAGAAAACAGATTTTGCGCACACAGATTTTGATACAGAATTCTTGTGCCAGATTTAGCCAGGTGTAGCCCATTTGTGTAGCTGCCTAGTCAGGTGCAATGATTGAGGGATACACAAGGTTAATATTCAGACAATAGCTGGACATTCCCAAGCTATCCAGTGGGGTCAGCAAAGCCTGCACACATTCATCTCCTAGGAAAGGTGCTCATTGGAATGTCTCCTCTCTCATTGGTTGGGCCATGCATACACTAGTTGGCTCCTGAGTTAGCTTTTTCTGACATAAGAAAATGGTTTGCTACAGGACAGAGGTAGACTCATAGAGGAAAAAGGCGGTAGTCTAGGGATGGCCAACATGCTTGTGAGACAAGTGGCACAGGCAGCCTCTGTGTGTGATGCACAGCAAACCAAGAAGGGGACAGGCAGTACAGTGGCAGGTAGGGAAGGAAGCACAAAGCAGAACAGCCCATCAGGAAGGGTTAAGAGATCAGAGGGGCACTCAGGCAGAGTGTGGGCTAATTTATGGCAAGCCTGACAAAAAGGTGGACACCCACTGATTTAGTCCAACCCTTTGCTCAAGGTAGGAATGTCCCCATTGCAATTTAAGACCATATATAAGCTGTGTATACATTACTTACCTAGATGCACACACTGAACACATGCATTTAAAGAGCACATCTGGACTGGCCCTAGATATTAACCATCACAAGGACATTGGTCCCCAGGGAAAAAGCTATTATTCTTTGAGGAGTCAGTGATACTTCAGATTCACGTAAACATCACTGACTCAAGGAGCAGGTCTGTATGCGTGCAGCAGTAATGTCATTTTCAGTTTCATAGGATAAAGGCAAATTTAAAAATAAAAATGAACTAATACTCAATCAATATTAAAAGTGCATATTAAATGTCAGTGTTTGAAATTAAATGTTTAATGACAACATCAAAGCATTAGAAGTCCCCCTTGCTCTTCCCATTTCAGTCTTTTACTGCAATATCTTTACCCTCTAAACTCCCCAATGAGGAAAGGAAAAGGACACAGATGTTAGCTGGTTTGTGTGCAAGGAGTGAATGTAGTCCTGGGTTTTTGTGGGGTCCAGGTAGGACACAGAAGAGCCTGCCTCTGAAGTAAAATGTTTACAAATACCCACATTAGCATTATAGCCCTGTAAGCAGGAAATATTGTTTAATAAGAATGAAGTCTTCTGCTGCCTTGCTGGAACTCAATTTTAAACATCCCTTCTATTAAGCCTTTTAAATAAAAGCAGAATTTACATTATCACCCAGTGAACAAGAACTTCAGAAACATCAAAACAGCTTCTGAATTTGTGTAAGTTTGAAAGAGGTTGTAAGGAAAATGCAGCCTTTGTCACTTATTGTGAAAACCAAAGGCTCTGTGTTGTATAATAAGGAATTTGGGCTTACAAAATCACAAATTACAAAATCAGCTACAACACAGTGGCATTAAGTTAGGAAGAACCCTTGTAGCGCAGAGGCTTGTAGTGGAACTGTCTCTTACTCAGTCGTTGCGTTTCCTGCTTTCTGTGTAGATGTGATATACCTGGATGACCATAAGGTGTTTGACTGTGTACTGAATAGCATGTTGATTAAAAAAATTAGCACTGTCCTACTTTAGTAAAGCTCACATTAGGTGAATTCAGAACGTCCAAAGTGGCATATTAAAAAGGAGTTGTCAATGGGGAATTATCTCTGAATAGGTGTGATTTTAGTGAGTTTTGTGGAGACTGGTATTAAGCTTTTCAACATTTTTACCAATGACCTAGAAGTGAGTAAATCACTACTAATTAAGATGTGTGTGTGTGACATAAAGGGATGAGTAGAAAAGCAATGATTTAGAGAAAATGAGGGATCATAGCGGTAAGCAGCTTTACGAGGCAAAAGGAAGTTCTTTTCGCTCCACATATAATTAGCTTGTAGAAATCATTGCCACAAGGTGTTCTAGATGCTTTAACCAGGCCTGGACAAATTGTTCAGTGGGTATTAAACATAGTGCTGCAGCCTCCAGATGAAAACTTTTCTAGGCCTCTGACTGATGGAAGCTGTAAGGAAAAAGGGACCACGGACAGATCACTTGAGATAGGTCCTGAACATATATGCTCCTCTTCCTCAGAATCTTCTTTCTGAGGCTAGTTGCTGTTGGACCCAGTACAGCATTTCTTATATCCTTAAGGGGCATGTCCCCATGTGCAGGAATGTGTTTCCCTGGGGACAAACAGAAGCAGCATAATATGTGCCACTGCTACTTGTGCCTGGGGAACACCTGTGCATGTGCATTCTGGCATGTGGCAGGCTGGCCCCAGTGGGGTAGGGGAGGCTGGGGCCCGCAGACTTACCTGGGATTCTGGAGGCCTCTGGAGGCTGCAGCACAGCAGTCCAGCAGCAGGGAGCCTGGTTGGCAGCTGGAGTATGGCTCCAGCCGGCCAGGCTCCAGTTTCAGGTGGTGTATGCTGCCACCACATGTACCACCCCACATTTTTTAGGTGTGTTTTTTCTTTTGCCCCTGGATTTCCCAGTGTTACCCCCCTCCCCCTCCCACCATGTCTGTGCTGCAAATCAGCAGTGAGGAGAATGCCTGCATCTACGGGGCGTGTGGTGTGTGGCGCCGCATACTGCATGTGTGCGCTTGTCTGGATGTGTGCAAAAAAGGATGTAGCTGAAGCTAGATATTTTCAAATGTAAAATAAGGCACAGATGTTCAGAAGTGAGGGAGATAAAGGACCATAACAAACTACCAGCAAACATATTGAACTCTTCATCTCTTGAGGTCCTCAAATGGAAACTGGATTTCTGGAAGATAAGATTTAGCTGAAGATGATTTTTGCTTTAATCTAAGACAAGTGATGGCTCAGTATAAAATAAAACAGGATTAACGTTAATGACCTGTTCTGTGCAGATCAGCTTGTCCTTAAACTCTGTTGATCCCTTTCTCAGATGACATTCCTTGAAATCCTGACTGCAAATGAAATTGAAGGGTCTCTGACAGTGACCTGTGAGCCAAATGCAAGCCTCTCATTCACCGTCAATAAGAAAAATGAGCAGCAAAGGTGAGAGGGTGATTTTAGTTACTGTAGAGATTCAGTTAGGCTGGTGGGATCACAAAAACACCATTTATGTACCATTAAATGCCAAAGGAAATTCAGTTGGTAACCAATTCTGAAATGAAGTACATAACCCCAGTAAACAGATTGTGTACTCAGGGAAGTGTACGGAGGGCTAAAGAACAGCATCAACCCAGACCTGCAGATTATAGGGCAGGCATGACCATGTCACCTGACGGGCCACCTGCTGCCATGTCCATTCC
>NW_017728992.1:77477961-77486828 GCF_001723915.1 Gavialis gangeticus | reverse complement strand
GAAATTCAGTTGGTAACCAATTCTGAAATGAAGTACATAACCCCAGTAAACAGATTGTGTACTCAGGGAAGTGTACGGAGGGCTAAAGAACAGCATCAACCCAGACCTGCAGATTATAGGGCAGGCATGACCATGTCACCTGACGGGCCACCTGCTGCCACGTCCATTCCCCCCCTCCTGTTTCCATAAAAAGAATAAAGTGGAAAATAAAAACCTCCTGAAAGGGACCTCAGCATCTTGGCTTTTCATGTAAGAGAAAGGCAGTAGTTCCATGGAGATTTAGACTTGTATTCCCTTGGAAAAGTCCAGAGGACTGAAGCCTCATTCAGCCAAGTACTTAAGAACATGCCTTCTCTCAGAGCATCAGTTAAACTTCTGTTCAACTGCTTCAATTTAGTTAAAACCCCATAAAAGTGGTGAAGGCACATTGAGGCTTATAAATAAATGGCAATTTTTAGCATGCAGTATTTATTGTGTTTGTGTACATAATTCTGTGTCATTCTGCTAGAAGTTTTCAATGCTCTTTCAGAAAAGATTAATTATGGAAGTGATGCATTTTGATAGGATTACATAGCAAATATCTTAATACAAATATTTAATGCATTAATATTGCACAAGCTTATGAGATTTATATTGTTCTGTATTTATGTGTCGAAGAACCAAAATACTACTATTTTAGTTCTTTCCATACATTCCAGTCTGGGGTCTACACTTCAGACCCCTTTCACATTTAAGCAAATTTCCAACAATACCAAAGTTAGATATTGATATAAGTGTCTATACCCATGAATTCCATTACATAAATCTCATGGTTAAACCAGTGATGCATAAAATGTGATAAACAGTGTTTTCCTATTTATCAGGCTGAATTCTACGTTGGAAATGTATGTGTACCTCTCCCATAAATGTCTGAATTTGGCTCTAGTTATTCTGATTCCTTTGCTGTTGAATGAACCTGCCAACAAAGGAAACCTACTAAGTGCTCACTGTGGGAGGAAATGCAGTTCATAATTCAAAAATTCTAGTGGACCGTTCTGCTTCATTGTACCCACTTATGCCAGCAATGAGCTTTGGCCTTTCTGAATGTTGCATTTAATTGACTCATAAGCAATTTTAGAAATACTGCTGAACAAACAATGCCTTTCTTTCCTCCAGTGAAGAACTGAATATAAAAGCTTTACAGAACTTTTTTCTTCAATACTTGCCCAGCACAGTTGAACTTTCCTCAAAGGTAACTATGTGCTAGTTATCTATCATACACAGCTTTGCTAGTTTTATCTAATATTTGCAGCTTCTAACTGCAATATTTGTAGCACTGAGGACTATTACATTTTTTTGATAATGGCAACTTTCCAAGTTGCTGGATGTTTTCCAAAGTAATACTGTCAGCATTCTGATTGTAATGGTATATATTAGTTCCTCTCTGTAGATTCCATTTGTGTGTACTTGATTTAAAAAAATGCCAGAATTTGTACCTAATAAAAATTGTTAGCAATCTCCAAACTCTATTTAAAATTATACTGGCTATTAAAAAGTAATGTTTGGGTAGGAAATAGTTCTTCTCTACCAGAGGGAGGGAAACACACAAATAAGGTTGAAGTGAAAGAATGATACTTGTGTACGAACAATTGTTGCCAGGATAACAAAGACTACCATATTTTTTTGCATACCACATGCACCTTTCCCCCAAAAAATCAGGCCTCAGCTTGAGGTTGCATTAAGTAGAGAAACTGATTTTTCTTTGCTGATATATAAAAGCATGGAAGAATAGAACTGTGGAGAGACTGTTGCTAGATGGCTGCCAAGCTTCTCCCTCTGCCAGCCTCAGGGAAGGAGGGGACAAATTTTACCCTTTAGGATCAGAGCTCCAATGTTAGCCTTCTCACAGCACAGCCACTGTAATCAGGATCCTCTGCAGTCATCATACAGCCACAAGGGGGAAAAATGTTTTCTGCATTTTTGCCTTGAGACAAATTGCGTGTCTTACATTGGGGCAATGGTTTTCATTGAAAATAATCTAGTCTGTAAGCCTGCATGTTACAATGTGAACTCAGTAAGGGGTAAGGGGAGGTGGGAAGGCCAAACATACCTTCCTTTCAGGTCTTAATGATCATATGTAATATTCTGTGCCAGAGAAACATGAGTCTGAAGACTAAGTCGTTTATCCCTTTATATTTTACTGGAACTGCAATAGGTACATTATTATATGAAGGAGGCAGAAGGTAGACTCTCTATCAGGATGGAAGAGAAGGATTTCCATGTTACAACTAAGTTATCTTTCACTGGGACCACCTATGCGAATGTCATTGAAATGATGCACACACTGCCCCAGGTTAGTAACACCAAAGAAACTGCCAGAATCACTAGCTGCCCATCTAGTTTTCCAAAAAACGTATCCAGGAATACACTTACTAAACTATGAAGAGCTATTCTGTTGGATATATCAAGAGTTTTGCCACAGACTCTATTTGCAGCAGGAGCACATTGTTAGTGTACTATGGATTTAAGTTTGTTTAGTGTCCAGCAATTTGATTTGCTGTTTGTTAGTGAACACATGTAGCTAGTGTATGGCATATACAAATATATACTATAAACCATCTTAAAGTTGAGTGTGTGCCATCTCTTACCCCACATAGTTACTACATATACTTCCTATTCTAAATAGGAAAGAAAAAAGATAACTATCTATAACTGTTTATACTAACAGCCAGGCAGTGTTGGATTTTTTTAAAGATACAGCACTGTAGGCATATTAGAGAGAGTACTACAATTTATTCAGCCATTTACAGAGGTGAAGTATGTAATAAGCAAAAACAGATATTGTGAAGTATATACTCTACTACATATTTATAAATAAAAAGAGAACTTGACAACTGAAATGCATTCTTATTTATAGAAGAATTATGGCTCACAACACCACTATGCTAGATTGTGTACTAGTACTTACTAAAAGAATGATCCCTATATTCAAGAGCTTGTAGCCTCAAGATTACACATTTTTAGGTTTCCACGTTGCAAAAAGCATGAGGCTTAATGGGCTTACCTTCCTTTTGGCAGTTAAAAATCCTTCCAAAGCAGCTTGTGTTCATGACTAGTTATCAAAAAGATAACAGAACTCATATGTTGCGGCACATTACTCTGTGGAATGGCAAGGAAGTCAAGGTGACAGGCACTTACACTGGACTCTTCCCAAAGTTATCTGGAGATCATGATATTAAATGTAAGTTTCTAACCTCTCTAGTAAGTCCCACTAGCAGAAATAAAGGAAAGTAAAAGCCACAAAGCTAATTACATAAATGTCTTAATGCCATTTTGTGTCCAGGCCTATGAACCTCACTTAGCCACATTTCTAAGTGGATGCAAAGAGCGAGGACTTCTGGAGTGGGCCTTTGGTTTCTGTCCTCTGGGAAGAGAATGTAATGCTAGCCAGGTTACTTATGGCACTGTGTGAATGACTGAGTGTTCAGTTCCATGTCCACATAAAAATAAATAAAAATCTTTTAATTTTATCGGCAAATTGCAAAAAAAAATGGTTTTGGGTTGAACAGAATGTTCTGCTTTCCTCTGGAACGCTTGTAACTGCTTTGCAATAAGCATAAATAAAATGGGGAAGAAGCTAAGGGACAAAGATGCTATTCACTAAGGAGAAGAGGATGACAAGTTTACGGTTATTGTCACCTTTACCATAGCACAGTGGGAGGGCACTCCCCTGAGATTTGCGTTACATGGCTTTAAAGCCCCTCTCTACCAGTTTCAGAGCAAGGGCTTTATTTTAGTGCTCTCCCCGCATAGGAGAGGAACCACTATAACATTGAGGTTGGTTTCCCTCAGGCTGTACTGTTGCAGCTGTTCCATTTTGTACAAATATTTTATTCATAAGACCAGAGAGAGAAACCAGGACTCCCAGGGGACATTGTGTACATTACACAAAATATGGTGCAGTCACCAATTTTCAAAACTGAAATGACTAAAAAGGGCCACTAAACTAGTACTCCCAGGGGGTGTTGTGTTCCAGCACCCAGTACGTGGCAATGTCCCCATGTCTCCTGTCTAGAAAGACAATTCAGCTCTTAAAGCTTAGACTTCTAACATGAAAATACTGTTTACTGTGACCTAGCTTGATTGCCTTTTGAGGGTTAAAGGTTTCTCCTTTTCTAATAGAAGGTCATTCTGCCTTCATCCAATCAACTTTCCCAGCTTCTCCCTGTAGGGGTTCATTTTGGGGCAGATGTCACCATTTTGTTTATTATATGATGTATCTATTCAGAAATCAGGAACTTTTCCTTCCTCTCTATGAATCTTCATATTCAGTAGTATAAATTCATGCCACAAAAGTTACTTTCTGAAAAAGAAACATTATCTTGAGAGCCAGATTTTTGCTACTTCCCTTGAAGTGCCATGTCATGTTTTTTATCGTGAAAAATACAAGAAAACTGTTGTGTTTGGTGAAATTTAACTTATTTGAACTTTTTTTTTTAAGTGGAGCTTTCCCATCCTCTCTCTCTCCCTTTTCCCTGGCGTACCAATGTCAACATATACATGGAACATGCAGTGCACACTTATCAGGATGATATTACCATTGGCTGGAATGACAAGGACCAGGTACAATAGCACAGAACAGTTGTGCCAGGAGAATTGCATGGAGAATCAAATAGCTTTGAAAAAGCTAAAAGTAAAAGACTTTGAGCAGGAGAAAAACTGTTGACTTTCCATATAAGTCTCATTATACCTAATAAACTTATCAGATAAAATGATTCCTAAGTGCCAGAGCTATAGAAGACTCCTGTTTGCTGCAGAGGCTGGGACTGACAAACAGTTTTGTATTGGTCCCAGCCTCCCGCTGTAGCTGAGTCTCTTGATTGTATTACCTCCATAGAGCAATTGGACATTAGCTCAACATATGTCAGGTAGTATGATCTGGAGATACTCTTCACCAGGAAAGTCCTAACTTTGCTACACTAAGATAGCACTTAGCATGTGTTTTACTTCCTGAACTCTCAGGATACTAGCATTGTAAATGCAGTTAAACATGTCGCAAGTAACATGCAACAGGGCCTAAAAAGAGACAGTCAGAAGCAAAGTGGATATGGTTCAGAGAGTGGCTGTAGTAGTTCTAACACAAATGAAAGGAAGAAAACAGCTGCTAAGAACTGATGGAAGAGAATGGCATAATAGCTGAGGCCAAGAAGCAAGGGCATAGGCTGGAGGGAAGACAGATAAGGATCAAAGAGAAAGAAAGGAGCAAATCTTTGGGAATTTCAAAATCAGTTGGAGAATTCTGAATTAGATGGGAAGATGTTGTAGTTGAGGAGTCAGCTGAAAAGGATGAAGGGTTTTCCTCATGCGTTGAGGCATACTGAACTCACATGAACAGGAGTTGCACAGAAAGGTACACTATGTAAGGATGTTTTTAACATCAGTGATTAATCTTTAATCACAGGTTCTTCTTTCCTTTGATTTTTATTAGTTATCAGTAAAAATTAGAAATCTGGTCTGTGCTACATTTTGAATTGGTGTAACAGATACATCAGCAAATCCATTTTAAAAATAAATGATAAAAGGGTATAGTTAATAAAAATACCTTCATTATAGTATAGATATGCAAATAGCTTGTGGAGTTCAGAGTATACATAACTTGCAGTACATACAGTGAATCTGTATCTGAAATATAATCACCAGCCCTCTACGATTCTTATACTAGCATAATGTTATTTAAAGCATGTATAGTTCAAAGACCATTATTTTCTGAATTAAATGGGAAAAGCGGGGTATAAAACTTAGTCATAGAGGCACCTGAATTTGCATACAAAAAATATCAAGGTCCCTTGCAATAGTAAGCTCTATTTATGTAGGCTGAAAATCCTAATTTAATTTTAGAAGTGAGGTAGATATGGAAATACTTCAATGTAAAATAAAAAGAATTTTGTCATTCATGTCGGTTCTACACCTGTTGATCTTGACCAGGTATTAATCTCGTCTTCCCTGAAGTATGGAAGAGAACGTATTAAGTACCGAGCCACTGTCACTCACCCATTTAATTTCACCTTGAAGCAACTGGAGGTCAGTTCCTTGGGGGAAAGAAGAGATGGAAAATACAATCAGCAGGTACAACAGTCAGAAGTTCCGCAAAGTGAAAAATAATATTTATTGTATTTACTGGGTTTTTTTGAATTCCAAAACATTCCAGATTTTACTGTGTCTTGATTTTGGAGATACCACAATTCTTTCTTTTGCCAGGAAATTTTCTAAGATATTGTTCTGTGCAGCTCTGGGTAGTTGGTAACATTTTTTTCTGTATATAAAGTGGTCACTTTGGGAGATAGAAGTCAATCTCAGTGGATCACAGCAACTTGCACAACGGTGCACATCAAATGTATTTTGGCCAAGAACTGGTATTCAAACCCCTTCTTTAATGTCATAAATTCCTGAGCTCTGTAACATCCAACCAGAGTAAACAGAACCTCAGTTTTTAGGCTCTTTGCCTTCACCAGATATTGAAAGAAAGAATAACCAAGGTTATGGAAGTAAAATGGGACAAAACACAGCATTGGGTTTATCTGAGGAAGAATATGATTGCCTAATTTAATATCCTTCTATGACAAGAAAACTGACTTTTGGATAAGGGCAATGCAGTGAAGATAATTTACCTAGCTTTAAGCAAAGCTTTTGATACCATACCCCATGGGAAATTATTGGCCAAACTGGGGAGACAAGGATCAAGCACTACAATAATGAGGTGGAAAAGAAGCTGGTTCAAAAGGAGACTCTAGCAGGTTATGCTGAAAGATGTGTTATCTGAGTAGAGAACAGTTACCAATGGAGTTCCTCAAGGATTAATCCCAAGCTCTGTTCTGTTTAACATTTTTATTAAACAGAATAGATTGTACAGGAACTAGATGCATCCTTGTGAAATTTGCAGATGTGGTGTCTTGTCAATACAGAAGAGGATGAATTATCATTTATTATGCAAGATTTCCTTGTGGAATGGAGCATTAAACCATAATATCAGTGTGAAGTACAAAGTCATTTACTTACAGTCCTATAATAATGACTTTAGCTATTGTCATCAGCAGCCCCTTGATATGAGGATGAGTCTTCCAGTAAATAGGGAAGTCATCAATAAACCCATACATGACTGAGGTGGCCAATCTGAGATCCATGTGCTTGACTGCAGATGTAGCAAATAAACAGTTCCAGAAGGAAGGAGTGAATCCTGATGATGTCAGATCACAGCTCTTTCCCTTTGTGTCCCTTATCTACCTGCCTATATAGTGAGGAGATTTTGCTTAAAATGATCAAGCATTGGGGATGATTCAGTTCTTGAGTCTCCCAAGAATTGATGTTGTTATTGTATTTCTTCACATTGGTTTTCAATGTGTCCTTGAATTTCTTTCTGCCCGCTTCTAGAGTAGTGATCATTGGTGAGTTGGGACCTTTTTGGGGGGAGCTGGATGTCAGGGATCCTTACCATATGTCCTATACAATGGAGCTGGTGCTGTATAAATTTGACTTCAATGCTGGTGATATTTCCTTGAGCCAGAAGTTGTATTATAAGTTGGATACATAAATTTGAAGACAACTGAAGAGAAGGGCCTGTGTATATTGTTACTGTAGAAGACCATGAACTGTGTGATGCAGCTATGAAAAAGGCAAATATAATCCTGGGGTGTATTAGGTGGGTAAAGACGATGACAATCTAGTACCATTGTACAAGGGGTTGATTAAGACCCCAGGTAAAACATGGTGCAGTCATCAATTTTCAAAACTGAAATGAGTAAAAAGGGCCACTAAAATGGTTAAGGGAATGAAAAACTTTTTTTTATGAAAAAGGATTAAAGGAGCCTGTCTTATTTAGCTTAACTAAATGGGGCTCGGGAAGGGATATGATTACTTTTTATAAATATATACGTATGGGGAATATTAGAGAGAGAGAAAAGAGCTTATTAGGTTAAAAAGCAATACTAGAATGAGATCAAGTGACTACAAACTGGCTATGAGCAATTTTTTACAATGGAAATTAGAAGATCTCTGTGAGAGGACTGCATTTTGGAATGGTCTTTAGCATAAAATGCTGGAGATAAGGAACCTGATTTGTTTTAAGACTGAACACAATAAGTTTACTGAAGGGACAGTATGTTAGAACAATGAATTTTGGGGTTAATTGATACATGCAATCAAGTATTTGCAATCTTTATTTTTGGCCATAGAGTTAATTCTCTCATGGTGCATGAGCTGTGTGGTAATTCTATATTTTGAGGTCCTTTGCTGGTTGCTTGCAAGGGCCCCCCCCATCCATGCAGCCCGCAGTCCCCACCTGCCTTCATCCATGCAGCCCCGCAGTCCCTTTGGGAAGAGTCTACTAGGTTTGGCTGCAACTTCTAATCCTGGAGCCCAGGGACACTGTAGAAATCTATCTCTTCTGGTTTTAGATGCAGCTTGCATGGAATGGTGGACAGCCTGCTGATTTCAACATTTCTTTGGAAAACAAGTCTAAGAGCAGTATCACCAGCTGGAATGGTTGTATGACAGTTTCTTCAGGTCAGGTATGAATGTTTTGCTTTTATACTGTGAAGTAAGAGTTCTTTCCTTCTGTTGAACAAACCCAAGTTTTAGATTAAAAGTTGACTTTTCTAACCACACCACTAGAAAGGGTGAAATACAACTCTGAGGAATCTTTGCTGTATTTATTCCCCATCTAAAGCTGTCTCACCATTATACACTAATTCTGTTTTGCTGTTCAATTTATTTTAGCATTTAGGATGAAATTGATGCCTCTGCAGCATGAGTGACTGGTGCCTCCTGAATCTGGGGGGCACCCACAGAAGCCGCAGCTGGCATTGGCTTTGTCAGGGCAGGCACCAGCTCTG
>NW_017728992.1:77443666-77477637 GCF_001723915.1 Gavialis gangeticus | reverse complement strand
CACCTACCCCCATTTGGGGGGGGGGAGGAGCATGTGCACCCCCATGTACCCCCTACCAGTCACCTATGCTCTGCAGATGGTCACAATTTATGTTTCCTAATACGACTTAAAAAGACAACCTTGGGAGAATAACCTTGGGAATATTCTCTTCCATAGGATGCATTTCTACCCTGGGAGTAGCGGCTCCTTTGTATAAACCACTATAGCTATTTTATAGCAGTTTATAAAATGTATATTCTGTAATTGCAAACTAATTTCTCAAAAATAAAATGTAAGTAGCGCACAGTATATTGTATGTTTCTCTCTTTCAGCTGCAGAAAGTATTACAGATAGGACACCTTCAGGCATGTGGATCTATACAGCAAGCAGCGGTCTTATTTAATGAATATCTAGATCTGAACTGGGATGGCAAAAAAGTTGAACAGAATCTGACTTACGAGGTAACAACAAACTACTGTGAACGTACACTGATCAGATATTTTATTTCTCAAAATTTAGTTAAATAACTTGGAGTTAATGAACCGTCTGCAACTGTCCTTTTGTGAAGTAGATTGTTTTAATTTTATAAGTTCTCACTATTGATCTCTCTGCCTTATTTTCACATTTCAGTTGAGTAGCTGATAATAAATTAGCTAAGGTGAAATACTGGTGTCACTTTTGCCTTGCCTTGCCTTGCTTTTGCAATGATGTTGTAGTGATGCTATAGACTGCAGAACAAGTGACTGTCTGATAAATTAAAATGCTAATGGGTGAAAGAACTTTAAGTTTCAGAACAACCTTGACTCTTACCTAAGAGGAACTTGGAGCGTCATGGAACTGATACCCCAGTACCCTAAGGCAAATTAGCTGACTATGCATGTTTATATACTGCATCTTTTAGTTCAGAAGTGTAAGGAAACAACAATGGGTAGTTTAGGGTACTATAATTTTTCATTTAGTTACTGCATTCAAAATAATTTCTTTTGGTCTAACGCAGAGAAACCGACCATCTTATCCTGATAAAATTCAGCTAGAGGCCACTTTGGAAAACATTTTACTGACTTCATGCACCAAGCAACATATTCTAGCTAAAATGGAAACAAACTATTCAACATGGCTGGATTATTACATAAGCCTTGGACTCTGTGATCTTCCAAATGTAAGTCAAGTATTGCTATATGGATGTTGCTCAAATTCATAACTATTTTCTGGTAATTGGCTGAGTTTTACCAAACTGCAGATTTCCACAAAAAATGCAACTGTATATTTATTTCTAGAATGGCCTTTTGAGGTTGGAGATCATGTATTCCACCAAACTTATTTTTTTTAATAGATGCCATATGTAGATTCTCTACTCTTCCTTAAGAATGCTAATGAGTTCCTCTTCTTCTGTATTCCTCCTTTTTCATTTTCTCACTCAAAAGTCCTTTAGCATCTCTTTCTGGAACATGTCAAAAAGTTCCATGAATTGGTCAAACTGGACACTAGACATCTCCCCTGGGTTCCCAGGTATAAGTTTTATCACCTCCATAGCACTGCAGCCTTTGTCTGTTCTGCTGCTGTGACAGTTTGGAACCTGAACTTTGATCCTAGGCTTGATGTTTGGTGTTCAGCTGACCTGAACAAACAGGCACCTTTCTGCAGTATGTCCTGTTTGCAGACTCTGGCTCCATCGTTTCCTTTACACATTAAGACTCACATAGTCCACCAACACACATAAGACTTGAAACCATAGGCAGCGCATAGGGGAGGCGTAGGGGGTCACATGTGCCCTCTTCCCCCCTGAGATTGGCTGCTGCTGGCTTCTGTGGGCAGTTGCCGCCCCCCCCCCTGCATTTTTACTTATTATCTTCTAAACTTTCACTCCATTTGCATTTTCACACACCTGCATGTTGTAAATTAGCTTCTTTTTTTATCTTGAAGAACACACAGCACAGAGTCTCCCTATGACTGAGGAAGAGCGTTTGTGCCAGAAACTTTGTGAAGAACATTCCCCCCACAACCTTAACCCCAACCCCTCCAACTATTTAGTTGGTCTAATGAAAGCTATCACATCTAGACCTGTGCAAATAGGGAAGTATTCAGTTCAGATTCAGACGATTCAGAGGACAGTGATTCAATTCCAAGATTTGGATCACCATCCTGAATTGATTCGGCTGAATTGGCCTCAGAAGATATGGCGGAGACTGGGAGAGATTCAGAGATTCGGCCATAGACTATAATGGGGAATCACTGAAATACCTATAACTTCATCATTTTTTTGGCTTATTCAGATAAAAATTTCAGGGATGATAGACCCTGCTGAGGCCACAAAGCCTGCCAAGTTTTAAGAAGATAGGTGCAGGGGTTTCTGGGAAACTGTACCTCAAGCTGTTGACAAGCAAAACTCATGACGTGTGCCTTTGTGTGCTAAGGCGTGCCCTTGCTGGTGCTGCAACCTCTACATGACATGGTAATGTTCCCCAATGAGGTTACCTCCTCCCCTACAGCCTCAGCTCAGCCTACCACTTTAAATAACAACAGGTAATAACTTAGCAAGCAGCACAGTAGCACTAGCAGCATCTCAGGCACCCAAACTGTCACAGCGCCTTTCTTTTGTTTCCTGTAGGAATTTCTTCTCCAGCAGCTGCCAGAGAACTCTCCCTGCCAGCCCCGGCCCTGGGACTCAGATGTGCCCAGGGCCCTGTGTCCTTCTGGTCAGCTGACCAAGGACATGTGCTAGGGGTGTTGGTCTAAGGACATGGCACTGGCAGACAAGGTCCTTTGGGTCAATCTGGTATCTTTTAGTAGACCAACTGAATAGTTAGAGAAATATATCTTAGCAAGCTTTGGGGTTGAAAAACCCTTTGTCAGGCTGAGGAAGCACCTGCAGTTGGTGTGTGTACTATTCCTGGATGGAAGGAATAGTAAAGAAACCAGAGGCTGGGAATGCAATGCAGGCAAGAAAACCAATTAGTGAAAATGGAAATGGCGGTATCAGGAGGTGGAAGGGGGAGGGAGATGTAGCATCTCAGGTAAAAGTAGAGAGGTACCTGGGGAGTCAGATGTCCAGCAGGTTTTAGTGTGTCATAAATCCAGTGTCTATATGGAGTCTGTGAGTTTCTGTACCTAGGAGGCTGAAGAAGTGAAGTTCATGGGCCCGGCTGTGAAAAGTAGTTTGTAAATTTGAACAAGCACCAAAACTTGCTAACCTAACTTTATCACCAGAAGCCAACTTCCTACAGCTCAAAACAAATAACCTACCAACAATCTCCAGTACCTCCACAAACTGCACACCAGAATCTATCAATGACAAGAATACTCAACTACCTGTGGGGGAACATTGCTCACCAAAAAAGCCACTGTCTTCAGTCTCTCAGGCCTGATCCTGAAAGGGTATTTACAAACCACTTTTCACAGCCTATCAACTGCACTTAATCAACCTCCTAGGTACAGAAACTCATGGACTCAGTATAGATATTGGAATTCTGACACACGACAGCCTGCCAGACAGACTCCCCAGGTACCTCTCCACTTTTACCTGCACTTACTACATCCCCCTTATCTCCTATCTCAGCCTGTCTCTCTCACTCCCTGACTCTTCCATTTTCACTTTCACTGACTGGCTTTCCTGCCTGCATTGCATGCCAGCCTGTTTTTTTTACTATTCCTTCCATCCAAGAACAGCACACGCACACTGTAGGTGCTTCTTCAGCCTGACAAAGGGGTTTTCAACCCAAAAGCTGTCATCCCAGGCAGCTAAGTTCAGCTCACTTGGAGCCTCACAACTCCACTGCAGCCAGCAAGCCTCAGACCTGTCAAAGACGTGATGGGTCTGGACTTTCCCCAGCCAGGACTGTGTGCTTGCGTGTAGTAGCCTGAGCTTATGGCACCTCTTACCTGCCTTTAACCAGGGGGATCCTCAGTCCTGGCACTTTGTGGGGCTGCTGCATCACCAGCAGTCCCACCAGGCCTCCCTGACCATGGCAGAGTGCAGTTTTAGTGGTCATGCCCAGGTCCTGGGGTCTCCTCCTTCCCCATAGTCCCAGTCCATACCTCCAAGTTCATCCTGGCACAGGAGCTCAGCAGGGATATGTTCTTCCCCTGCTGGATGGTGATGCAGTGAGTGTCCCCTCCAGCTCTGAGAATGGGACATTAACGGGTTTAAAAAAAGAAAACAGAAATAGGTGTGTCTGGAGTGAGGAAGGTGGCACTCACTCCATCTGCAGGTGGAGGTTAGGGAATCCTAGCAGCAAGAGGTTTACTTTCAAGCATATCAGTTGCTCCACCAAACCAGGATCCAAGCAGGTGCAGTGGGGTGTCACAACATCCTCAGCAATGCTGAACACCCTCTCACTTGGAACACTGGTTGGTGGACAGGACAGGTGTTCCCGGGCAACTGTGGCCAAATCCTGCCACATTTGGCTTCGGCTTGCCCAGTTGGCCAAGGGGTCACAGTCCAGAGGCTCCACGTCCTCAGCAAGATAGGTAGCCACCAAAGCCTTGGTGCTACCTGCCCAAGGCTGGGGTCATGTACATCTGGACCCCAACACTGAAGCAACACACTTGGCCGACTTTGGCAGCAGCTGGCATGGAGGTGACTGTCTGTGTTGGTCCCGGGAGTGCTGGCACAGGAAAATGGATGCCCCTCTTCTACATCCCCTCACCTCTGCCCTTCTGCCTCCCTGACTCTGTTGACCAGCACCTGCATCCAGTGATCGAGGGTGCTGCCAGTGCACATGCGCCCCTTCACCCTCAGTTTGCACATACCACCAGCATGTGGACCATACTGGACCACAAGGGGTCAAGCCATTTCCTGATGCCCTCTTTCAGCTGCCTCACCAATGCTTGCACGTCTGGTGACAGCAGCTTGCCCCAGGAACATTGATCCCCTGGGACTTCTCCATTTGGTTCTGAAGTTCCCTTACTGCGGGGGTCACCTGGCTAAGGAGGGCATCACCAGCACGGAGGCTCTTGGTGGCCTCAAGGAAGGGCTTGAAGATCACTAAGATTTGGGAGATGGTATCCCACTCAGCTCTGTTAAGGGGGCCCCTGATCCCAATCTCCCCAAGCAGGCCATCTCATGGATGGCCTTCTGTTGCTCCACCAGCCTTTCTAGCATCAGGTATGTAGAGTTCCACCAAGTCTCCACATCCTGCATGATTTTGTGCTGCAGAATGCTCAGCTCTGCCTGTTTTCCCCATAGAATCTTGCCCCCCTTGATGCTGCAACGGTAGTAGCCCACCACCTTTCTGCATTTTGAAATCATCTGGATGGTAGTGATGGCACCATCACCAACATCCCTGTCCCCCTCTAACGCATCCCTGACTATGAGGTTAAGCTTGTGTGCCATACAGTGGATGCCAACAAAGTAGGCATCATGGACAGCCTTGACCATATTGGCCCCATTGTCAGTGACCATGAACCCATGGATGAGCTCACCCCACCCAACAAGCCACCCCTGTACCACATGGTTCATGGCCACCATGATCTCCCTTGCCGTGTGGGACTCATCCAGCACCTCGGATTGGAGGAGAGCCCACTGATGGCTTGACTGATCACACCAGTGCCCTTTTAGGGAGAGGGAGGCATGATCTCCACCCTGGCTGCTCCAGATGTCAGAGGTGAAGTGCAAGGCTACTTGTGACCCTGCCTTGCACAGCTCTTCCATCAAGTACTCCCTGAATGCCTTATACAGGGAGGGCACCACTGTCCTGCTAAAGGTGGTACATGTAGGCACTTGATAGGATGGGGCCACAAGTGCCATGAGCCACCTGAACCCTGGCCACTGAACTATGGAGAAGGGCTGGCCATCCAGAGCAAGCATCTCCCCAGTTCTCTGGGTGATCTCACTCACTCTTGCAATTCACCCCACTTTGTCTGTAGCTTATCTCCACTGCTCCAAGGTGGCTTACCTGTGATTTGGGCGTATGGGGGCTTTGGAGTGAGGCAGGGATTTCCCTTTGGGCATTCTCCAACTGGTGCCAGGCTGATCAGGAAGAAGGGCAAGGGCATTCTACCTCCTGAGATGCAGCAGCATCGCAATGGTGGTGAAGTGTTTCACTTCCTTGCCCCGGCTGATCTGCTTTCAGCAGTGCTGGCAGATAGCACACTTAGGATCATCTGCCACCTCAAAGTGATTGCACATTCACTACTCTCCCACTTCTAGGTGAGGATGGAGATCCTGCCTTATCCCCCTCCTCAGCAGGAAGAGGCACAACAACACAAGGAGCTCACTCAGCTGAGCCACTTGCCTCCACAACCTCCTCTGAGGTGCCTTCCTGACAAGGAGACCTGGGTCTAGGGGTACTTTGAGGGGTGTGGAGAACAAACTCAGATTCCCCCTTGGTTCCCAGAATTGTTTTATCTAGGTTTCTCAGGTCCCCTGGTTCCAGATCCACCTCTTTCTCTGGCAGTGGGAGGCTCACACTGGGAGAAGAAATTGGGGTAGAGGAGACAGGGATTCTGAATATGGTGCCTATTTCTGGAGTTAGAGGAGGTGGTGCATCTTCAGGAAAAGGTACTTCTCCCACCTCCTTGGTTCCACTGGCAGCAGAAGACTCATGGCTGCCAGGAAAGAGGATGTGTCTATGTTTGTGGGGGGGAGACTTGCAGCTCTAGCTCTTCCCCTACCCCTGCTAGCCCCTCTCTCTCCCTTTCCAGAAGACCTGGCACCTGCCTTTCCAGCATATTTCATATTAATTTTTCCTATGCTGGAAAATGTGTTTGTGTGTGTAGCTAACTAATAATATATGTCGTCGTCTTCTCTGATGTATGACTGTGTCTGACTTCTTCTGTGTTGTGTTTACTGCTGTATGTATACCTAAAATAATATCTCTTCTTCTTCTTTTTTGTCTATCTGACTTCTGTGTTTGGTTAATCTGAATCTCTATCTGACTACTTCTTCTGTGTACTCTTTAGTCTATATGCAACTATAAATAATAATATTAATAACTATATGTAATCTCTTCTTCTTCTATGAATATCTGACTTCTTCCATGTTGTAATAATATCTTACTTCTTCTATGACATATGTGTGATGTAATGTCTGTGCTTCCCTGCACAGTGATGGATCACGCTGCCAGGGACAACACAGCTTTATTTTTTAAAATTGTTTGGAAAAAAAGACCACGAACAAATATAAATTGAAAGAAATAGATTTGATAGGGATAAGTAGAGGGATTCTGGTTAATAAGCTATACCCAAGCCTTTCTAAGAACAAAAAATAGCAGGAGACTGACTAGTTAGGAAGTCAAGCCAGTCCAGCTCCTTTCAGATGCTTTTGCACAGGCAGAAACAGCTCACAAAAGGCAGAGAAAGCCTGCAGACAGGCTTATATGCTATTTCTACATCCCTCTACTGTGACTGGAAGGGGACTCAGGGAAAGAACACAGTCACTGGCCAGCTAGAGATGTCAGTCTTTCCCCTCTGCTCTCCCTTCCTCTTCTCAGTTTCTGTTCCCCTGAAAGACTGCCTTCCAAATCTCTGTATCTTTTCCAAATCGATTCAGAGTTTTTTTGTCTTCTCCCGATTCAATTCAGATTCAGTGATTTGGACTCTGAATCAGGCCAAATCTTCTCCAAATCTAATTGCAGACTGAAGCTTCATACAGCCCTAATCAGATCTACCCAAAGGACCTTGCCTGCCTTAGCCTGCCAATGCATTTAGATGACATTTTTCTTGCTCTTTGCTTCCATCTGATTTAGCTGATGCAAAGCCATGTTTTCACCACAGTGGATAGCTGTTACTAGGAAAAAATAATATTGTTGTTGATTTAAATGATCTGGGAACCAAGGGAGAGCATTTCAGCAGGACCGCTGGAAGATGGCAATAGGTGTCAGTGGGTGAGTGAACATAGTATTCTATTAAAAAGCTTTGGATAAAGTTTCTTGACTCTTCTATCCATTTAAACACTCAGATGTCAGATATACTATATCAGGTATGAGCAAAATATGGTTCATGAGCCAAATTCAGCCCACCAAGTGTTTTTTATCTGGCCCACAACAGGTCCCTGAGCTACACCTATCCCAGGTGTAGTGATGCAGCCCAGGCCATGGTGCAGTCCCACTGTGAAGTCCCACAGCCAGTCCCACAGCCCCATGGTGTAGTCCCACAGCCAGTCCCCACTGTTGCTGGGCATGGGGACACTACTTGCCATGGAACACAGCCCACCCTACCCCTGTGAGCGGCTCTCAGGTATGTTGGGAGCTGTTGTACACAGGGCTAGGCAATGCGGTGGGGGAATAGCATAACAGCCAGACTCAAGTTCCTGGCAGCTCCCATGGTGGCAGCTTGTTCTCGCCCTCACAGCTGCCATCCCCAGTGTCTTTGCCACCGGACCTGGCCCTGCTATCCAGGGACCCTGGCCCATCCACCCTTCACACCCTGCTGGGGGTGCCAGACAGAGTGGAGTCTCCACGGAGTGTGCCTTGGAACTTCTGCAAGCAGGAACCACTTGTACTGGCATATGGGATGTGGTGGGGAGCAGCATCTGGGAATGGGATGGGCAGGCAAGGCCAGGGCCAGAACTGGGATCATGGGGAAGTGACAATGTGAGGCTAAGGTCCAGGGAAGAGCCATGATCCTCTCCCCAGAGGACCTTGCAACAGAACCTGGTTCTCCAAGGAACCGCAGGGCAGGGAACCAGCACCCATTGCAGGGACACATGGAGAGCAGATTGTAGCTGCTCCCCCACATGCCAGGCAGTGTTAATAGCTATAATAGGGGCTAGGGTGGCCATCGAGGTACCTCAAGAATAGAGAACAGTTGCATTTGGTGCATAGTGATTTTTTTTAAACTAAATTTAGTGCTAATTCATAATAACCAGATCTATAAAGACTGCCAAAAAGTAAAATGTTTACTCACAATTCTAGGAGAGACTAGTGTTGATATTTCTGTCCTTTCCCAAAATCATTCAGAAGTTTTTTGTTCCCCAGGAAGTGAAAGTACTTGTCTTTGCATTCTTCTGAAGAATTTAATGCAGATCTGGAGCTCTGCTTTCACACTGTCCACTTTCAGTCTGTTCCTCTTGTTTCTCCAAGCGGTGGTCATCATTGAAAAAACCTGTTCTGCATGAGAATTGCTGCATGGTATTGAGAATATGTAGGAGCTGATTATCTTCATGTTCCTGAAGGGTATCTATCTGGGCTTTGCTGAAAAGTTTCAGATACCTCTCCTCACTCGTTTGGCAGTCTTTCATTTCAGGAGAGCATATAACATTTTTCACAATGCCAAATTCTTCATACAGTGTATCTATGTCAATCTCTTTAACATTGGAAGCCTGGACTGCATCACAAAATTCTTCAAAGGGCACAGCACTTTCAAGGGCTAATTTGGACACTGGTATGAAAGCTGTTTTCAGAGAGGTCATATCTGTTACTTAAGAATTTTTGTCTCTTTTGTAAAAATTTAGAAAGTCACTCTCTCATTTCTCTGCCACAACCTGTGTTAATTGCTTCAGTCTGTTATTCACCGCAAACCCCAAAAACTTGTCTTGAATCCTTCTCTCAAATTTCCCATAGATTTCAGTCATTAGCTCATACACCATGATCACACTGAATGACTTGGCCTCTAAAGCTTCAATACAGTCCATGAATAATTTCAGAGAGTGGCTGAGAAAGTAAAGCTCAGCCAATTCACTGGCATTTTCCTCATCACTGAAGCATTTCCACAGTATTTTGGGGCACTCATCATCACCTAAACTCTGAAAGTAACTTGCTGGAAACCTCTGACATTTCAACAACCAGTCAATAGATGGAAGCAGAGAAAGCCATCTGGCCACAACATGCCTCAATAGATTGCACTCCTCTACTTCAACTAAGTCATAAAACTCCTTCAACTGCTCTGTTCTCCTTGCAGAAATGCTGAAATGAGCATATACCTTGAGAATGATATTTTCGGCATCAATATTAAGGTTTCCACAGACTTGTTGTGTTGCGCAAAACATGAGCCAGACAGTTGGCCACAAAAATGTGCTGATGTAGAACTCCCTTTCCTTGGCTGCTGACATCGATAACACAGTGGCACAGGGTAGAGAATGCATGATGTTCACCCTTTCTGCTTTTCACTGTGAAATGGTGTTCTTTCTACCATTCTGAGTTGAAGGGCATCTTTTGCTTGGGCATTTTGAATTAAGGGTGATGTCAAAATGATTTTGAAGACAAATGTTTAACAGCAGCAAGCAGCAGCTGTAATGTAAGGATGTCGTTAGGAAGCGTGACAAATAGGATCTTTGTTGGCATTTGTAGGACCAATACAAACATGGAATTAATTAAATGACAAATATATTAACCAGTGAAGACAAACCATCTAAAGCTCAATTGTGGGTTGAAAGGTTGGGTGTCTCAAGAGAAAAATAGAGGACATAAAGGTATCCAGTTCAACTGATTTTTCTTTATTTCATAAATCTAAGATATAACAGTCTAACCAGACTACTAATTTCTTGAATAGAAAATGTTTAATTTTAAATTTTGTGGAGGAACATATTCTTGGTATTTCTGAATGCCTTTGTCTATCAAATAAGTCACTTTATATTCCTCTTGGTGTATGTTGCTGATCTCCAGCGTTTATGACCTGCAATATTGAGCAGTGTGTGGAATTTCACACTCTCTACTCTTTTTGTAGATTTCATCACTGTAATCAATTCCTTCAGTACTCTGCCAACTTCATTTCTAGAATGGAAGCTTTTATAGCTCAGTTTCTTTCCTTTTTCTTTTTTTTTTCATTTGGTTTGGGACATGAATTACAAAGCCAGAGATCTCATGCAATTCACATTTTCAACTCATGTGTTTATCATGGGTCTCAAATTTGTTAAAGCCTTCACTCCTGGACTGATGTGAATTATAAGGGCATCTTCATTTAAAATTTTTAAATTTTAAAAAATCATTAAGAGAATTCAGCACAGAGCAACAAAACTGATTAGAGGCCTGGAAGGCAAGACTCATGAGGACAGGCTGAAAACCTAGGGTTATTTTCTCTGGAGAAGAATGGTCTGGGGGGTGGTTTGATAATAGTCTACAAATACCTAAAGGACAATTACTGAGAAGATGGAGATAGGGTTTTCTCTGTGACTGTAGGGGACATGACCAGGAGCACTGATCTCAGGCTTTATCAGGGGAAATTTAGGTTGAAAATTAGGAGGAAATTTCTAACTATGAGAACAAGCTACCTAGGCTAGGGACAGACATTCAAAAAGTGTGAGCCTAAATTGATTCAATGTTTGCAGGTTAGTCTAACCTGCAGAGATTGAACCAATTTGAAAGTAGATAGACATTCACTGATTCAGGAAACTCAGGCACATGCCTGCAGTGACTCAGGCTAGAAGCCAGGGGGCCACTAAAGTAAAACTTCCCTTCCCTTCCCAAGTGCTGAACTGATGGGGGGAGCAGGGCATGGCCAGGCCTCAGCAGGATATTTTGATTAGGGAGGGATTTAAACCCTGACCCTGGCCTATACAGTCCCCAGCCATAGTGTGCTTTTCTGTCCCTGCCCCCCCCATCCCTCCCCACCCCACTTGTTCCTCAAGGGTTGGGGAGTATTGCCAGCCCTGGCCCTGAATAGTACTCTGAGGCAAAGGGTTGGGTAGAGGAGGAAGGGCTGCTTGTGTGGACTGCATGCATTTGTTGGTGATGCTGAGCTTTTCAATCTCCTTCTCCCTGCTTCTTCATACTGTCTGCAGCAAACTGACGGGCACTGTATTCACTACAAACCAGGTAATTTCTCATGCCTCTCTCTGTCCCCTGTTGAACACTGATAGCAAGTCAGCAGGGAACTTATCAGAACACAAAGCTTATCAGCCTATCAAGAAAACAAAGCCTCTCTCACTAGTTCAAGCTCTTCTTAAACAGCTTTTTGTAAAGCATATTCTGGAAGAATGGAAGGACATTACCAGCTGACCTGTTGATTAGCTCCAAAAAGCCCTAAACAGACACTGTTCTATCTGCCTTTGTTCCAGGAAAACTGGATGGACACATGCATATGTGCCTGCATGCACACAACCCTCTCTTAGCATAGCATTACCTATCCTGAGAGTGGTGTGACCATGACCAGATGTCATCTGGGGTCCATGGTGTGGGAGACAGGGGGATCCCTGCTTGAGTGGCATGGAGTTGGGGAGCAGTGGGAAGCCAGGCAGATCCTTCTGTGCCTTCAGTCTCCACCTCCTTCTCAGCTTGCTGAGGCTCTGGCTAGGGAGAAGGGCGGGGCCAGCCCTGCTCTCTGGAACAGACAGCCCAGCCTAGCCCAGGGCTGAAAAGCATGCCTGGATCCTGGGGGAATCTAATGCTGGAGTCCTGCTTTTCTATGGATCTATAATTATATGATTGTGTCATTCACAAATATTGCCTTTGTAAAAATATTTAGTCTTTTACCTGATGTGCCCTCATACCTTTTGAGCAACTCGCCTATGTTGTTGTTGGGCAAGGTCTAGTTTGCAACAGGAGTGAGTGAGTTCTTAGATTGCATGGAAATTGCCTTAAGATTGCTAAAATAGCACACTGCATTTTCTGTCATAATACTACAACTTGTATATCCATATTTTCTGATTCTGCAAAATGAAAGAAACTTTACTGCTTCTGTTAATAGCCCTTAAGGGTTCTCTCCTTTGACTGAAAGAAAACATCATTAAAGATTGGGGGGAGGTGGGGAGTGTGCATTAAATGATGCTGTCAGTAGCCTATGGGTATAGTCATACTGCCCATCCATCCTCTTATGGTTCACCTTTTTAGGTTGATTATGTGTGCGGTTACCTCTTCCATAAGCTCACAAGGTAGATAAAACCATACAACTGTTTTAATGCTGATTAGTTCTGATGGCAGTTGGTTAGGCAGTTCCTATGGACTATAGCAATAAGACAGAGGTCATCATAAGAGCAACTTAAAAAGATTTGTTTGATGTGATCTAATTGGTCATTGTGATTTTTCTGTTAGTTCACAATGTGGGAGATGCCAGTTCTAGTTGGTACCAAAAATTGGTTCTTCAGACTGCTTATAAATAGCTTGCATGACAAGTGTTTTGACTGAAGCTTCCCAAATATAAAAATGAAATTGTGCTTCAACTCTAAATACAGTTTTATTAAAATAGAAATGGATGCTGACTGTCAAACTTACTTGTCTTTAGCCAAAATTCTTCCTTTAATCAAAATTAGCTGGAAAATGATTGGCAGTTTTATAAAATACAATAAAAGTGATTATGTGCTAAGCAATCCCAAACAGTACAATAAAGAAGCTTGCTGCCCTCAGCTCTCCTGTGTCTTTGACTGAATGATGGAATTGCTGAGGTTAGAAAATGATTGAACAGGGAAGGACAGTTTATCCCCTAAGCAGATGCAAATAATTTGGGAGCCAAACTCTGGAAAGCTAAATCAGTTCTACAATAATCCTGTGCTCACCAACTGAATATCCTGTAGAGGGGCAGAGATGTGTGAATTAACCATAGGCTGGGGGTAAGAATTTGGAGGAGGTGCCCAGAGCCCAAATAAACCCAGGGGAGACTAGTAGAATTCAACAAGTAATGTGGCAAGAACGGTGGTGGGAAAGACTGTTAGAACTAATTAGCAGGAGCCCAGTAGTGACAGAAGTAGCTAACCAGAGACCAGAGAGATTATTTAGCCAGGATCAGAGTTGGTGTTAGAGAATGGGCTGTGTTTATGGTTGAAGCCTATAGGGCTCCCCAAACTTCATTTAAAGGCACAAGTAGGTAGTGTAATGACAGAAGAAACTTTGGAGTAGGAAGCAAAGTCATCAGTGGGCATGTTTTTATGTGGTATTAAGGCAAAGCAATAAATTGTGGTGCTTATTGTGCCAGAGTTTATTATTGCTGGAAGTTGTGTTTAAACATGAACTTGAGAGCACAGCATATTGAGCAAGGTTGAAGCAGCCTTAGCTGATAGGGGACCTGTGGGGTCAGCCTGCCATCCCAGGGCTCCTCTGATCTAGCTCAACATGCAGCAGAGGGGCTGGCTGGGGCATGGGGGTGCTCCAGTGCAGGACTAGCTGGCAGAAAGCAGCTTTGTGACTCAGCAAGCTGGGTCAGTGTCTACGTGTGCAGTGCTGCAGAGTGGGGGGAGGGGGAGGGAAACAAAACCTCTGCAACAGAATAGTGCTTGTATTTACCCCACTGCAGGGTTAGTTTACTGCGGCCTAATAGGGCTGCATGTGTAGACTTGAGACGCTTGTTGAGGAGATAATTGGTCTACTCTGTAGTAAGTGTCTCCTGTAGATGTACCCACAGTGTACTGGAAGGAAGTGGAGACCTATGTAGAGCCATGTGGACTAAGCCACTTACTTAGGAACAGATGTCATTTTTATAAGTTAATTAAAGAGACTAAAGTTAATTTAAGTGTCCAGTATTCACTTGATACGTGTTATAAAAATGACACTGTGTCAGAAGTAAAACTGAAATTATTAGAAAGATTCAAAGATGGATGTTCACACTTCAGAAGTAGTAACTGAAAGTTGCATTTGGATCAGGAAAAGAGATAGCAATTCGTATATGTTAAATGATGGAGTCATTTCACAGGAATTTGATACTGATACATTATGATATCCTATTTGCCAAAAGCACAATGGAAACTGAAGGAGTTTCAAATAGTCATTGCTTCACCTTGCAAACCTTGATACACCTTCACATTGCAAACCTTGATACACAATTTTGTGAAGCTAACCAGACCAGAGATCCGGAGTAACGGAGACTACCTGGGATCACTGGTCATACAGAGAAGAACTATGGCTAGGTACAGATGTTCAGCTTCTATTGGGAGAATCACTATTCTCACTGTAGAAACCAAAAGTGTATAGATATTCAAGCTCTTTCTCCCAGAGCAAAAATGGCTGCTCTGGGAGAAAAATAACCTAGAAACAACCCAGGTTAGATCATTCCTGGGGGAGTTTCTCCCAAGAGAATGAGGGGCCCTACAGATATTTAGGCAGCCTGTTGGGGAGGCATTATGACTCATGGCACTTTACACAGAGCAGGCATTTGCCTATTGGATGGGGGCGGGGGTTGAGCTTGCCTGCATTGGCTCTGGCCAGCAAGCAGGGGTATCCTAGCAGCCTCCTGGGAGGCTACCAAACCACCCCTCTCCCTAGCACCACTATCCAGCTCCAGCCATGGCAAAACCCAGCCAGCAGCTGTGCACAGCTGCTGTCAAGAGGCTTGAGCATGGGGTGGGAGAAAGGAGACCCTCATCTCCCACCTCAGTACCCTGGCTAGGGTATTGGGCTCAGCTGAGCTCAGCTTGTGAAGTAGGGGGACTCCATTCCCCACTTCCTTCCTTCCCCAAGACCTTGTCTGAAATACTTGACAGCGGCAGCATGCAGGTCCTGGCTTGGCTTTGCTGTGGCCAGTGCTGGGGTGGGGAAAAGGGGGTGGGGAGGCCCCCCTAAGGCCCCATGAAGGGTACCGTCCCCCACCCCACCTCTATTCCCCACTTCCTCCCTCTCCCTCCCCTGCTGCACAGGGAGGAGACTTTCTCCTCTGTGACAGCCCCAGGGGCAGGGCTGGAATGGTACTTGCCAGCACAAGTACAAGCCCAGCCAGGCAAAGGTGTATGGGATGGGGGCAGAATTGCCTGCAAATAACCCTCACAGGGAACTGAACAAATACCCTAATAGAGTACCTTCAGCTAATAGTTGATTTAATGAGGGTTAATTGTTTGTGCGATTGATCATTTTAATAGTACTCTGCAGCTGCGAGTGTATGTTGTGTCATGTCTGTAGAGTGCTTTCAGGGGCCTTATTGCATGACAGTGTAACTTCTGTATGTGCCCTGAATATCTATACACTTTTTACCTGGCTTAACTAGAGTGGAGCTGGGGGAAAGTCTCCCTACTTTCCCAAAAATGGGATCACCCCTGTTTTGAGAAGGCACAGGTATAGCTGCCCCATCCTGTGGATTGCAAAGCAAGGGGAGCAGCAGCAACAACTGACCACTTCTTCTCCAGACCAGTAACTCCCTAATTTTGGAAATAGGTAGGGTGCTTTGCTAGCTTCCCTTTGCTGCCTATGCTGTCCAACTAAGCAACAGGGTGGCAATTGTAAAAACTGACAACCAGGAGGAAAGCTCTAGGAAAGTCCTCTCCACCCAGCTCCCAGCCCTCATCACCTCCCCCTTGCTGTCCCACTGCCCAGCTGAGAGGCAGGGCAGCAATTTGAAAGGCAGCAGGTGGTATCAGGGCTCAGGGACCCCACTTTCAGCTGCCAGCTTTTGAGTCTTTGCCTTGCTGGTCATCTGGATGGTGGGATGGCAAGGGGGAATTGGGAGCCAGTCAGGAGAAAGCCACCTCACAACCTCTCCCTGGCACTTGCAGCTTTTATAATGCCACTCCCAGTGCTCAGCTGTGTGGTGAGCGGGGAGGAGTGGACAAGTGAAAGCCAGAAGTGCTGGGAGCTAGATGTGTGGAAGCTTTCCCTTGTTACCCATTCTTCCCAGCTGACATGGAGCAGTATAAGGTGAGGTACACTGCTGCAGCAGGGTAGCAAGGCTCAAGTATTTTGCCACTGTGGCAAAATGCTCCATTCCCTGCCTTATGCTGGGTCAGCCCAGAAAAGTGCAGGGTGAGGCAGGCTGCCTTGCCTCTGGCGCAGGGTTCAAAGAGCCTTGCTGCAGTGGCTAAGTGCTCCCCTCCACCAGTCCTTCAGGCCAACCTGGAAGAGTGCAAGGAGTGGGGGCTCTTCTCCTGCAGGGGAGAATCAGGAGGGTTCCTACATGGATGAATGCCATCCTTTGGCCAATCAGTTGATTGCCAGGATGGGGGTCCTTTTTGCCTAGAAAGAAACCCTCTCGTGCCTGTGGCAGCCAATGCTTTTCACCAGCTACCATCTGCCACTTGAAAGACCACACCTTTTCCAGTCATGGGAAAGAATAGGTCATCATTTAATGGGCTCCCCTAAGGATAATTGTGGCCCAGAGAGCAGACTTTTTAGGCTTTCCAGTGAAGCTGTCCAGCCATGGGGCTAAAATAACATCTGTACAGTCTAGTTTCTGAGCTATTTTTGTTCCAGAATGAATTTTGTCCAGTAGAAATGAACATTTGGAAAAACAAGTTAGGCTTCTTTTTAAGTCATAGTACTGAAAGTCACAGAAAAGAGGTCTTAGGCATTATTCATCTTACTTGGGAGTAGTGCTAGGCAAAATAAGACCTCAAGATGCTATTTATTGGCTAGTCATGTGTAGTCAAACCTACAAAAACAATAAAAAGAACCACACAAAGTCCCTAACAAAACTTCCTAGAAACTGGGGATGGGCCAGTTCAAATTTCAAAGGAAAAATTATCTTATTTTAGCTTATTATTATTATAAATACATAGAGGAAGGCTTACTTCAAGATACAAGAAGTGCATTTGTCATCAGGTGTTATAAATTCATATTGTAAGGCATGGCACACCTGAGAGATATTAGTGACAATGGACCACAGCTTTTCTCCAAAGGCCTTAAACCTTTTGTAAAGGAATGTGGTTTGATTCATAAAACATCATGTCCTTAATTCTCACAGCTAAATGGAATAGTTCAAACCATAAAGCTAGATTCAGAATGGAGACAGCAGTTCAAACAGTAACAAGATTATTAAAAAAATCTAACTAAAATCTTGGCTTGTTATAGGAACTCACAGACGAGATGTAGGATCACTTGCTCAACTCCTCATGGGAATATATCTAAAGACTAAATTTCTGACTTCACAATTACTGCAACCTAAACAAAACTAGCTGATATGACTCCTTGTATAAGACAAGCAAAACTGAAATATCACTTTGACAAAAATGCAAGACCTTCATCAAATGGAGCTGTTGTTTTCATTCATCAGAAAGGGACATAGAAGCTAGTAAAGGTGATTGAGCACCACACTGCTCCCAAATCTTGTATTGTAGAAGCAATACAATCCCTGTCTATGTGAAGGGATGTGCATAGAAGAAACAGAAGACATCTTATGAAAACACAAGAATGAAGAGAAGGAATACTTGAAGCTCTGTCAACATTACAATCAGATGAGCAAGAAATATCAGATGAGCCTACTGAATACCTTGGGTCTCAAATAGACAGTTCTAGTACAAGATTACCATCTTTAGGGGTAAAGTAGCAAGAAAACCTATTAAATATTGAGACTAATTGTTTTACCTCTTTGAAAAAAGGAGATGTAGTGATAGCAGGAACTTTCTGAGTAGAAATCAAGGTTATTAGAGTATGTCATATATAAGAGGGATGGAGACTGTTGGAGAGAGTCGTGGATTAAGCTGATGAGGCATGCACATGTATATGGTGTGTGTGTGTGTGTCTATCTATATGCACTACTGCTGTCAGAAGTGTTTTGCAGGCCTTGGTTGAACCAACTGGATATTTGTTTGATGTCTTGCCCGCCACCTGGGCCTATAGTGAGTTTCCTTTCCCTTGCTGTATCCCTTCCAACTGGCATGGTGCAAAAGAAACAAGCAATTCACAGAGACAACATCTGCTGCTTCCTCCTGGGTTTATTGGTGCTCTTGAGCATTTCTCTCACTCCTCTTAGCATAAGCCTACCCTTCTTCAGCCTCAGATCTAGCCCTAGGAGGGAGACCCTTAAGAGGCCAACCATAACCTCGAAACCTAATTTCTAAATCTAGCCAGGAGATTTCTTAGCTTCCACAACCACCACTGTAGGAAGGAGAACACTACCAGCTGCAACTCTAATCCTATTGCTTTGAGTCCTATCATTAACTTATTAACTTAAGGTCTCTTTAAAGAATATATATATATATATATATATATGTTAATGTAGGTGTCCAGTATTATATTAGCTGAAGGAAATAAAAATATAACAGGTAAGCTTAAACCTAAAGTGGCTGGCAAGATAGATCCTGGGGTTGCCCTAGCTAGGGATAGTGTTGGGGATGATAGGACTCATAGCAATAGTATTAGAGTTGTGGCTGGTAGCGTTCTCCTTCCTACAGTGGTGGTTGTGGAAGCTAAGAAATCTCCTGGCTAGATTTAGAAATTAGGTTTCGAGGTTATGGTTGGCCTCTTAAGGGTCTCCCTCCTAGGGCTAGATCTGAGGCTGAAGAAGGGTAGGCTTATGCTAAGAGGAGTGAGAGAAATGCTCAAGAGCACCAATAAACCCAGGAGGAAGCAGCAGATGTTGTCTCTGTGAACTGCTTGTTTCTTTTGCACCATGCCAGTTGAAAGGGATACAGCAAGGGAAAGGAAACTCGCTATAGGCCCAGGTGGTGGGCAGGACATCAAACAAATATCCAGTTGGTTCAACCAAGGCCTGCAAATAACACTTCTGACAGCAGTAGCACACAGCCCTCAGGAAAATGGATATTAATTTGTAATCATAAGTATTAATACTGAAAGTGTGATAGCACAAGTCAGGCTCATTTATTCAGGATATATAAACAAACCCTACGTGTCCCATCAAAACAGCCTGAATTCAAAGTATCATAAACTTGTGCAAACAACTCAATAACTGTTTGTTGAATAACAAATTCAGGGAAGTTGCAATCTGTTTCATGAACCATTCATGAGCAGGGAAACTAGTAAAATGGCTCCATTTATTTTGAATTATTTGCCCGGCTATAATTGGGGCTGCTCATGATGCTAGATGATTATTTAAGAGGCCAGTTAGTGCTGCTCTAGAGGTTAGCCTGCTTCATAAATATAGAATTGCATACTTCCCTCAGGCTTTGAAATATTCCATAGCATTCTGTGTAGATGCATCTGAAGCTTGCAGTTTAAAATGTAACCTTTTAGGCAGCCAAGCTCTGTACGAAAAGCAGAGCTAGACATTTCATCTCTAACAACAAAGTGAATTATATTAAAAGAGTAATTATTTTCCAGTGATGATTGTTGCCTGTAGTTAGTATGCTGCATGGATTTCAGTGCAGAAGAATAGGTGAGGATTAATATCAGCAAGAATTACAGTATCTATTGTTATGAACCATAACTTTCTTCAACAGGGAACAGACAAAAGTCGAATTAGGTTCACTTTGTATTGCATCAATAAGCTCCTGATGAAAAGGCAATAGATGATAAAACAATTTACAGATCCAGACAGCAAGAGGCAAGCTCTCATTCACCCCTCTCTATTTTTCAGATTGTGGTTGCCTTTGTGATTTATAATATGCACTAGCAATCTAGAACAAAAGCATCTTTGTTTTGTCCCTGACTCTGATATTAAGGTTTTGTAATAAATTGCTGACACCTTCTGCTTCCTAGTTGGTCTCTGTCTGGTTTTAATAACTATTTGGGAATAAATATAATGAGATGATAGATTTTAAAATACAATAACTGAAATTCTTGGTGCTCTTACTACTTATAAGATTTTTTTCCGTGTGATGTTGCCAGCTGACTTACCCTTGGGCATTCATCTAAAAACTGGCTACAGAGATTACTCCCCCCCCACACACATGCACTTTTTTTTCTTGCTTTCTTGTCATCCTCAGCCCTGAAAAGAAAAAACACAATAATAATCAGAAAAAAAAACCCATTAACATGGAACTTCAACTTCAGCAAGAAGCAAAAGGATAACAAATCCTTTAAAAAACAGTGTTCTTCATCTGTTTCAAGATCATGGTGGCCATGTTTCCAGCATGAAGACTGGCATGAGTTTTAACAATTGACCACCCAGTGCAGGCAGGTCAGTTTTCTGAAGAAAATAACAGGTTGATGTACCCAATGATTTCATTAGCTGAATCTATTTTTCTTTTACTCTGGTATGTGGCTTATGCATGAGTTAGGCTCCATTTCTGAAAACCTAATTGAGCCTAGCTCTCAGGTGGAGACAAATGGATGCAAGCTCATCATGCCCCTGAGAGTAGCAGACCCCAGCTTTAACCCCCAGCATGGAGCCAGGAGGTAAGTAGGGCCCTCAGCACGAGGGGTCTAGTTAGGAGCAGCTAGTCAGGAGGCAGCTAAGAGGAGCTGTGGAGGCTCATGCCCTCCTTTCCTCCTGGCTCCCACTTAGTTAAGCCCCCTAGGGAGCCGCACAAACAAAGCACACAAACAGGTGCGCTCTTGGCCCTGGCATGCAAGTTCACACAGGAGGGCGAGCAGAGGGTCACTAGGCTGTACGCAGCAAGCGTGAAGAGAAGGGTCTGCACAGCAGTAGTCTGGACTACTACCTGTGCAATAGTGGTGATGCGCAGCACCCTGAAGATCCCCTCTGTGTCTGGGACCCCCCCTTCTGGTACCACTGAAGCCTTCATCCAGACAGAACCCAGGGCTCTGGCCTCCACTCAAATGGGGCCCCTGGCTTTCAGCTGTGGGGGCTTCCTGGAATGACTGCAGGCACCTGGGATCAGTAGCAGTGACACTCCCCTTGTGACGTTTGCTCCATAAGAATAATGGAGACCTGGTGGGACTCCACCTATGACTGGACCACAGGCATAGATGGCTATACCCTGTACAGGAGGGATAATATTGCTAGCAAGGGCAGGGGTATAGCTATCTATGTGAAGGAGCAGCACACTTTCCTACAAGTGAAGTTTGGCACCCAAGAAGGGTGACTTGAGACCCTCTAGGTTAGATTACAGTGGGGAATGCGGTGAAGGCAACCTAACAGTAGGAGTCTACTAACCAAGTAGGAGAGCTCCTAACCAAGAGGAAGATCTTGACCTCGCATTCGCTATGGAACTGGCAGAGGCTGTACGCTGTCAGTGCATGGTTGTCATGGGCAACTCAGGTATCCTGACATCTCATGGGAGGAACACTCTGCCAAATGTGATTAGTTGTATAGCTTTCTCACTCGCATTGAAGAACTCTACTTGTCTCAAGAAGTCTACAAGCCAACAAAAGGTAAGGCGCTCCTAGATCTGGTACTGGCCACGGGAGTGAGCGGCCTGAGCATCTAAGGAATGCTGGGAGACAATGATCACAAGTTGATCACTTTCTCTATCCATTGCAAAGCTGGAAAATCAGTCAGCAATAAAGAAATCCTTGATTTTTGGGAAAGCTGACTTTCATGAGCTCAGGAGGCTGGTTGCCAAGAAACCAGAACCTGATGGAGAGGGGAGTCCATGATGAGATGTCCTTAAGGATGTGATCCTTGAAGCACAAGGCAAGTTCATCCCACCTCATAGGAAAGGAAGCAAAAGGGCTAAATAGGGGACTTATGGCAGTCCTATAACTGAAAAGAATCCTATAAGGAATGGGAGTCAGGTAACATCACCAAGGAGGAGTATTTAGCACTTGCCCGCACCTGTAGGAAGCAAACCAGGAAAGCCAAGGCTGTAACCGAACTCAAAATGGCTAAGGGAATCAAGGACAATAAAAAGTTAATCTCCTTAATGATTACTTTGTCTGTCTTCCACCAACCCAAGGGGATCACCCTGCCTAACAAGATGTAGGATTTCCACATGCCCATCATTGACAAAGATTTTGTGAGGGAACACTTTGAGGAGCTGGACATTCACAAATAAGATGGCCTGGATGGATTGCACCCAAGCATGCTAAAGAAACTGGCTAACATTATAGCTTGACCAATGGTGAGGATATTTGATAACTCATGGTGCTTAGGAGAGTATCCTGAAGATTGGAGAAGGACCAATGTGGTGCCTATCTTCAAGAAAGGGAGGAAGGAAGATACATTGAACTAGAGGCCAGTCAGTTTGACCTCAATCTCTGGTAAGATATTGGGGGAAAAAATTATCGAATAAACCATTACCAACAGGCTAACAGAATGCATCATTCTAAGAGAGAGCCAACATGGCTTCATTGTGAGTAGGTCCTCCCTGACCAACCTCATTTCCTTCTATGACCAGGTGACACATGATCTAGACCAAGGAGAAAAGGTTGATATAATTTATTTGGACTTCAAAGAAGCCTTTGACTTGGTCTCCCATGAAGTCGTTATGGTAAAACTGGGGGACTGCAGCCTCAATAACCTCATGCTCCTGTGGCTGGACAACTAGCTCAATGGCTGGACCCAGAGAGTGATAGTTGATGGAACTGTGTTGACATGGCACATGGTGACCAGTGGCATCCCTCAAGGCTCCGTACTTGAAGCTGTACTTTTTAACACGTTTATAAATGATCTAGATTCTGGTATTAGAAGCGGACTAGCTAAATTTGCTGATGACACCAAATTAAGGGAAAGTGTGGTCACACATAAGGATAGGTTGGCGATTCAGGCAGACCTGGACAGGCTTGCAAGGTGGACAGATCAAAACCTGATGGCATTCACAGTGTGGAGTTCTGGGGCTTTTCTCCAGTTCTTTATTTTCTTATAGGGCTGGAGCCCTGGTGGGTGGGGCACCCATGGATGGGGCTGGGGGAGTGGTGGGGGTTGGGGGGCTTGTGCAGAGCCTCCCATGCAGAGTGGGGCAGTGGGGGGCAGCGGGGCTTGCCCTCCCATCCAACAGCACCCAGTGAGCACCGGGGCTGTTTTTTTAAACGTTGGGAGCTGGGGTGGGTGGGGCACCCATGGGGGAGCTGGGGGAATGGGCAGGGGTCAGGGAGGGCTGGGGAACAGGAAGGGGATGTGAGCTGGCAGGGGTCCGCCCATGGTTCCCTCTCCTGTACATAGTACTTACCAGCTCAGAGTTGGCTGCAGCTCCCTGCTGCAGCCACTGGGGACTACCTGAATCATCAAAGCTCTCCAAATCTTTTCTGAAGATTTGGAGAGCTTTGAATCTATTTGGACCTTTTAATTGGTCCCTGATTCAATTTGGATTCAGAGATTCGGCCACTGAATTGGGCCGAATCTCCTCTGAATTGAATCACCATCTGCAGCTTCACACAGCCCTAATGCAAGGTGCTCCACCTTGGTAGAAAAAGCCTACATCACACTTATAGGCTTGTCAGTGCTACACTCACTAGAACTGTGACTGAAAGAGACTTGGAGGCCATGATTGACCACAAGACAAATATGAGCCACCAATGCGATGCCACAGCTGGCAAAGCAAACAAAACCCTGGCTTGCAACTACTGATGCATCTCAAGCAAGACCCAGGAAGTTGTCCTCCCACTTTACTTGGCCTTGGTGAGGCTGCAGCTGGAATACTGTATCCAGTTCTGGGCTCCATACTTCAGAAAGGATGAAGAAGCTTCAGAGAGTCCAGAGGAGATCCATGCACATGATAAGAGGACAAGAGAACAGGCCCTATGAAAAGTGGCTGAGAGGCATGGGGACCCTTCAGCCTGGAAAAGCGAAGGCTCAGAGGGCATTTGGTGGCTGCCTATAAGTATATCAGTGGTGTGCATCAGGAGCTGGCAGAATATCTGTTCACCAGGCCACCCCAAGGGAAGGCAAGGTCTAACAGTCACAAACTCCAGGACATGAGGAAAAATTTCTTTACCGTCCAAGTCTCCAGAGTCTAGAATAGACTCCCCCCAGAAGTGGTGCAAGCACCTACTCTGGACACTTTCAAGAGACACTTGTATGCCTATCTTGCTGGGATCATTTGAGCTCAGCTGACTTCCTGTGTATTGGGAAGGGGGCTGGACCTGATCCCTGTGAGGGATCCTTCCATCTCAAATGTCTATGAAGTCTATGAAGACCCACCCAAAGGTGCCCATTTAAGCATGGGTGTCAACATGTCTCATTGACTTTAATGAGACTATTTATGTGAGTAAAGTTAGGCACATGTACAATTATAAGTTTAGAACCATGCCAAAATGTTATGACAAGAGGAGGGCATGTACTGTCAGATGTGCAGTAGGCAAAACAAAATATACTTCATGGATTTTGCATAAAATTAAAGCAATAAGCTTTCAAATCTAAATCACTGTTTTTTGCTAATTGAATTGTAGAACTCTTAAAATCATTTTTTTGCAGGCTTGAATATGATAAAAAGTATGTGTTCATTTTCATAAACAAGATGTCTTTTAAGTGTCACATGAAAAGGGATAACATTGACTCTAATCTTGGTGTGGTGGGTATAGAGCCCAATTTAAACTTCAGGCTGTTGTGCTGACAGACAGTACATTTGGGAGCTGAGTCACATTCCTCCAGAATATTGCTTATAAGTTACAAACAAATTACAAGGGTTTTTGCTTCAGTTACACATTTAGATGAAGAAATGGAAAATATAGCGAGGAAAAAAGAAAGATGACCCTGTGCCAAAAAAAGGATGAAAATCACTTATTTGCATATGCATGGCACAAGAATATTGAAAAGACCAGGAGGCCAGTGGCTGATGTGTGCTCTACATGTAGGAGGAAAATCTGACAAAAATAAAGACTAAATATATGTTCTGTTGACCCAAAAATTAGTTTTAGAACCATAAGGAAATTTGTAAGAACATAGTTCTTTTTGGTCACGTAAAATTGGTGTGAATTGGAGAAAATGACCAAATGACCTCTTCAAGAGATGCTGTATTGCTTAGAATTTAAAGCAGAAAATGTACAGATTTCTAAATCCCAGAATCATAAATACTTATATAAATGATAAGTGTTTTGTGTGGAGGTGCATTTCCACAAAATGGTATTGTGAAAATTTTTCAAAAGTACTTAAGTGACTTCAACAGGACTTAGACTTTTAAGATGTTTGGAGACCTTTGAAAATGTTATCCAGTATTTATCTAGAAATAATGTACAAAAAAGGAGCAGTAATGCAAGTTTTTATACATTGCCTTGTTATGTTCCTCTGGCCTTTAGAGGCCTGCACTCCATTGAGTGTGTGGTTTTCATTCAATGTGTAGCCTAGGAGTGGCCAAAATATGGCCTACAGGTTGGATCTGGTCTGCCAAAGGATTCTATCTGGCCTGTTATGGGTCCATTGGCCCCACCGAGTTCAGGCATGGAAGGTAGCCTGGTCTGTGTTGTGTGTGTGACCAGTCCCACCAACCCATGGCATGTGGCAGAGAAAGGACAATGTACTGGTGGGACTCTACTTCCTGGCAGCTCCCACACTGGCATCTCTGGCTACTATTGCTAGTTTCTCTGTTGGGCCCAGCACTGCTGCCTGGACGCCCTGGACCTTCGGCCACATACACACCACTGGGGACACCAGTATTTTGGAACTTTACTAAAATGTTCAAAAATCCCAAGATAAAATAGACAGTAAAGAAATTCACAACAGTCACTTTTTTGATGTAGAATGGGTTTGAATTTTAAGAAATTTATATACTGTTTAAAGTTTTTGCTCATTGTTTATCATAGTATATTTTTCTTGTGTTATATAGACATAGAGATGAACAAGACAGACATATTTTGTATTTATTTGAAATAGTGTCTATTTCACTAGACAAAGGTCAGATAAAAACAAAAGCAGGAACTGTTGCTGCAACAAGATACCAAATGTACAACTGAAACTGCAGTTGCATGTTTTTTAATGGTTGTCCTCTGTAACCGGATACTTGCAGAGCATTACTGCAAAGTCCATTTAAAATACTCTTTTATTAGAGCTGATATATATGCATGCATGCATGGGACTTTTAACAAAAGGCTGGTAGTCATTATTGGAAAAGTGTTAAACTTGTTGTCAATTAGCCTAATAGATGAAAAAATCTGAGTGTGTTTCAGGGACTCCGAATATACCCCAGTGAGCTTAATGAAAGAAATAATAAGTTTAAAGAAGGAGTTTTAGAGAGCACTTAAGAAAAATAGTGTAAAGATTGCATTTCAAGAAGCCAGGAAGTAAAAATTAAAAAAGGTTGAGTTAACATATGTATAAGCTAATGTTGATGTCATAACTATAGTCAAGGGATTTTCAATCCTTAGTAGAAAGTAGCAGGAAGGTTTAAAAAGTGAATTTCAGCACTGACAAAAGAAAAACCTCTTCTAATGGACTGCCTTCTCCTTGGGAAGAATACCCAATCAGAGGCAGTGCAGAAGGAGCAGAAAGGGATTTTGGCAACGGGAAAATAGGGGAGAGGCTGCAGATGACACTATTCTACAAAAATGAAAAGGCAAGAGGGAGCAGAAAGAGGCTACTTGTTTACGGAAGTCCTTACCCCTCTCCTCCTCTGAAATTAATGGGTCTGTAACACAAGGTTTAGAAAGGTGAAAAGGTATGAAGACCCCCTTGTACTATTCTACCTCCCCCAGCCTTGGAAGGGAAAAAGAGGACCCCAGTGAAGATACACTCCCAAACCTAGAAAAAGGGGAAAGAACTTCAGGAGTTGCAAGGTTGCATAATTGTTGTGTATGTGTAGGGGGTGGTGGTCAGGGCTACATAACTATTGGACAGGGAGATAGCAGATGGAAGGATGGGGAGCCAAGTCCATTTGAATTTTGGAGTTAGGAAGCAGCCAGAATTTCTATCTGTGCCATCAGATAGCCAAAGACAAGTCCTGCAAGAAGGAGAAGGGCATAGTTAAGTACAAATTTGGGAGGGTTGGCAACACTAATTGTTACACACACATCCTCTAAGGATGAGAGGGAACAGGTCAAACTCAAGACAGACCCAAAATATTATAAAATTATAGACATTGTGGTAGACTCTTTACTTGCAAAGTTACTGGGACAGGTATTCTGAGTAGAACTTTGGAGGTCTGTATTACTTACTTGTCTTTATAGACTGCAGAGGTCCTTGACTGGTCTTATAATTTGTCCTTCATCTTGGTTGGCAACAAGTTTGAGCATTATGGAATGGCCTTTCAAGAAGCACTCAGGTCATTAAGGTCACATGTCCTACATGAATTCCAACTGAAGTCATTAGGATTTCATTAAATTTACTGTTTTACTAGTGAGCAAAACTACCCCTGAAAAGCTTTCAAGGGCATGGAAAAACCCAAGCCCCTCCACTGTGTCAAGTTTATGTAATCCTTAGGAAAGAGGACACAGCTAAAATGTATGTGAACACATTGACCTTCATGCCTTCTATTTCAAATGTCACCTTTCCTGGGGTGGGATACAATATTTACAATCATCTGCAAACCATCCTCTTTTCTTCTAACTCAAATATACATCTTCAAGCATCTACTGTCTTTTAGGTATCAACAACCCTGAAATGATTTTTTGGGAGATGCTCTTGGCAAGCAACAATCCTTTTCTCTTTGTCAAATGCTTTGAAAGTCTTCATTATTACATTAATATTTTATAATAAATTAATAATAATCTTATACTTGTGGGCTGGATTGCCCTATATTGGACAACTCTAAGAGAATCCAAATGCTAAAGCCAAGATGATTAATTATCATGATTCCTTGTTATGTGAATGACCATTGCCCCTAGCAGAAACTCTTACTCTCAGGATCAGCAAGTAAGAAAGAGATTTATGTTCAGTAGGTGTCTCAATGTCTTGGAAGGGGAAACATTATATACAGAGGGAAAGAGAGTCAAAATAACATTTAAAGGAATAAATTGGTATCTGTTGCTGCAGTGCTGCACACTGTTGGCTGTCGTGGTCTCTCCCTTATTTCTGGCACTTGACTAGAGTCTGAAATAAAAAATAATGAGCACTTTTTCAGTTTAATGTCTGAAAGAAGATCTAAAGAGGATGAGGGAACTGGGAACTAAGATCGTGAGGCCAGTGATAACAACCAAATTGAAAGGAAAAACAGAGAAAGAAACAGGGTACAGGAGTGATAATAACCTTTCCACAATAAATATACATGCACATAGCTTCTCTGCACTGTCTTACAAAAAAGTTTTTAAAAACCCAAACATTTAAAGTAATGGAGGAAAAGGCAGATATTGGCAGGGACAGAGTGAAAGAAAGTCACAATAAGAGAAACATTATCTGGTCTGTCTCTGGAACTAAACATTTACATTATACTGGGGCTCAGTTGTAGTGGTTCAGGAAGCCCAAGTAGCTGTCACAATTGAAACTGAGGATAAGCAGTGACATATTCTGGGTCAGACAACTGAATTCTGATCATTCCTGACCATGAAAGCAGAGCCAGTAACTAATCCACAATCCTCTTCATCCACAATTTGCCATGAGCTACTTAAATTAAATGCATCTTTTACATATTAATAGAGATTAATATATTCTAAGGATGATTCGGCAAACCATTCTTCAGAGAAGCTGAGGCTGATCCCAAATACCTGAGATCACCCAGGCCTCTGTGGATGAGTTCTATGTGTGCAGAAATGCTAGTGCTTGTTTTACTGCTTCTGGGAGCCAAGAGCAGATGCCACTCCATGGAAACAATTCAACCTCATTGTTTTTGTCCTACAAAAATGGTGTGCAAGGGATTTGCAGAGCTGCAACATGGAATGTCTTTGAGAGTTTTACGAGTGTAAGGTTACATTCGGACTGTAAATGTATGATCAGTCTTTATCAAAAATAGCTTCTTTCATGAAGCTGAGCAAATGTAAATTTTGAGAATGTATTGTTTGTTGCTGTTCCCTCTATGGTAATAAGGTGAGAATGGTTGGCCTCTCTTAGTACCAGTTTCAAGGCCCCAAATAATAGGCAAACCATGAGGAAGTTGGTATACAATTTTTCTCACATATCCTAAACTTGGCTTGCTAACCTAGTGAGGAAGACTTTTTAAACTAGGTTCACCAAGGGATGGAGACATGCCCAGAGTTAAGTAAGTGCCAGGGGACCAGGATAAATGGTTAGTAAGGGAAAGCAATAATAAAAACCTTAGCAATATTCTCAGGGCCATGTTGCCCTCTATATAAAGGTGATGTACAAGTGTTCTGAGGAGCAGTATGAAGTGGAAGGTAGGCCTGTTGAAATTCTTGGGGTAAATGTCAGAGGGAAGAGAAGCAGGGGGGGCATTATGGTTGGCATCTGCTACAGGCCATTATACCAGGAAGAGGCGGTAGATGAAGCAATGCTTCCAGATTGCAGGACTTAGTTCTCTTTGGGGACTCTAATTATCAGGACCTCTGCTGGGAGAGAAATACAACAGTGCACAAGCTGGCCAGCAAATTCCTGGAGTGTGTCAGGGATAACATCTGATACAGATAGTAGAGAGTCCAAGTAGGGGGGAAGCTCTTCTTGACTTACTGCTTAAAAACAGAGAGAAGTTAGTTGAGAATGTGAATGTAGAAGGTGACTCGGGTACAAGTGGGTGCATGTACATGAGACGCTAACAGTGCAGTAGCCTAATAACACTGTACAGTAGTGTGCCAGGCAAAACCCATGGTAATACACTACTGCATACTAGTAGTAAGCTACTGTGCAGTTAGCATCCACAAAAACCTGCACTACTGCACAATAGCACCAATTACTGTGTATTGATTTACTGCTTGATTATACAACTACTAAACTTAAGGCACAGTAACTATGGCACATTAATGAACGTGTAGACAAACCCAGTGAGCATGAAATGATAGAGTTCAAGATTGTAACTGGGGGGAAGGAACAACAGCAGAAGAATAAAGGCACTAGACTTCAGAAAAGCAGATTTTAACTAAGTCAGAGAACTGGTGGGCAGGATCCACTGGGAGGGGAAAAGGAGTCCAGGAGAGATGGCTCTACTTTGAGGAGGACTTCTTAAGGGTGCAGGACCAAGCCATCCCAATGCAACAGGAGAATGGGAATTGTAACAGGAGATCAGCAATCTCTTCAATGAGTTGAAACTCAAAAAAGAATTCTACAAAAAGTAGGATTTGTTCATTGTACTAGGGAAGAATATATGAGTATTATATGGGCATGCAGAGAGAAAATTAGGAAGGCTAAGGCACAATTTTCATCTGGAAAAGAACATAAAAAACAATGCAAAGTTATTCTACAAGCATATCAAAAGCAAGAGGAAGATCAAAGAAACTACAAGTTCCAGGCAGAAGGTGAAAGGCAGTTTAGTTATGAATGTGCAGAGAAAGTTGAAATATGTAATAACTTTTTTACTTCAATCTTCACACATAGGGAAAACTACCACATCATGAGTGCAGTTGGGAGCACAGACAGGGAAGGAGATAAACAGCCTCGAGTGGAAGAACAGGTTAGGGAAGCTAGGTACTTTCAAGTCAGTAGGGACGGAACTGGCTGTGATCATTTTGAAGAATTAGCTATTTTCTTTGTGAACTCAGAGGTTGGGTGTGGTTCCACATGACTGGAAAGGCCAAATATAGTGCCCGTCTTTAAGAAAGTTTAGAAGGAAGTTCTGGGGAGCTGCAAACCAGTCTGCCTGACTTCAGTACCTGGAAAGAGCATGGAGTAGGTTCTTAAGGAATCTATTGTGAAGCACCTAGAGGAGAATGAGGTGATCAGGAACAGCCAGCATGTATTTACCAAGAGCCTGACCAACCTGATTTCCTTTTATGATAAGGTGTCAGGCTCCATTGGTGGGGACAGAGAAGTTAAAGTGACTTTAGCAAGGCTTTTGACACTGTTTTCCACAATATTCTCATGCAAGCTAAGGATATACAGAGTAGACAAAAGTACCGTAAAGTGGATACATAATTGATTGGATCATCAATGAATAGTCATCAATGACTCAATATCTAGTTGGCAGGAGGAATCCAGTGGCCTGTCTTGGGTCTGGTATTGTTTAATATCTTTATTAATGATTTGGACAATGGGACTGAGTGTACACCTAGCAAATTTTTGGATCACATCAAGTTGAATGGAGCTTCACATACTCCAGAGAGGAGGGTTAGGGTGCAGAATGACCTAGATAGACAAGAAAAATGGTCAGCAATCAATCAGATGATATTCAACAAGGACAAGTGCAAAATCCTGCACTTGAGGTAGAATAACTGCATGTACAAACACAAACTGGGGAAATGACTGGCTAGGCTGCAGTGGCAAAGAGCAAGACCTACGGGTTATAGTGGATCATAGCTGAATATGACCCAACAGTGTGCTCCTGTTGCAAAAAAAGCCAACAGCATGCTGGTTTCTATTGTCAGGACTGTCACCTGCAAATCAAGGGAAGTGATTATTCTGCTCTATTCAGCACTGGTGAGGCCTCACCTGGAGGACTGTATCCAGTTTTGAGCCCCACAATTCAAGAAGGACACGAACAATTTGGAAGGAGTCCAACATTGACTTATTTGTCTGGAGAAGAGTAAACTAGACTGAGAGGGGATGTGATAGCAGTGTACAGTATTGGACAGGTAATTACAGAGGGGATGACAATAGGGTTTTCTCTGGGACCATGGGTGACAAGCCAGGGAGCAATGGTTTCAAGCTGCAGCAGGGGAAATTTAGGTTGGAAATTAGAAGGAACTTTCTAACTATGAGATCAAGCATTGGAACAGGCTACCTAGAGAAACTGTGGAGTCTCCATCCTTGGAAGTTTTCAAGAGCAGATTAAACAGGCACTTGTCAGGGATGGTTTAGTCAGGGATGCTTCTGCCTTGTGCAGAGGGCTAGACTAAACCTTGTGAGGCATCTTCTAGCCCTGCTTTCCTGTGATCCTGCTCTGTACTCTGCCTCAATCTAGTAGTAACAGAGTTCATCCAAGGTGATACAGAACTAGGACTATAGAGAGAGAACTTTAGCTAATGCTCTGTTATACCTCCTGCTACATGTGGCCTTCAAATAAAATAAATATGGATTTCACTTGTACTAAATATAATGGATAGTGATAAGGCAGGATAATTTTATACTCCATATCCATTAACTAATTTGATCTGTAGCCTTATCAAGGCACTTATTGGTGTATGGGCAGGTACTCCATGTATGGGCAGATCAGTGAGTGTTCTGAAATCTGAAAATTCCCTCCACAGATGCACAGTGTTTGTGTCATTCCAGCATCCCACAGTTGCATGTTAAGATTCACCCCATGCTTTTGTGTAAAATGCATGTAGAAAATATGAAGTGCAAACTTAGTATCTGGAACAGGATATTAAAGAAGCTCATCAATTCCACATGTGGAGCCAATTCAACAATATTATGAACTACTGTGCTTGCACTTTGTTATTCAGCAGCTGAATATGTATGACAGTTTGGGGAAGATCAGCACATACAAAGAAGTTCCACTGCTGAATGGAAGTTGCAGGTGCTTTACTGGATGCCTTAAGCCAATGAATGTCAATAGTCTCAACTTACTTGCTGGAATCACCCCACCAGTGGCAAGCAAAATAGAGTGCACCTGGCAGATTGAATATAAGAAGCACCTGCTATCTGGCCACATTGTGGCTCCCAGAAGACTAAAATCACAGAAAAAAATTCCTCTCCACAACACAGGCATTGGAAGAAACACTGACAGTCACACAAACAAAAATGTGGCAGTCAAGACTAGTGATAACCTAGGAGGGAGTTAGGATGAATCTAAAAAACTCCTGAGCATCTCACTGCAGGTGCTGAGCTTGACTGGCCAACACGGAGAAGCTTGCACTACCTCCAAATCTCAGTGAAAGATTTTCAAGTATGAGTAGTACAGTAATTTGACAAGGGGTGGAGGGTGATTTTGGCACAAGTTCAAGGTGGTAGCCCCCAGGAAACCTGTCACCACTCCAGTCCATGTTGGAGGAACTTGAACCAAGGCAGCAGCACCTACTGCCACAGCTTGCACAAGGAGATAAGCTCTCCTCCCTCTTCCCTGTGCTGACCTAGGCAACAAAATATAAATCAACAACTCTGATGATCACTGGTTTGATGCTACCTCTTACTTGTTTTTAAATAGGACAGATATGTTGAGGAAGTACCCACTTTGATCCAATACTGACTCACTATTTAATGCACCATAACACTATATTCATGTATGTGGCTTAAATTTTATTAATGAAATGATCTTGTGTGCTTCCAAAATTGAAACCATCTTTAACATATTAAGATGGAGTAGGAAATGTCTTTTGGGTTCAAAATATCTATTTTCTAACTTTTGTTGGGTTTGCACAGTGCTCCCTTCTGTTTTTGCAAAAGCTGTTAACTGTTCCCAGACCTCCTCTGACATTGTCAAAGATGCCAGTACAAAATACCAACAAGGAAATAAAAATAACGTGATTTTTCTTGTGTTTTAGTTCTGTTGGGAACTCAGGGGGCTAGTAGCAGGGTGGGAAATCAGTTGCATGCCAAATAGAAGAAGACAATGTGGCTTAGGAGGAAAAAAAAGATTTCAAGTTTAATTGTAGGTGTTAGAAGCTAAGACAATGAACCTGTTTGGTGCTGAATAACTGAATCAATGGGAATTATATGCATCTTTCAAGTTTTTGGCCTCAAAAGAAGTCTTATAACTCAGGATGATCTGTGACACTCCAGTGAATACAATACATGTACAAGAGGCAACCCTGACCGCATTATGAGGGACTTCGAGG
>NW_017728992.1:77439330-77442792 GCF_001723915.1 Gavialis gangeticus | reverse complement strand
TGCTTACCTGTGTATATGTTCCGCTCATCAGTCTAGGCTAGGCTGTACTTGTGGGTGTTGCTTTTTACAGCATGTTGTTTTAAAGGTGTTACTAAAAAGAGCAATATAAATTGTATCTATGAGCTATAAAAGAGTTTACCAGGGAGGACAATGGTTATGTCTTCTATTTTCCTTTAAGTATTGCTTGAGGTGGAACTCCTGCCAGTTTTTCCAAGTTCCTCCAAAAATGCCAGCCATGTATTTTCTCAGTCTGCTGCAAGAGGGTTTAGAAAAACTGAATGGTAGAAGACAACATACTTTATCAAACAATATTCTTCATGATAGGTTGATGGTGAGACGATGGTGTTTCTAACATTGACATCTGTGGGAAGGAACAAAGGAAGCTTTTTTTTAGTAGAAAATAGAAATATTTTTTTTACAGTAGCTGAACAGTTAGATGCACAGAATATACTTTACAAAAAAAGACCAGGGCCCCTGTGAACCACAAAGAGAGGCAGATTGTTTTAAAGTAGAACGTGAGTGTTTTTAAAATTGTAGTACATGAAATTTCATATTGTGAATGTTTTTGAGGTTAACAACATAGTGGGGCAACTAGATGTTGGAGTTACAGTATGATAAAGCCAGTGATTTATCCATCAGATCCTGTTATAGAAGGATGGTCTTGTGTTTAAAGAACCCTACAGATACTTAGGAAGACCTTTGTTCAGTTTGCCACTGTGCACATAATTCTTGAGGGATTGAAGAAGGACTAATTTTTCCAATAACACATTTAGAAATGTGGCTACTTCATTAAAACACTTAAAAGGACTTGAGCCCTTCTGAAGATCTTGTCACATCTTTTTTTGGTGCTGAGCACATTTGAAAATCTGATGCATAATCTTTCTGTAGATTTGGTTTCTCATCAACAAAATGGGATAATTATACTTCATTTCTTCCTCTCCCACACTTTGTCTTATCTATGTAGAGTGCATGCTTTTTAAGTGTTGGACTGTCATAACATATATATATATATATATATGATACCTGGCACCATAGAGACCCAAATCAACATCAGGGGTATAGCCATTCCACTGGTGCACAGGGCCAGATTAACCCTTTAATGGGCTGTAGGCAAAAAAACTTGTGGGCCCTAGACCTGTCAAAACCCCCTTCCCCACTCGGGCACTACCACCCATGGGGAGTGGGCCTCAGAGCCACCACTAGGAAACAGCCACCATGGCATCAAGGCTAGTGGAGGGGATGAAAAGGGAAGGAAGACAAACAGGGCCATTTGTGCCACTGCTGTGGAGGGAAAGACCAGAGCCCCCCACAGCTCAGGGCCCTAGGCATGCACCTAACTTGCCTGTGCATTAATCTGGTCCTGCTGGTGTAGGGCAAAGGCAGGGAGGAATTATAGTACTTGAATTTCAACTGTGAAAGCAAAGATTGTTTTTTTTTCTTTGCAATTACGTGATTTCCCCCCTTGGTTTACTGCATTACTTTATATGGAAATATTAAAAGATAATAGCCTTAAATAGATTCTAACTTCTGGCTATTTAGATACCCTTTGAGAATTCTTCTCTTGTTATTTATTTTAAAGACCTAACTGCATGATGGGGTGTTACGGATTAGAGGGTACAGCATAGAAAATATTAAAGTATAAATACTTTATGTATTCTTAAGATGAAGAAGATGTGAGGCTCCAGCCCTCCCTTAAGAAACGACATGGCTTAAGGGTATGTGTTGTGTGGAAGGAATTCTTTTAAATTGATTATATTGTTAAATATCCTTTGTAACAAGTGCTTGTTTACATGTGTCTTCAGTAATCTTTCTGAAATCATAATTCATGTTGCCTTGAAGCTAAACTTTAAGATAGCTAAAGGAGGCATTGACCTGTTGAACATATACACACTTACCATATCAATTGGAAGGAATTACTGAAGAGAGTGAGTGCATCTACATGTATGCTTTAATGCACAGTAGCTTGTTCTACTGTGCATTAAAGTATCACGGCAAAAACAGTGCTAATGTATTAATGCACAGTAGAATTGGGCTACTGTGCAGTAAGCATCACTAAAAAGGCAATTACTTTTGCTACTGTGTACTAGGGAAGCCTAATGCACCTTTATATTGGGGCATTAGGGTAGCCTAATGTGCCTGTAGATGTACAGAGATGCTGCTCTGATGTGCTGTAATTACAGCTTTCCAAAGCAGACTTAATTAATCGAGTCTCCTGAAGCATGCTAATTAGCATGCTCCAGCAACCTCCATGTCTCATGCATTCAGTGTTCCCATGCTCATCAAACAAGCTTTAATTAAAGTTCCCTTGCCACCATTTTGAAGCATGGGGAATGGAATCCATGACACGCTGTGGGCGCTTTAATTAGAGAGGCTCTCAGAGCCACTCTAATTAAAATGACCATCTTGCTTGGGTTATCTCATTGCAGCAGTCTTTCCTGGCCAAGTGCAGGGGGGCTGGACCCAACGATCTGTAAAGTCGCTTCCAGCCTCTAACATCTATGAAACTATGAAAAAACTCCTTCCCTTCCAACCCTAGAGCACATGTAAAGATGCTGTCATATTAAAGGTACTAAACTTAATGGTAGTAGCAGAAGCACATTAATGAATGTGTAGATGTGCCAAGTGTAGTCAAAGCAAATGGGCATAAGGTTATGACTTAGGAGTAGCTGAGTTTGACACCTGATTCTGTTACTTACCTATTTTGTGGCCGCCTTTCTGTGCCTCAGTTTTCCAAGTGTAAAATGGAGAAACAAGATTTATTTACTACTTTATCTAATGCATGGCTGCCAGCTTCTCTCTCTCCACTAGCAAGTAGGTAGACGTGCAGTCCAGTGTTAATCCTTTCACAGCTAATTTCAAATTGTCACCAGCTTTTGGCAAGTTTTATCCCATAATCAGGAAACGGGGGCTATGTAGTACTGTAGTGGGTGCCTTATTATGCACAGTGCATCAAGTCTTTATGCTTCTACTCTTCACTAGCTGTACGATTCTTTTATTGCACAGAAAAATCATCTTCCCAGCTTAACACACCCCCCCAGTTTGAGAGAGGTGATTTTTGAGGGAAAGGTATATGCAGTACGGAAGTAAAAATGGTATGTAAAAACTTGTTTAGGTTTCTAGTAGAAAAAGAGGAAAAATAACAACAACATTGAAAAACAAACAAATAACAACAAAAAACCTAATTTCATTCAATTATCTTCTGTTTTACAGAGCACATTTTCTGTCTTACAGAATATCTGTAATACTTGGAGTTTTACCCATTCATATGTTGCTTTCCTGGTTGATCAGCTCATAATTCTATATAGAAATGGGTTATATAAATCTTCAGACAGAGACACTATGTATGCAGAAATGACACTTACGCTTTTTGCATGACAAAGGACAAAACAGAGAGTGAGACTGTATGTCATACATTTAATTCAGCATGCCTGGTTAGAAATATGAAGAAGCAAACGTTAGGTG
>NW_017728992.1:77401528-77434330 GCF_001723915.1 Gavialis gangeticus | reverse complement strand
ATGACACTTACGCTTTTTGCATGACAAAGGACAAAACAGAGAGTGAGACTGTATGTCATACATTTAATTCAGCATGCCTGGTTAGAAATATGAAGAAGCAAACGTTAGGTGCAGACATGCAAAAAGCCTGAGGTGGAATCAGTTTAAATTGGGTAGTTTTCTGTAAGTGGAATAGGTTAGATTGGTAGTGAACACACATCGCCCTTTGGTGGGAGACGGCAAATCTTCCACCATTTTTTAAACCAATCTACACGTGCCGAACTTTTGTTCTATTATGAATATACACTGGTTTCTGACCAAGTATACTGGTAAAAGTATAATCTACGTACCTGGCCAAACTGGATAGCTTAGGGTAGTTTCCTGAAAATTAGTAGCTAATATACTGTCATCCATAATCTTACTTTTCTTTCCTGTTATTTATTTATTTTTAATTTTGATCTCGCTTAGCCATTTTGCCTGTAAGGATGCCCTTTAACTTATTGTCAAAAATAACACAATTCAGTGGTAATTTTGTATCTGTGGACAGCATAATAGAAGCATAATAAAATAGCCCTGTAAGCTGCCTTTTTGATCTCAAGTCAGTATTAACTCTGAAGCCTAATGGGGGTAATTTAAGAAAGTAACTATTTAAGTACTGAGCATTCAAAGAAGCAGAGGGCTTATTATATATTTACAGATCTATAGAATCTACTACAATTTGCATCTTGTATTCAGATGAAGCATAGGATCTGGATTTGGAGAAAATCTTCAGGCAGTATCACCAGTTGCCTTTACCAATTTAATCAGGTAAAAAAATCACTTTAATATTAGTTTATACTTGTGCATGTTCATTCCATAATGAATAAATTGTTTATATGTCATTTACATAGCTTCATATATTTTTGTTCCACAAGAGTAAAGTGTTGTTTTTTATTAACACACAACAGAGATGCCAAAAATGTTTACAATAACATAACCCACCAGTTACCTCACTGCATTATTCAAAAAACACCACGTGGTTGTAGTCAGAGATCCTATTATCCTCAAAGTATAAGAAGCCCCAGCAGTGGCTATACCTTCAGCACCAGAAATCTCAAACAGCAAGGAAAATGGCAAGGGTGTGCAAGAGTTTCCTGTATTGCTATTTATATTCTGTTGCCTAAACAAATATATAATCTACAAACACCAAAATATGAAACATTTTGATGATTCAGAAATCACTATCACTATGATTGTCACCAATATGAATGTCATCAACACTGTTTGTATTTATTGCATCCAACATTACTTTTATAACTCACCTCAATGGTCTCCCAGAAAAAGCAAAGCACGCTTACGCTATCAAAGCCCTCTTAATGTTATGTAGACTTTTTTACTCAATACACTAGATGTACCCTCCAACATAACAGATGTATGGTTAGATTGTTCCAAAACCAAAGAATGTATGCAGATAATGCTTCTTCCTTATCCTTTAGAAATAAAAAGCAAATGCCAGTCATATACATCCCGCTCCCCCATCCATGCCTCTGTATGTAGCATCACTGCTCCCATGTTACAGAAAGCCCTTAGTTTACAGTAAGATACTAATAAATACAGCGTGGGGTTGTGAACTTGCTACTCTATGTGCTTGGAGAGTTATGCTGAATAATTTTCTAGGTTTAGAAGTAGGTAGAAAGAAGAGAATAGATATGTGTAAGACAAGACCTTAAGGAATAAGCCCCCCTTTCCTGTTTTAAGGACAAAAGACAAAAAGAGAAAAAGAAGAATAGTGCTCTGAGGTGACTGGAAATCAGAAGGATTTCTTATATTCTACTCTATCTCTTACTGTGTTTTAGTCAAGCCAGGTAATCCCTTGTGACTCAGTTTACCCCTGAGAAATGAAGCACACTAATATTTTTCTTTCTTACAGCAATGTTGCAAAGTTTAGTTGTAGTTTGTAACCTGTTTTATAAGTGTTCAGTTATAACACCATGAATATTGGATTTTCCTTAAAAAAAATAGTTTAACTCTCTTCAGGGATTCTGGAATGTGAAAATAGACCTGTCCACAATCTACAACAAGAAGTTCTCTAATCAAAGCCCTGCTTCTGTTTTGTTTGCTTCATTTGCAGATGATAAAGGTGACTAGTACTTTGAAATAATCAATTGTGTTTGGACTGCAAAGCTACAATACAATTATTCTTGTGACATGGAAGGAATGTTACTGGTAAAAGGAATTTTAAATTACTCTTTGCAAAGTATAACTTCATATTAAATGTATCTTTATATGCCAATGTGGGTGTTACTTTAATGCTGCATGTGTTTAGGTACAAGTGTGTATATATATATAACATATGTGCTGTGCATTGAATTAATATTATAGATTTATTTTATTTTAAAGGGAGTTGCAGATGGAAGCAGCATAGGCTGTGTGCAACCTAGCATGAAACTGGAATTAAATATACTTGCTGCAGGAGTTATTTGTGTAGTGTGAGGTGACCACCAACAACTTGCATTGCTGTTGCTAGGAGCTATCTAAAGAAATGTCAGTCTTCACAGCAAGTGATGAGATTTGACATATGGCATCAAAGCATCATTAAAACTACACCTGCTGCAAAGGAGGTTGTGTCTTTCAGGAGGCTTCAAGCAGAAAAAGTTATCCCAGGAATGCAAAAGGGCATGGTTCATTTTCTTTTTTTTCTTAGCAAACAATTAAAAGGTTGCAAAACTAGAAAAATAAGAGAGAAAAATGTTATAAGAAATACTCATCTGTATTGCCTCTAAGAGACTTATTGAAAGAGAGGACTAGACAACCACATCTAGGGAGTCTTTGTGTAAAGTCTGTAGTGGCAGAGGAAGGTGATGTGTTAGTCAGATGAATTCATATAGTTTGGATGGCTCACTGGCCCTCACATCAGGGGTCTGTTCCTGCATACTTTGCATGTCCAAAACTTTGCTTTGATGGAATTTTTAGGGGTGTAAGTAATGCAGAATTGGGTCATAAGTCTGAAATTGCTAGACTCCCTGGTAACACAAGCTAGAATGACTCAGTTATTCTTTGGTAAGTACATAGGAAGAAATCTGGTTCTCTTGACGTCTATAGCATGACTCCCATTGACTTCAGTGGGCTGAGAATTTCACCCACTGAGTGGTGACTGTCTGTCATTTCAAAGAATCTCAGCACTGTATTATTGTAAGGTCAGATCCAAGTATCCTTTGCAATGTACTTTGGAAACAAAGTTCCTGTCAGCTTTGCATGTTGATTAAAACTCCCATGGTGCTTTTTTGCAAGAATGGAACTTGGACAAAATTTCTTCTCCCCTCACAAATAGGATTTATGCTTTGCACTGTTATTCACTTGGCTATAATTTTCAAGCTCACATGTGGTTGCATATCATTACTGAAATGATTCCTATAGCTAGCTAGCTAGATGTATTGATCAATTAATCGCACGTGTGTGTGCGTGTGTGTGTGTGTGTGTGTGGATGGATGTGTGGGTGGGTGTGTGATTGTGGATTATTTTGAAATTAGATGTATTGTACAAGTGTAAATTTGAAGCTGGAATTTTCATTCTGAAGAATCATTATGGAAATTAATTCACTTAGACTCATAAAGAAAAGCTAAAATGTAAATATTTCCCACTGAACACCTTTTCTAAAAGAAAGGTTCTATTAGGTAGCTTGAAACTTTTTTTTTGAAAAATAAATGTTTTACTTTCTAGAGTTCTAATTATTTTGATTTTAATTAGTACTCAATTGTCAAAATTGAGTGTTGCTATATTGACAAATTGCTCTTTTGACAGATATGTATCTTTTAATGTACACACAGTCCATCAGATTTTTTTAACCTGTGAAATGTTTACAGTGCTGTACTTACCTAGGTGCTTTCATTTTTAATTCAGCACATAGGGCAGTGCTTTTAGCCCTGAATTGAAATAGAATATGAAAACTCTAGTTCATGTACCTTATAGTCCTTCCCATACTCTAGAAGAAAGCAGAAGCCAGAAAACTCTGTAATGTGATCCTTCAGGGTTTTCCTGTTGTTTTCCCTTAAGTGGAAACTGTGTTAGAGGGCAGGAAGTAGAGAGACGAGACAAACTCATGAACTTATAAAGACTGGAGAAGTACAGTGAAAAGCACAAAGAGACTATCTCAAGGAATGGGCACTTGAAGCATGAATTCTGCTCCTCCCCCTCCTCCTTCCCTCCTTTGGAGATTGATCCACACTATCAGTTATATGTGGAATTAGATAATGTTTATTCAATAATGTACTACAGAAGTATTAGTGAGGGATTATTTCAATTTGCTTTTGTGCCTTTCATTGGGTTGAACTATGGTAGAGCGGATGACACCTGGACAATGCACTGTGTTTGGTGATGGGATAGGCTTCTTAGCTTTGTTGTGTATCTTCTTCTGCTGTTGTAGGAAATAAAGTCTCCCTTGATTTAGTGAGATTGTAGTGGAACACAGGACTATGGACATCATCACAGCGCTGATTCTTGAGACTAGAAAGTAGGCACTAGGAAAGAATGATGGCCATAGGACTTCAGTGTAGTAATATCAAGGCTCTGCCTCCACTCCTCATACATTTCTAGGGGTACATATGCAAGGGTCATATGTTATGGTTTTCACCTTATCTTAAAAGAGCTGGCTGGTATGTGGGAGGGGAATTTTCCTTTGCAGAAGCTGTTACAGAGCTGTTGCATATATCCATGCTGCAACTTTGGTTTGCATAAGCATGAGACAGCTCAATTCCAGCCTCGGAGAAGAATGAAAACTTTAACAAGCTGAATGAGCTATAGCATTTGGCAGACCTGGTAAACTACTGTTCACTTTCGCTGCTGAGTCTTATCACAATTGCTGTTTATAGAGCTCTGAAGATTTTAACAAAGACTGGGGATAGGAGAGCAACAGTTAATTAGTGACCATTCAGCATTTCTTATCAACTTTATTTCAAAGTATATGGGGTTTAACAATGCAAGCACATTTTGTGAATTTCATCCCAAATTTTCTCATAACCCAAATATTAGTTCTTGTAGTTCCTAACATGGAAGAAAATATATGTGAACAATGTTCTTGTCTACAACACAAATATTTTCTATCAGATAAGTTACTATTTGGAATGTTATATAAATAATGCTACTCCCAAGATTCAAGTGGGGAGAAAAAAGAAGAAGAAAAAGTAACTTTAATTCAGCCTATTGGAAGGTTGGCACAAGAAAGAGCTATGAAATGGATCCACTGGCCAACAGATCCATCTACTCTCTTTCCAGATCCTGTTTGGAAGAACTATAGAGTGGTGCCAATTCTTCATAAAGGTCCTCTGAAGTTTAGTTCACTTTTGCAGCAAAAAAAAAAGTTTCTGGCATATCCTGGGTTCACACATGCTGCAAGAACTACAAATTGAAATGCTGCAGGAGTCAAACACTACAAAGGGCATTTCGCATTCCAGCAAGTGGGCTCTGTCTGAAGTAACCACAGAGTTATGCTCTTCAGTTAGAGGATAATAAAGGGTTAGTCCTCTGCTTCCTTTCCCCGCACTCCAGGTATTAGAATTAGTTGTTCCTCTTCTTCTATTTTCCCTTATGGCATGACTTGAGTCCATGAGCAGAAATACTAATTAAAAATCGTAATTTTCAAATTTGAGCTTTTGGTGGGTGTGATATTCTTTGACCTAAGTCTCGGCCTGCTTCCTTGTATTTGCCTGTCATGCCTTATTGAAACAGTTAAAGGGAAGCTAACTGTGTAAGAACTGTATAGCTGATTCCTGTCATGCCATTAATTGACAGTGTGGCTGGGCCCCTGTGGTTAGGAGCCCTGTCAGCTGAGAGCTCCCAGGCTTGGAGGTATACATGGGCCTCCACATTTGGGAGCTCTGATCATCTGACAGGGGATTCCCACCACAGGGGCCCCTGACTATACATCAATTAATGGCTACACATTCAATTAATGCACTCTCCCAGCCGCAAGGGGGCATGGGGGGCCATGGCTGGGAGATCACATCAGCTGTGGGGTAGTATGAAGCCCCCCCTGTAGCTGAGAGACTTCATCAGCTGTGGTCTCCCTGCTATGGGGATTCCTAGAGTACCTCCCATGGCTGGGAGCCTAGGCCAGCCAATGGGGCTCCCAGCCTTAGGAGTGCATGATGTATCACTGTGTCAGCTGACTTAAGATCACAGCTCAGGAAGCTTGCTTATTGCAGGTGCAGGGGAAACCCAGGATGGGTTCTAATGTGTGATTTGCAATCACACTTCTTGCCATGCATGTGTGGATCACACATTAGATCCCATCACACCTTTACCTGCATGTATAGAGGAGCCCTAAGGCTGAAATTGTAGAACCTATTCTCAGTCTGAATGTGTGGAGTTTAACATTTTTGATGGGATAGGCATGAAATTTCCACCACAAATATGCCAGAAAGCAGCCAATACTAGAAATGGAAATTATTCTTCAGTCCACTGGAAGTATGTAATACCCTCTGCCTTGTATATCAATCCTCCTTCACTATGCCTACATTTTGTCCCCAAAACTCACTGTCATTATAATACATAGGGAGCCCTTCAGTGGTGGTATGCAGAGGATGCAGACCCCCTGAGAGAGTGTTGGATATTTTTATCCCTTTCACAGGATCCAAAGCACCCTCTGTTTGGCTGTGTTCAAGGCCAACGTTTGTGAAAGCAGATATTTCTACCATACCAAATTAGAAAGCTACTGTGAATACATTTTGGGGTAACTAATTTCTTTCACAGGTTGTGTATGACTGAAGTCAGGTGTGACTCCATTAAAATTTACACTGTTTCACTAGCTTAACATTTAAGATAATTCACCTAGTTCTTCAAAGTGAAAATGTTTTCTTCTGTTCTTCTGGAGACTAGAGAATAGGAAACAAGATTTCTTAAATCTGAACAAGCTCATCAAAAAGCCAATATGATAGATATAAATCCAAAGGGGAAACAAATTATTCTGTTACTGTAGTTATAAAGGGAAGTTCCAACTTGATCTTTTCCTTTTGTAACAGGCAAAGATGTAGCTACAGTAATGTTACTTGTTAATCATGCTCTAGTGCTAATTTAAAGTGTAGCCCTGAATTTAAAACAACATGTACTACAATAGCATGACTGGAATAGAAATTATTTTGCTGGAGGAAGACCACAAACTTTTTTTCAAATGGCTTGAGAGAATGTGTTGTCTAGGTTTAAAGCCAGACATTTGGAGAACCCTATGTTAAGAGAATACTTAAAATGTGAAGTGCTACATATATTTTATAGTATTTCCTTCAGACAGCATTATTTCAAGGTCAGAATCTGTTAGAGCCCAATAAATAAATAATCCTGGGCAATTATGTTAAGATTAATATAGGCTTTGGGAACACTTATTACTTTCCATTTTGACTAAATCAAGGGCAGATCAAGAAATAAGAGTCCAGATTGCAGCAGCTCTCAGATGCATATATTTCATACTACAGGAAAAGGGGAAAGACTTCTGAATGTCTACTGGACTGTGGTGAAGAACAGCTGAAAAAGAGGCTTTTGTTTTGTTTTTGGGTTTTTTTCTGTGTTTTGTTTGTTTTTTTTTATTTTTTTCTCATAATTTAGAACATATATTCAAGATGGGGATAGGTTGTCTCATTCTACTGGCAATCAGTAAATATTCCTTTCTTTTCTTCTTTTTGTGTCCTGTGACTCTATCTCTTTTCAGCTTGCTTTCTTTTCTCCATATTGCCAATAACTCAAGATTTTCTAAAGCATACAGCGTGAGTATAGACTGAAGAAGACAATAGTACTCAGATCCTTGATGAGCCCTGGTATCTAACCCAGGCCCTTCAAGCTCCCTGCCTCAGGTTCCCCATTCTGTAAAATGGAGATTGTGTTTGCATCACTGAGATTTTGTGAGGATTACTTAATGAATACATCTTCAGTGATTTAAATATCATTTATTTTGTGAAGATACACCTATATGCATTAAGTCGCACATGAATAGATTTTTTGAAATTTAGTTGCTGTTGGATCCAAACCAACTCTACCATTTAATTTTAACATCAAATATTGCCTCTTTCACCCATCTCTAATAATTATTAAACAGGCTGCGTTATATTTAGCCCTGAGAAAATCCATTAGTTTGTTGCTGCTGTCACATGTACCTTAATCTATGTGATATCTAATTCTTCTCTATCTCATACATTTCCTGTACCAATGCTTTTGATGCTAGTTAGACTTCAGGATATTTTAACTGTTTTTTCTTTTCACAGACTTTCTTTGAATAAGGTTAGTACCTGTGCCAGATGTACAATCCTGAAGTCTAGTATTCAGAAGAGGTTCTTTATTATGCCTTGTCAGTGTTCCCAATTCTTGTTTTCAAAAGGTGAGAGAACTCTGAAATCTATTTTGCCATTAGCATATCTATCAGCCTGCCAATAGGACTACTGCTTGTGATGGCTGTTTGTTTACTGAAAATTACACTGGGCTCCTTAGTTTAGGGTACTGGAAATCATTTTAATTTTTGGCTGCAACTAACCTGATTCAAGCAATCATGCCAATCAAGAGAAAAAAGGATAAAATGGTCTGAGGCATCCAGCTGCTCCAGACTCTTATTTGACCTCTTGTTCCTTTACTCACTGTTAACAGCCAGCTTGACTTACTGTCTGGGTATCAGGTCCTGCTGTCTATCTTTTGTCAATGGGGTTAGCTCATTCATTCACATTTCAATCACCTATAGATCTTTTTATAGAAGAATATGATCCAATCTATTCCCAGATCCTGTGGTGCCACCACTGTTCTTTATTCTGCTTCCCCCAGGATGGGATGTTAAAGTACTAAGTTCATCTATATATGGGTTCCCACAAAGCTGAGTTTCATAAAGTCCTTTGCTTTAATGTTACTGAAATGTGTAAAAACTAAATTTCCAATAAAAAGAATTTAGTATGTGTGAGGTATAAATAACATTTAAATAATGAGCACAACCTTCAAATTTCCGCTTAGAAAAACTGCTGTGTACTGTTAAATTGAACTTTAAGTAATTCTAACTGCAGATAATGATTTAAAAACACATAAAACTCTGAACTGATTTTTTTTTCTTTTTATATAGATCTGAATGCTCACCTGCTTATATAAAAGGCTATTTTAGACCTACTTTAGATTGACACTGTCATGTTCCAACTGCTAGTTTCAATTGCATCTGGAAGTCATGTGCTAATGTCCAGGAGGGATAAATGCAGCAAATGGTGTGTAAAATTCTGAAATGGGTAGTAGCTTTTTATTCCACAGACATAGGTATTAATTTCACTGCAGTGAAAAGTTTTTCGATACCTTGTCTGTAGCAGTAAATTACCTGTACTTCTCTGACATACTATCAATGACTTTTTTCAAATTATAGCATTTTGGTCAAGATGCTGTAGATGATCAGTTGTTTCCATTTTACATTTTTCTTCTCAGTGTTTTATGACCTGGCTATTTGCATGAAGCTGAAAGTTGAATTACACACAGCCACCTGTGTAATGATTTCTTTTCCTCTTCTTAATGCATGTGTACTGTGTAAATGCATACACTTTAAACAAGCTAACTTAAGTACTAATAGCAGCTCATAGTGGGCTAATTAATCTGCTTCTGTTAGTGCAGTGTAGACATACCCTTTAGGGGTGGATAAAATTATGAAACAGCTATGGCATTACATGCTTTTGATAAAATGGAAGGATAGCTTTGGCTCTGTGCTTTTTCCTTTTTAATTCTGAATTATTGCAGGCATTTTGTCCTTTATGATTAGCAAAGGCCAAATAAATAAAGCAATCCAATTAGCTGTGACAATGCACTATAGTATTGGCAAGTCTAATTGTTCTGGCCTGAAACCAGGCTATTTTAAATGCTGCCTAAAGTGCTGGGATGAAGACTATGGTTAACAACTTGTTCCTTTGGCACAATGGATGCTTTAGCAACAAGGATAGAGTTCACCTGTGTAGGAACAAACTTTTTGTGAAAACTAGTTTGATAGTCTGGAATGCAACCCCAGACCTTATGACTAGAACTTGGAGTTATTTTTCTTTTTGACAAATACTTTATTTTCTGGAAAAAAGCAACTTTGGTGCAGCCAAAACTATTAGCAAATGCATGTGAATTTCATCAACATTTTTACCAAAGTCAGAATGACAAAACTGCTTCAAAGATCTTGATGAAAAAGTGCACCTTGATATTTTCAAAACAAGCTGTTCCATCAATCCTGAAATATTTGGGGTTTTAGCCCTTAAGTTATAAAAACTAACAAATGAAAGGGATAGGTTCACAAAACACCAAGCAGAGGTGCTGTTGTTTTTTTAGCTTCATGGTTAGGACACAGGTTGAAGATGTGGGACTCCTCATTTCAAATTCCTCTTCTTTCTGAAGGAATTGGAACCATTTCCTAGGTCAATGTCTTAATCGCAAGGCTAGAAAATATCCTGAAGAGGGACTCCTTCAGTATGTTCTGTCTGAGCTGTTCTACTTCATAAAGTACTTAAATAATCATTGCACCAGAAAGAAATTGAGAGAGAGAAAAATAGGATTTAACTGATAGGTTGTTTCCCTAGGGAGTAGGAGACCCAGGTTAAAATCCACTGTCTGATTCCAGAGCTTGAAACCACTTGTAATTTTACATATATATTCCCTATTCCATTATCCTTGTTATTACTGAAAATGCTGAATAGAATAAGACACTGCAGGGCCAAACTTGAAATGTCTTTTTGGTTTGACAGCAACTCATTGGTAACTAGTTTCAGTGCAAATTTTTCAAACAGATGTACACCCAACTTCTGGTCATTTTATCTAAACTATGTTTCCTTAGTATACGACAAGAATGTCATGCTGAACTGTGTCAAAAGCCTTATTAAAATCAAGATATATACTGCTTCTCTGTTATCCACTACACCAGTTATTTTGTCAAAGCCAGTTTCTGGCTAGTGTACATGTCTTTTACTGCTTATCTGCAGGTAGATTTCAAGCTAATAGTCTACTGCCATGTTCCCATTAGATCATGGACCAATGAGTACATGCAAAGAAAGCATCCATGGGGAATAAAATTATATTGTTTTTACAAGTTTGGTTTTTTTAATGACAAATTGGCAGCAGCTGTTTTACATCCTGCTATTTTTCTGGAAATCACTAAGGCTGATTTTCCTATAATTTCCCATATACTCTGGTTAGATACTAAATTTACTTTTCTTCAGTCTTCTAGGACAGTGGTTCTCAACCTTTTTTTTTGCAGACCATGTGAAAATTGCTGAGAGTCTCAGTGGACCGTTTAAACTTTTTTTTGTTCTATGAATCAAAGTACACAACTCATATTTTAATATAAGCAGTCTTACCTTTCTGATGTGATGGATGTGTCTGATTTTTGAGCAAAGTTCTGGGAAGTTGGGTGTAATGCTTGTCAACTTTAGCCTTAGGTCACCTTTCTGTGGACCACCTGAATGGAGCTCGTGGACCACTGGTGGTCTGCGGGCCACAGTTTGAGAACCTTTGCTCTAGGATCTACTCAGTCCTGCATGTATTATGTAATGTAATCAATAATCGTTCTGATTAGTTTTTCATTTATTCAAGTGTATAACTTATCTAAATAGTCTTTAACTTGTTTTTTCCCCCTATTTTGGCATGTGCTCCTATTCCATTATTAAAATTAAATGTGTTAAGTACCTGGTCACAGTTAACTTTTCTTTGCAAAGACTGCAGTAAAGAAGGCATTGAATAATCCGTCTGCCTTCTTTGCATCAGCCAATATTTGTTCTCCTTCTTATACTTAACTTCACCTTCCTCTAACTTCTAATAAACTTAATGAATCTTTTCTTTTCTTTTTATAATCCTGGCAAGTTATAAATCATTTTGTACAGTATAGTTTCTGGTTTGTATCACCACGTATTTGTGCCATTCCTTTTTTTTATTTCAAATTTTTTGGGGGTTTCCTTTTTCATTTTGGCATCTCGAAAGAGTTACCATATCATATTACACATATCCACTCATTTAACATTTTCAAAATGTTATTTTGATTAAAATGTGGCATTTTTTGGGGGGTAGGGAGTTTTGCTGGGGGGGATTCCCCAGTTTTCAGGCTTTTTGCATTGATGTGACTCTGGTTTGATATGGCTACTTAAACTTCTACTAAAAATGTGAGACCTTTTACCTTTTCTTCTCTGACTGGTAAAGAGAGCAACATGTATATTATACCAGGGCACCCAAACTCACCTGCACTCTGGAGCTGGACCTGGACTGTGGGGCTACTTAAGGGTCAAATCCAGATTGCCAGAAGCCTCCTGAGCCATATGCAGATCCTGTAGCAGCAGGAATGAAACATCAGTGAGCACAGGTTAACAGGCATCATTTTACCCCAGTGCCCATTGGGGCTTCATTGCTGGGGAATTCACTGGTGAACCCTGACCCTGCTTGCCCTACCACCAAATTCCTGTCCCCTTTGGGAGCCTCTTAGAATAGGTGAACTAGCTCTGTGGTCCAGATCTGACCCCAGCACATATGCCCAACACCCCTGTATTAGAAGAAGCATGCAAGCAAACAACAAACACCAAACCAAGCAAACAAGCAAAATGTTTCTACCAAATAAAGATGTTCCACCGACCATACTGTTCCCCATAGGGAACACATGAGAGAACAAACAACATGTGATGTCATGTTACTGAGAATGATATAAGAACCTATGTGGAGTAGAACAATTTGCCATGAATTTTAATAATATTATTAAAACCAAAGAGAAATAGGAAAACAGAAGCATTTATTTTATTTAAGTACTGATCTTTAATTCAGTATCCTATAATACAGGGGCATAGACAGTCTTTTCTCTGAAAAACTTACTGTGGTGTATTTACACAGGATGTTTACTACAGAGTTGCTTAATTAGCTCTGCAGTAAACATCTTGGTGTCTACACCTGCGGCCCTAGTAGGCCACAGGCAATTAATAAACTCTACAGGAAGTTAATACTTTAAATACAAGTACTATTCTGCTGCAGAGTTATTCTGTGCATAGCAATACACCTATAATGCTGACCTGGCTGGCTAGGGCATGAGCTACGCCCATACTGGAGCACTCTCATGCCCCAGTTAGTCTTTCTGCAGCATGTTGAGCCAGGTCACAGCAGTGCCAGGCTAATGGGCTGAGCCCCAGGTCCCCTGCCAGCCAGGGCTACTCCAATCTGGCTCAATGTGCTGAGGTCCCTGGAACATGTGTAAACAAAGAGCCTGGAAGCAAACTCTGATATGTGTTGGAGTTTATTGTTTTGCATTAATATGTACAAGTAGATGTGCCCTGTATTGATAAGATTATTCCCAGAAACAACCAATGTACCTATTTTTATGTATAACCAGTTTTTATTATATATTTTTATGTCATGTAGCCTTTCAAGAAAAGATGCATTAGGCAATCTGAAATGCATGTCATTCTGCTCAGCTATGTAGAATATCTACCATGTTTAAATAATATTAATATTATTAATAAACCTAAAAGATCAACATCGGCTTTCATTACACTACCATTAACATAGCTGAGCTCTATTATATAAAGGTACCTTTGGTACTAGGGTCAAGCTCCTTATCAAGAATTTGTCATCCTTTGGAAGTTTCACATGTGTAGGCCTTCTTACATGGTAATTTTGGGTAGCTCCTGGAGCTCTTAACCCCTGAATTGTCTGCACATGACCACCTGAAACTGTTTTTAAGCACTTACTATGTGGTTCAAAGTTATGCCACTTCAATGCAGGCTTATTTCTGGTCCATATTACCCAGCTCACGTTGGAGTGCTCTGGGCCTCAGTGTAATGCAATTTTACAATTTTAACTCAGGTGACACAACTCTGACACAGCTGCAGTGAGAAAGATCCAGTGAGCAGGAGATGGGCAGTTCAAAGAACAAGGAGGTGGCTATACCCTCTTATGGATGGATAAACAGGAAGGAGAACACCAACTTCATAGTGTTGGCTTTGCCATTAAGAATGAACTCATAAATCAATTCAATGAGTTTTGTATCAGAATTAATGCCTTATGACTCTGCAAATAAACCACTGTCATCAGTACATATGCCCTGACTCTTGATGCTGCCCATGAAACCAAGGAGGAATGCTATGCTAACCTTGACCAAGTCTTCTTTGATATTCCAGAGGGAGATAGGGTTATTCTTCTTGGTGATTTCAATGCCATAGTTGGAAAGGACTCAAACCTCTGTAATGGAATGATCAGCAAAGAAAGAGTGGGAAAGGTTAACTCCAAAATCCTCATCTTGACCAAATGTGTGGAATGTGGACTCAGCATTACTGAAACTGGATAAGCAGGTACAAGACATCATGGCAACACCCGTGATCTAAGCATTGGCACTCGATTGACTACATCATTCTTCATGCCTGGGATTGGAAAGATGTCTACGTCACTTGAGCTATATCAAGAGCTGATGATTGCTGGACTGATCACTGACTCATGTGCTCAGTTATGTCTGTCTCCTCAGTGATGGCTGCAGCAGAAGCAATGCCAACAGAAGGTCAACATTAAAGGACTCAAGGACTCAAGCAAGCGAGACCTTTTCAACTAATGCATCAATAAAAAAACTGGTGAATTCCAATCAACAACAATAGGAGAAGGCAGTGCTTGGGGTGTCTTTGGGTCTACTGTCAGCACTGCCTGCAAAGAAACACTTGCATTCTTTATCAGGGAACACCAAGACTGGTTGGGGAACACCAAGACTCACATCACAGCTTCATGCCCTCATCTTGAGGATCTGGTATGATGAAATTCTACATGACCTCAGGGACTCCATGATCATGAAAATCTTCAAGAAAGGATACAGGCCTGACTGTGGAAATTACAGAAGGATCACCTTGTTGTCCACCAAAGGAAAGATCATTGTGAGAATCCTCCTGAACAGTCCCTGTCCACTTGTATAAACACCCTGCTGGCCCAGATCAGGTCCATTGTACCCCTGCTCTTCCCTCCCCCACTTACTTGTGGCTGCCTGCACTGTTGGTCCTGGGAGAGTGGGCAGGAAAGGGTTAACCTGCCTGCTCAGCCAGGGCCACTGCTGCTGCTGCTCTTTGGGCCAGAAGAGCAGTGGCCCAGAGAGCAGCAGTAGCTGCGTAGGCAGGTTAACCCTTTCCTGTCTGCTCCCAAGACAGCGCAGCCAGCCACAAGTACGTAATGCCCTGGGAGCAGTGGGAGGTGGGGGGAAGGGGATGGAGCCCCAGGGGCAGGTGCGGGGTAACTTGGGGAGGCTCCAGGGGGCAGGGACCAGTATGGAAGGCCAGAATGGGAGGAGGGGGCAGATTCTTACCTTTCAGTCCTCCAGAACCCAGTTGGCCTGAAATGTGACTCCTTAAAGTCAAGCTAGCACTAACACTGATCAACATCCGTGCAGCTTACAGTGTAAGGCCATAACAGAATTAATAAACCATATTATGCAAGTATAGAAACCGAGAATATCAAACACAGCCCAGTGTAAAATCTCTTCCAAATCCAATGAATTCTCTTTTTCAACTTCTCTGTATCATTTGGTTATAGGATCATTGTTAATGGTTATGCCTACTTTGACTATAATATGTCATACGACTATAATATGTCATATCCACAGTTGGAGATTCATTAATATGAATATTATTATCTCATTACCTTGGCAAATACCTAGCAGATGCTCTCAGTTTTATTAATCTTACCGGTAAACAATACTACTTTGATAAAGGCTTTGAAAGAACATGAGGGAAATTCATGTGCCTCATCGTAGGTATTTCTGTGATTTATGCAAAGTTAGAGGTACCGTAATTCAGTATATATAGTATGCAGTTCAAATCGATACGAATAATGTATTCCAGAATGCTTCATGCAGAGTGGTTTTTCTATGGTGTGGAAATTTTAACTCAAGAAACCTTTCAAAAAATGAGTTGTTTAACTTTTAACAGCAGATAACTCTAAGCATTACGGTAAGTGTGCTGAGGTCTACAATATTACAGTAACCTCTTTGATTGATTCAGCAAATTACATTTCTGAGCATATCTATTTCTAACTAGCATAAGCAATGGAGGCGTTTAATTTTATTGCAGCTTCTTAAACAGTATCACTAAACTCTGATGTTTCATTAGAAAACTAATACAGTGTAAACATAAACCTTAACCACTACTGCCATTTATAGATGAGGGCCCAGATATGGTGCTTTAAATGGCTATGGTACTAGAAAAATTGACATAGGTCAATGACAATTATAGTTTTTTTCTCTTTCAGAATACTTAACATGGTTATTTAAAAAATATGAAAGAAATTACAGTTGTAACTTCCCCAACTTTAGAATAGCTTCTCCATCTGGCTTCAGTCTGATTGCTCCTTTCAAATATGGTTGTAAATTTTGATTATTCATATGAAATATAAGAGCTGGTAATAACAAATCCACACAATTTGGCCATTTCATTTTCATGTTCAACAGCTTCATGATGGAGACAGCCTGCTCTAAAAACAAAAAAGAATAGGGCTTCAGTAGTAATCTAACTTTTCCATGTTTGAGAACGTTGTTCAAGTCAGCAATCCTTTTTGCACAGGGATGTAGCTTAGTTAAAGAAGCTAGGAGCTTTATTTCAAGCTGTATTTTGACCTATATATAAACCTTGGGACTTGGGAATTTGTTCTGTCTGAAAATTTGTCAGATATACTTTGAAAGTAAAGGAGAATGTTTTGGCAGAATTTGAAGGAAATTGGTCAAGCTGTTTTTAAATTATGGATCATTAACAAAATTCTCACATTTGAAATTAAGTTTCAAGCAAGCAGTTGTTGGTCTCCCTCCAGCTCATTAATAATTTTCCCTCCTCTGCCTACTTCAAAATTTCCTCTAGTCCTGTACTTACTGATTTTGATGGCATTATGAGTTGTAACATGTTTTTCTTGGAAAGTGGGTATGAATATAAGATGGTAAGAGAAAATAGGTTGCAGCTTTGGTTTTTGTGTTGTTCTGTAATTTTATATTTCAGTTAGTGGAAAGGACAGCTAGGACTGGGATAGGTTTTATTTTACTTAGAGAGAGTGTGTACCAGTTAGCTTCCACTGGGCTTCTACATAAGCTTTTTTGCCTCACCTCCACATATTTTTGAATATCAAGAAAATGTATGTTTTATAGTCACTGTTTCCTATTTGCATGAAATTGGACCATGCAATAGTCAATATTAATTTGAAGCAACACTGATAATAAGCTCTTATCAATAACATTTCCCCTTGGAATATTTTCCATACTATATATTCAGATAACACTTCCCATAACAACAACTACTGCTTTAGGGGAACACAGCATGAGACCATCAAGATGTTGCTGCTAGCAGGTGTTGACCCCAGCCCTACATCAAGGGCAAGAGAATAAACATATTAAATAATGTGAGATGCTTAGTTACTGCAGTTATAAAGGCCTTTTAAGTACCTAACCTGGATAGAAGTGGATAGTCTGACCTTCCCTTCCTTCCATCAAAATAACAAATATTCAATATTTTAAACAAGATTTTTTATGCATGCTGTTATGTAATGCTGTTGTAATCTGGGTCAGTTATAACTAGTTTGCAGTAAATTGTTTCAAAATGATGCAGATGGAATGATGTTTTCTGATGCACCGTCTTTGGGAGGCTTTATGAATAACTATTTATTTTTTAGTTTGACATATGGATCACAAATAAACAAACAAAATTTGGTCTCAGTCAAGCGTCAGTAATTTTTTAGATTATTTTTTAACTGAATGAATAAATGAACAATGTTGTTATGCTCAAAAAAAACTATCAGTTAGTCTAAAACAAACCATTGGTAAGGAAAGAAAAATAAATGATGGTCTACGTTAACGGTACATAAGTTTCTGGCCCTGTGGACCAGGTCAATCTGTGGGCCAGATCCTGTGTGGGGTCAGCGGATGGGGTTAATCTGTGGGCCTGATCCCATGAAACTAATCTGGCCACATGGTGGTATACACAAATCCCCACAGATCCATAAATTTGTCAGTAGGGAGTGGCAATTAACACTGACACTGCTCCCCTGACACCACATTTCTGGACCCTTGGGGAGCTTCATGAGCTGTATTACATGGCTCCATCCACCAAATCTGGCCAATGAGCCACAGGTGGAGTCCCTAGATTTTGTGAATCTAGACCCCAGTCTAGATTCAGAAAGAAGGAAAAGGAAGAGATGTTTCCCTTTGTTTTTTGAGTTGTGTGATTATAATATTTCTCATGAGCAGAAGATAGTAGCAAAATAATTTCTCTTTCTGAAGGGATCTGAACCGAAAGCTCCTGCTTCCTCTTGACAGAAGTTAAACTCTACTTAGATGAGTACAGAAGTTGGGAGATGATCCCTCAATTAGTTTAGTTGGAGAAGAACAAGGATCTGAAGAAGCTGCCTACTGCTCCACAATAATGTTAATTGTTTTATTCTTCTCATTCATGTTTGCCTATGTTTATTGGACCTGGGGAATCACTATAATTCCTGTGAGATAATCCTAACCCCCAGATTATGAAAGGATATGGTGTCTCCTCAGTCTCTCTAGTCAATATAGTTTGATGTTGCTATAGTAGGTCCTGAAACCTCCAAGGTCTCGCTTCCTGTGTGAGTGTCACAGGGCAGGGACCCAGAAGCGGCCGTGATCTCTCCTGGTGCCCCTACCATGCCAAGTTGTCTGTCTAGCCCCCTCGTTCTCGCCCGCCACGTCTTTGATAGTTCAATAGTTTATAAGGGAGGCTGCCTTCTGTCCCCTTGGACACAGTGCTAGTATTTATTCTGGCCCTTACTTCCCTAGATTAGTTAGGTGCACTCTACCTTATGGGCTATGCATGGCTCCTACCACCCCTCATACCATTCCCCAAACCTCTCAGGTGTTCCGGACGTTGTTAAGTCTGTTCCTAAGGCCCACGCCCCCACGGATGCTCTCCTGGCCTGTCTTTGCCTAGTGGCCCCACTGGGCCCTTCTCTACGCTCTGGCCATCTCCTGGGGCTTCTCAACGTGCCCACCCTCTCCTGGGGCTTCTCCTGCACAGGCACTGCCCCACTGGGGCCTTGCTTGCGCTCCCTGCCAATCGGGGCTCAGGCAGCCTTGGCCTTACCTGGCCCCCAGACCCCTTTCCTGGGTCTTACGCCCACTGAGCTTCCCTCAATTGGGACTCAGGCAGCCTTGGCCTTACCTGGCCCCCAAACCCCTTTCCTGGGTCTTACGCCCCACTGGGCCTTTCACCTTTAACCAAAACTGGATGAGTTTTGTCCTTCAGTAAATAGTAAATTAACTGTAAGTGTTTCTATCACTCTAAAGCTAAAAGTATGAATGAACCTGACCCAAATATTTTTGGCTGGGATTTTTTTTTAAGAACTATATAGATATATTTTTGGAGTTTCTGGTCATTGCCATGGTAGTGGTGTTACCCTTGTTTTATTACTGAACAGCTTAGGGTAGAGAGTATTTTGAAATGAAGCACAAAGTCTTTTCTGTTGACACTGTTTTTGTATCAGTAATTACACAGTCTTTGGAGCATAGACTGCAAGTTAGGCATTCCAGTTCCCAGGTGATTGTCCTAGCTACCAACCCAGATCCACACTCTGTCACAGAGTCAATGACTATTTAAGTATTTTTTGTAAAGAGGAACAGTTCTAAATATTGAAACAATTGTAATCAGGTTATCTCTAAGCAAGGGACATGGCCCAAACAAAGAGAGCAGTTGTCCAGCATTATCATGATATTTCTAAAATGAAGAACACCAAAAAAATGTTGAGTTAGAAGGATATTATGACCACATCCAGATGAATGCTGCTGTGCAGTATGTGGTGCACCACATATCACATGTTCAACTGTCCTCTACACTTCAGGGGAGCAGCAGGGTGGGGAGTTTGTCCTCTGTATATCCAGGGGTCAAAAAACCCATGCAAAAGAAAAGTGGAGCAGTGCATGCAGAGGCAGCATGTGCCACTCAAAACCACAGCCGGACAAACTAGAGCCACACTGTGGCTGCTGGCTAGGCTCTGAGTGGCAGAATCTCTTGAGATAACTTGCCATGAGCCAGAGCATATGTAGTATGGACGTTCCCTGGGGACAACTAGCAGCAACACAAGGTGCGCCACCACTAGTTATCCCCAGTAAACCAGAGATCCATGCTCATCTGTACTTGGCCTATAGAGATATTTTTACCATGAAAAATACTCTGATAGCATATTTATACACACTTTTAAAAATGTGAAACAAACTATTTAATTAATTCACTTTTGCCTTTTTAGATAAATAAAACAGTTTGAGGACTACTTGGGAATGCTGGGCTTTTGGCATCTTTGGTAGGTTTTTCTTAAAATAAACATATCAAAGAGTCATTTTGATCTTAGGAGCTAGAGAAACTACATGGAGTCAGTCTAATATTTGCTGTGGCTTCCTGGATACTTTTCTCATATGGCTGATACTCTATCTGTTTAAGTAAGGCTGTTTTTTCATGACTACTGGGCCACCTATCATTATATCATGGACCACCTTTAGACTGGCCTCTGATGTAGAGTTTACAATCAAGTTTAGACATCAGGCTCCCTGTTTTGTGAACTTCTAGTGAAATTAGTTAATGCAAATCAGGTTTTGTGCATATGTGTGTGTGTGTAAATGCTAATGCTTGCATCTACAATTGGTTGTGCCTGCAAAGTATCTTCACATTGGGCGCATCTATACATGATGCTATGTCACCATCGGAATGCGCTACAGTGGCGTAGCATCGGTGGTCACAAACCGTGACACCACAACTACATCACCGTAACAACATGCTCCCTTGTTGTAGCATGGTGCTATGGCAACAGCAGCCAAAAATAAACGTACGCTGCTGGCACGCCACAGGATGGGCTGTTACTGCACTGTCATTTACTACCTTTTGGAAGTATGAAATGACAGCACAGTAAAATCAGCACCATAGGGGCACATATAGACAGGCTCACTGTATACTTCAAATTCAAAACTTCAGCCACAAAAATAGAGGGGGTTTTTCAAAATGTCCATACTCCTATAGTTCTAGATTTTATGCAAGTAAGAGACTTCCTGTATGCATAAAACTCAATCCTATTTGTAAGTCCTGTTGGTTACTTATGGCAAGGTGCATTATATATCAGATCTGAAATTAGCTCAGGCTCCTTCAGTTCATCTTTGTTTCAAATTCCTTTTTCCTGTCCTACTATCTTGCCCACCTACCCTCAGCATGCCCACTTACTCAGAAGGCTCATTTTGGCATGGCTGCTATCTGTTCTTAGGGATTCTGCAAAGGAACTGTATGAGGCTGGCTTGGACTGAGTCCAGCTTTTCTGGAAGTTTATGAAATTGTTTTTGAGAGCTAGAAGCTGAGTTTTGAACATTTGGGAGGTACTTCTGACTTCAAACAGAAAATCATACTAACTTCAGGAGACTTAATTGTGTTTCAGTTACATATAGGGTGAGTTGTGTTCTGAGTTCTTGGGTTCATTCTAATGCAAATTTCAAAGTAAAATAAGGCCTAAGGTCTGACGTAAATTGAAACAATATAAAAGCTTGCATATAAACTTGTACTGATATAAAATTACCAACCCCTATTCAAATTGTTCATAGGGAGAGTACAGACTGAGGGATTTTCAAAGGTACCCAGATGGCATTTAATTTAACAAACATATCAACAAACTATTTATCATTAAATTGTATGCAAAAGCAGGTTTAGTTTTGGGGGGTTTTTGTTTGTTTGTTTTTTGGTAGTGGGGTGTTGTTTGGTTTTTTGCCTGTCCGAAATTAGAAAGGAGTCTGTGGGGGTTCAGCTTGTCTTCTCCTTCTAAGATATATTTTTGTAGCCATATCTGGAGGCTTGTTAGGCAAATTCTGCTGACTGCAAATAATTCAGTTAAGACTCTGCATAATGTGAAGAATTTAGAAAATTTCCTCTTACAAAATAATCAGTTTTATTCTAGTTATCTAGGGAGTAAATCATACTGGTTTTATCCTAACTTCATCACTATGGAACCAATATAAATGTAGAAGGAAAGGCTGTATTCTATTCTGCTGTAAGCGGAACCTCCCCCACCCCCATCTTCCTATTTTAAGTTGAATCTATCATCTTTATTTTTCCTGTTGATGTAGAAATCTGAACAGATGGCATATGATTTCAAATTGTGATGATTACTTTTAACTTGCAACCATTTGGACCACTGTACCTTAACATTTCTTAAAAGCAACCCACAGTCTCTTTAAGGTGACTAGACCAGTTCCAGAGCACTTCTATAAATATTATTTTATACACCAGGAATATAATTATTTTCAAAGACATTTGAAAATAGTTTTTTAAATAAGTCAGCTATAACAATTACTTTCCATTATCCAAATCAAGTAGACTTTAATGCGACACATGGAATAAAGAAAAAATAGAAATAAAAGGAAGAATAGAAATAAAAAGAAAATAGAAATAAAAATGAAGCAAACTACCCTAAGTAGATACTGCATTTTCTCAAATACAAGATGACCTTGAATGTAAGATGACCCCCCAATAATTAGAATCTACACATAGAAAACTGATAAATTTATTATAATTTTCCATGTAGGGAGTCTAATTATTGGAGGATCATTTTAAATCTTCCTGCACTGCAGGTAAACTTAAAAAAAATATCCTTAGAAATTTAGAAAATATCCAGTAACTTGTCTGAGTTTATTATCCATTCATAGGTCACTTCTTTAAACAGCTGTGAAATTAAAAGGAACTGGAAAAACTCTGTCTTCCAGAAATGAAAATTATATTGTTTTCTCATTAAAATCCACCCCTTTTTTTGGTGGTTTGTCCCTGCAACTTGCTTTCCTGAGGTCTCAATATTTCTTCCTTCCTTTCCCTGATAGATTTCTTAGCATTGATAAAGGAATTCTGAAATCTTGAAATTCTTTGTTTTGTGCTATTTCTCAAGGTCCTGGTTTGTTTATTTTTTATCGTATTATCTTCAGGTGTTTATCAAACAACAATGTTATAATGTCCCATGTTAAAAAGTTAGACAGATCCATAACTCAGCTGGGACTGAGGGTTTGCATATGAGGTGTTTTTATTAAGCCAGGGTGATTTAGTATTTGAGAACTACATTATTTGTATTCAAACATTTCATATAATGAAGAACCATCTAGCCAGCTATACATCAGCCAGCTATAATCTGGTCTATCTCCTGCAGTTTAGAATGTCACCTTCCCCAATTGAAGATGACTTCTAGCCCCTGTATTCACATCCCAATCTTTATACAATGCCAGCTACTACATATAGGATGTCACTGCTCAACTATGAGAGACATTTGATTCAGGTCAAAAATCCTTTGGTGTTTCTACCTTGCTCTATATGAGGAAATTAAGTTGTTACAGCTCTTAAAAGAGTACAGTTTAAAATGTGGGAAGCTTACTTTCCTTCCCCCATTAAGTTGGGGCTTCATCTCTGGTCACTAATTAGAGAGTTAAGGTTCAGCCTCATCTTTTATGACCCATTTTGTCCTAGTGGCAGCATCTGAAGAACAGTGACTTTTGTCTTCATTAAAATATGGGTCAGCTAAGTAAGGGCTTGCCTCCCTGTGTAGCTGGCTAACATGATGGCACAATCTAGTCTACAGTATTTCTGCTATTGTGCATTTGGCTGAACTGTACTTTATGGGTAATTTTGATATGAAGAGGTCAGTGTCTGTTACATTTCTCACTAGGACAGGCTTTTCCTCTACTTCTGAAACTGATTCAGTGCATCCGCATCTTAAAGCAAGATAGATTATTAATCACAACATGATAAATGATTTAAGAACCCATTCATGATGCTAGTGCCAAGCTGAGCTTGCAGTTCTGGAACTTGAGGATGGGGGAAAGATTTGTAAATTGCAGAATTTTTGTGACACTGTCACAGAAGAAGCCTAGATATAGAAGATGAATTTATGCCTTTTGTTATGGGTTATGTTTAATTTATGCCATTTTGTTTTCCTTTGTTTAAGTTAAATAGAGAAGACCTGAAAAACTGTTTATTTGTGTATGCATTTGAGAAATGCCTTCTGCTTATATAAGTATTTTAATTTTATGAATGACAATTTTGGACTCACCTGATATCACTGGAAGACTTATAGTTCTCAAATGTATATTGTAAAACTAAACACTTTATAATTGAATTAATTAGATAAAAAGTAAGATGCAACTTATTTTAAATTTCTATATAAATAAAGCTGGTTTCATTGTCACTTGTGACTTCATGCTTCAATTAGTTCTCCAGTTATCCACAGGCACAAACTACTCTTTCATTGTAAGAACAAGAAAAAATCCACTCTTTCAGTGTAGGGGGAACCCCCCCCTACTTAAAACAGGGTGAAAGGAAGCAGTAAAACAATGGGGTATTTCAATCAACCCCCCTTTTTTTGTTTTCTTTTAAGTCATTAGTTTAGAAACAAATCTGCTTGTGCCCGTGCCATGTATCACCCATCTTTCACTTCCATTGTTCTGCATTACAATGGATATTTGTATGAAAACCATATTGCTTCTGAAAAATTAATTTGCTTTTGCTGCTCGCTTTCACCCGAAATCATAATCCTTTGTTTGTGACATCACTGTTGATTGTTCTGCTATGATTGATTCTACAAACAACTATTCTGACTTCAGGTGGGAATAAACATTAGGAGCACAAGAAATACAAAGAAACAAAAAAAGATTTGTTTTGTCAAGGCCTTATGAAATAGAGGCTGCAAAATATAGGAATAACTTAATAGTATATTCTTAAGAATTTCAAGGAAATTTTCAGACATCCTTAAAATTACAATAATCTAGTCACTATTTAAGAAACCTTCACTTTAGGCTGTCAGTTTAATAAATTAATGCTCATGAACTAACACTTCTTATTCAGCTTCACCTATTCAATGCCTATCTTACACCTCTCCCAATTGAGTGTCACTGGAAAAGCAGTATTCACTGTTTCATACACATACTTATGGATCTCTGTGGGCTCAAGGGCCAGAAATATACAGGCACTCAAAGGTACTTCAACATTGAAGGCTGTCAGTGCCATTTTTTAATGTTTCTATGGCCAGAGACTTTGAAATTTGTTGATAATGAACAGAAAAACAAAACAAGCCATAATTTGGCTATACACCATATGTGAAATCTGTACAAGGATATTAGAGAAGGGAAAAACTTTAAACAAAAATTCTAGCTATGTAATTAGTCAAGGAAGTTAAGATTAACTTAGAGTAAATCTATCATTTAATGATGCAATGTAAGGGTTTATGAACCAGGGATATAAGGACAGGCAAGTTACTTCATATGGGTCATGTTTACTCCATAATTTAAAGGAGCTAACACTTTCCAACCTGCATATGTTCATAGCAATGACATTTCTAGGTAGTATGACTAACTTACTGTTTTTATTATTTTTTAATTTAACCAGTGCAGACATGAACTATTTCTATCTTGTTAAGTTAATTTAGATACATGACAGTCTTTCTTTTGTTGTCAGTTTTTTTATGCATCAGATCTGTAAGGCCCAGGTTGTTTATAAAACTCTCTGCATTTTCCTAACTTTACAAATGCCCTACATATTTAATGTAAATAAGAGGTTGAAAAGTAAAATAAAGAGAATAACTGGGGGAACTGGAAACACTAAGGCAGCAGTACTGTAAAGCCCTAGTCTTCCCCCACAACTCCTGTCCTTTCTTCCCAATTACTGTATTTACTCAAATAGAAGATGAGTTTTTTTACCCCAACTGGCATGGAGGCAAAAGCCCCTTGTCTTATAATCGTATACAAGGAAATCTTATTAAATACACTGCCTATTATTAAACTGCTGCCAAAAGCAGAAAGTGCTCAGCAAAGGAAACTATGAAGTTGATTAAATGCAGCTTACACAGAGCATGGCTATAAAACACACAGCCCACATTTGGTAAACACGCTGATGTGAAACTTACACTTTTTTTTTTCTTCTTTTTAAAAATTTTTTGTCTCAGGCAAAGTTAGCCAAATCAGTTCTGAATTCTACAGATTGAATAGAGCTCAATCATTCAAGTCTGTGTGTCATCACCACTGGCTAGTATCCTTCCTCCCAGATTCCTCAGCCTGGGGCTTCAGATACTCCCAGATCCATTGCAAGCATCCTACATGCCCACACCTGGAGGTCTTGCAGTTCAGATGCCCCCAAGTGTCACTTGCCCTTAGATAAAGGCCAAAGGAGCAAGTTAGGGAGCAATTCAAAATTTGCATAATAATGAAAAGTATAGCTGATATCCTCCCGTTGGAAGGCTATAGTAGACTCTTGTACAGGAGCCTGCCCACAGTGCATTGGACAAGTCTCCACCCTTAACTACCCAACCGTATTCAAGGTGATCTTGGGCCACAAGAGGCTGAGATCTTACATACAGGGCCCTGTGAGCCAGCAGGAACCACACTTGATCTGAGACAACCTGTGCAGCCTGGCTGGAGTGTGGTAGGACAGCTCTGGAGTTCCCTACCCCCTAGGTCAACTGGGGTCAGTAGCAGTGGTGGGTAGGGGACAGGAGAGGGATCATGCAGCTGGGTACAGAGACAAAGAAAGGGGGGAAGTTTCTTACCTGTTTTGGGGACTTTAAAAAGTCACCACCTGATACTTCCATATCATGGCCTTGTTGGCTTAGAAACGGCATTTAAAGGTCTGTTTTTTGGGAATTGGCTTATAGGTATAGACACATGCATTATAAGGGGTGAAGATGGGCAGCAGGGGTTAAATGGATTTCTAAAGAGCTTGGGAGATGCACACACAGCTTCTCATGCCCCTGAAAACAGAGGGGCTGTCTAGCACAACAAGGCCAATGGATGGACACAGCCTGAGAATTGAGGGCGGCATGCTATAACACGAGATCACAACCTTCAAGGCAGACAGGTTGTCTAACACAACAAGGACACACAGTCTGGGAACCAAAGAAGTATGTACCATTCTGTCCCGTAACAGGAGATGAGTGAGATCAGCAACAAAGCCCCAGAACAACAGGGAGGCTGAGTCCTGCTTTTGGGGGAACAGACCAAATTAGGAGAAGGCCCACAAGGCTATGTGGATGTGTGACCACAAAGAAAGAGCTAACCAGAGATAGCCATGGATGAAGAGTCATCAGGAGTCATCAAGGGGGAAGGAGAATACAAAAGCAGAGACTTGAGATTAACAAAGGGTCCCTCCCTTTGATCCATCCCTCCCTGTTCCTTCTCCTCCCTCCCTTTGTCCCATCCCTCCTTCACCCTGAGCGGGGGTCCCTATCCTCATCCCCATTCTCCAGGAAGGGTACCCAAGGTCACCATGGACTGAGGGCATACCAGTAGCCCATCTCCACTGGAGGGGGGCTCGGCATCTCGCCTCCAGACTGCTGACACCTAAGAGATAGCCTCAGAGTGGAGCCTGCATCCTGGCCAGATGTACTTTGACTCTGATGACAGCTCTAGGATTGGTAGATACAGAATTGTTTGATAGTTTGTATTGTTGCTTTTTTGTTACTACTTTGTATCAATAAATTCACCTATTATCAACTGGCAGGTGCTGTGGTCGGTCTGAGGGTTGTGCCTGCCTGGGACAAATGTATAAGGGCTGAGTTCCTTAAATTGAGTGTCAATAGGCCTGAAAGTGGGGTGGGAGGGTACAAACACACCCCATCTTGCTACACCCCTCATTGAATGAATCGTTATACACACTTTACTGTTTCAGTGAGAAAGGTCAAATGCAGTAAAAAGCAAAACAAAACAAAAAACCTCCCCTTCAAGACCATGTGAGTTTTGAAGCAAGCTATGTCATATATAGACAGGAATACTTTATAGCACAATAACAACCTGATTAAATGTGGATCTTTTATAATTGATGTCTCTTTTTCTTTATTTTTTTCTCTCGTTATCTCCTCCCTCAGAAAATAGCTTTGAGTACATAAAATATTAACACTAGAAGTTGTGCATTCACAACTGATTTACTGTATTAGAAGTAGCCAGTATATGTCTCTTTCTTCATTTATGGTAGGTTGGGAAAGTCATTCATTAAAGTAAAAAAAAACCCCAACCCTATTTAAATTAATACTACCTGAAAGACCAAATAACTAAAAATAATTGTCAAAATTTGTTGTCATGCTTCAAAAGTGTTTATCTTTGGATCATCCTTTACCGATTGTTTTTCTCATTGTATTAATTTTTAAACAGGTAATCAGTCAGGAACAAACTTAAGTGGTAAGCAGAGCATACTGTTTCAAACAGTTATTTTAAATGTACAGGAACATATACCTACAGCAAACTAGACTGTTGAATTAGTTGCATCTGTGTGGATATATGTGCAGTGCTGGCTATTTTTTCAAAGACTTGAAAGAAAATGTTGGTATTTTACACTGTGTTCTTTATAAGTTTGTGGTAAAGAAGCTGTTGTTGACCCTTTTTCAAATAAACGTTTGATGCTGTGCTTACAAAACCGGGGAAAATACATTTGTCAGCTCTTGCCTTTTAGTCCCTGTATAATACAAATGAAAAAAAAAAAAACAACAAAACTTTTATTTCTTTTTCTATCTGTGGATTTTTTATAAAGGTTGATGTTAGTGCGGGTTTTCTCTATTTTTCTCTATATATACACACGTTCTGATTATCTCATATATGTTCATCCTCTCTTGCAGGAACAATAGCAATTTAATTCTCAGTCCTAAAGTGGTGTTATAAACAAATCAACCTCCATCATCAGGAACTAAATAATCTATCTCTTCTTTGTTTCTACTTATACCCTTATCTGCAAGATTTCTTGAGGCGTTATACAGGGGGGTAGATAAGCATGTTCAGAATGCTTTTAGTCAGTATTAAAGGGTACATTTGAAGTGACTGTGAAATTAACTTGATTATACTGCAACGTTTCTTGAAAGTAAAGGCAGGTTGTGGAGAATTTAAAGTAATGAGGAACAGAATAGAGGAAAAGGGGAGCTGAATTTTCAAGATAGGAGATCTGCTTATAATGACCAGAAAAAAAGTCAGCAAGAGTGAATACAACTGGGTTTTTCTTAGTAGAGTACATCAGCAGTGTCTGTGGCAGTGATGTGGTGGGAACTTTGAGCACACTGACTCTGAGGCTGACTTTTTCATAATAAGTATTGTATTAGGTCCTTCTCTATGCAGAAAAAAAGTCCCATAATGTCTGTGTATTCAGCCTTTTTCTGAAGGGGTTTGGAAGTAATGTAGCAGCATTAATTCCTAATGGAAAATTGAGGAAATACAATTTCTTGTCCTGAAATCACTTGTATGGGAAATCCGACTTGCAGGAATTATTCACATGTGTGTAACTTAAGTATTTGCAGAATTAAGATTACATATATAAAAAAAAGTATGGCATCACAAACAGGAAAGCATGCTTTGTAGCAAAATGGACTAGGGCCTTTGTTGATATGGCAGCAAATAAAAATGTGTAACATCTAGAAAAATGTGCTTTTAATGTTACATATTTTAAGTTTTCTCTCAGCAATTTAAGCTGTCTTTTTCTTGTGACCTCTTTTCAGAGTAAACTTCATCCTGGTACCCATATTTCTTAGTATTTGTTTCTGCATTGTCGGAAAGAAAGAAGCATGTTAGTTAAATAATCAGTCCCCTTCCCCACATCTTAAATGGAAATAGACTGATTCCAATTTGTCTTTGAAGTGGTAGTTTCATTTTAGGAGGGGATTTATTCCTCTCTTTCAACTGATCCTTTAATGTTGACTTGACATTACATGAGTGGATCAACCTTAAAGGAACATTCAGCAAAACAGTTTCTGCAAATTCCAGGATTTCTTATTAACTACCTCCTGTCTATGCTGCATCTCCCTTACTTGGTATTGTTATCATTGGCAATTCCTCAGTTTGAGGATGATCTCTACCAAAGCTCATTGATGGGGCTTGAGATAATTTAAGAGTCTAGTCCTTGAGCCACAGACCTGTCCGCAGAAGTTGTAGGTCTTTACACAGAAGAGGGTAGAGTGTAGGTCAGGATTTTTCTCCTTTTCCTTCCTCCTCTTTCTTTTCTCTGCTTTCAGGGTAAGACACTTTACCCTGAAATGGGCAGCCACTTAGTTGGATTTGTGGGCCATTGGAGTCAATCAGCAGCCAGTTCCTCCCAAGCCTTGACAATGACACCCTTGAGGTATGTCTTCAATGTGTTCTTGTAGCATTTCCTCTGGCTACTATGAAATCTCAGGCCATTACTAAGCTAGGGGCAGAGCACTTGTTTTGGGAGTCAGGAATCAGGCATCCTCACACAACATGTACTCCAGTGAAATTTGGTGCTTGAGGATGAACAACTCAATGCTGATAACATTGGCTTCAGGAAGGAAGCTGGCATTTGTGCACTGATCTTCCCATTTCATGTGGAGAATTTTCCAGAGCCATCATTGGTGATAACTCTCCAGGCTCTTGAGATAACAATAGTAGGCCACCCATGTTTGATGTCTGTAAAGGAGAGTGAGAATGATGACTGCACTGCAGACCTGGATCATGGTGTCTTTCCAGAGATTGAGATAAATAAAGACACAAAGCAATTTCCCAAAGAAGACACTTGTGCACAGGATCCTGTGCTGGATCTCTTCATCAGTGTTCACTCTCTGAATGAGGTGGCTACTGAGGTAGGGGAAGTGCTTGACTACCCCCATGGTCTTTCCCTCAATGGTAATTTGGGGGTGGAGCATATTTATGGTCTGAAGCAGGCTGATAGGGTACTTTATTCTTAATGATGTTGAGAGAGAAGCCCAAAGTTCAGTAGGCTTCTCCAGAAAGATCCAGCATAGTCTAGAGGTTTTCCTTGTGTGCAATAATGGTGCAGTCATTGGCATATTGAAAGTCAAGTGCCATGTGTAGACAAAATGAGAGGCATGCGTGCATGACATTTTAAAGCAATGCAAAAGCATTTAACCTGCTTTAATGGTGTTGGTGTTTGGATGCGTCGGTGGGGTATTGCGCAGTAATTCCAGGCGCTGTAGCAAATTTTGAAGTAATGTGCCTTAAATGACTTAGGGCACAGCAAACTAAAACTGAGGTATTTTAGTTTGCTGCCCTACATCCATGGAGCAAAGCACCGAGCAGCTTAGGGTCTCTGCAGGAAGTGTGTGCAGGCAGCCTAGCAGCAGCCTGGGAAAGCAGGCTCTGCCAAGAAAAAAAAAAGGGGGGGCAAGCCTGATCTTTTTATTTCTTTGTTTGTTTTCCCCCTGGAGTCTGCCTGCCTGAGCTGCGTGGGGGCCCAGTGCTTCCCTCCACAGTTGTGGTCTCCCCCAGGACCACCTAAGCCAGGTGCCTGCAGGTGGATGCTGCAGGGGTGCCGCCGCTGCCATAGAGGGAAGTACCAGCTCCCCCCACCCCCCCAGCAGCCCATGGACTGCTCTGCTCACTGGAAGCTCCCCCTCCCATCCCCACAGTTGGAGAGGCAGGTAAGTGAATGGGTGTGCATGACATGGGGGTTTACTTGGACCTAAATTGAAGCGTTGTTTTAAAAACCCACTGCTTCAATTTAGGGCCCTTGTTTTGTCTACACACACCCAAGGATGGTTGTTTTAAGTAATCTGGTCTTTGACTGAAAATATTCCAAGTTGAGGAGCCCTCAGTATTCAGTATTATTATCAATATTAAATATTTCAGTATTTAATATCAATTCCAGAAGGAGGTGGTCTTTAATGAGCACCAAGATGACTGTCAGAATTATGGAGAGCAGAGTTGGAGCAAGGACACATCCTTGCTTGACCTCATTTCAGATGACAAATGGATCTGCCTCCAATCTGCTACACAGGACAGTTGCTGTCATCTGAACATGGAGGAGCCTCAGGATCTTGTACATTTCCAGACATCCAAATCTGGCCAGGGTTTTCCACAAGACTTCATGATTGTTGGAATCAAAGGCCTTAGTGAGATGAAAGGTCCCGGTGTTGTTCTTAACACTTTTCTTGGACCTGGAGGGCAACAGGATGGTTTGAAACCACACTGAGATTTTGGAAGGACTTCCATAGCAAGGGGTAGAAGATGGTTCAGGTGGATGCGGGCAAGGATTTTCCCTTCTGTGGAAAGCAGGGTGATACCTCAGTAATTCCCATACACAGATTTATCTTCTTTCTTGGAAGATGGTCATTTTGTTCACATTCCTCAGGTCCCAAGGGATCTCTTCATTGTTTCAAATGAGCACATTTGTGGAGTCTCAGTACTGGTTCCTTGCCACCATCCTTGTAGATATCAGCAGGTATACCATATGGTCCAATGGCCTTGTTCTTGGTTTCCTTAAGGGCACACTAGACTTCTTCTAGGATAAGAGGATTGGTAAGGAATCATTTTTCAGGGTGTTGGGGGATGGATGCAATAGTGGTATCCACCATAGTGGATTCACGGTTCAGGAGTGCCTCAGAGTGCTCTTTCCATCTAGATTGGATAGGTTTACTGTATTTGAAGAGTGTTGATCCATCTTTTGATTACATTAAAGTAGGGCCATGGGAAACTGGGCTGTAGGTGTCTTCTGTTGCCCAGAAAAAAAACTATGTATGTCATGTTTGTCGGCATAGAGCTGGATCTCTTTGGCTTTATCTTGCCACCACTAATTTTTGAATTCCTGCATCTTTGTTTTTGCTTTGACTTTGAGGAGCTGATACATCTCCTTCTGCTGAGATGAGGTATCATATTGCCAAGCAGACTAAACTCTTCTCATCCAGTACAGGAGGGCTTGGATCTTGGTATTGCTTTCATCTTGGTGACAGGTGGTGTTGACAGGTGGACTCAGCACAGACTGTATGGACAGCAGCTTAAAACCCCTTCCAGAGTTCTTCAGTGTTGCCTTTGTTTGTGGACAGGGCAGAGAGCTTTCCATGGAGGTAGTGTTGGAGATCCTTACAGACCTTTGGGTCTTGAAGAGATTTGATGTTGAGAGTCCTTTGCATTGCTTTTGGCTTTTT
>NW_017728992.1:77392717-77401405 GCF_001723915.1 Gavialis gangeticus | reverse complement strand
GGGGGGGGGGGGGGGGTTTGAAGCACACCAGAAGTTTATATGGATCTGACAAGATGGCGATCTGTGCAGCAGTTCTGGGTCCCTTGCATAGATTCATAGATTGTTAGGGGCTGGAAGGGACCTTGCAGTTCATCAGGTCCACCCTCCCCCTCTAAGCAGGAAGACAACTGGGGTTAAGTGACTGTCCAGTCTCCTCTTGAAAAACTGCAGGGTAGGTGACTGCACCACCTCTGGAGAGTTTCACAGTCTGGACACCCTGACTGTGAAGGAGTTTTTCCTGGTATTAAGCCTGAAGAGGCCTTCCAGGAGTTTGTACCCATTGGTCCTGGTCTTCCTCAGGGGTACCCTAGTGAACAGTTGTTCACTTAGCTCCTGATGCACTCCTCTGATATAGCAGTAAGCTGCTATCAAGTTCCCTCTCAACCTTCTCTTCTTTAGGCTAAAGAGGCCCAGGTTCCTCAGCCTTTCCTTGTATAGCTTGCCTTGCAAGTCCCTGATCATATGAGTGGCTCTTTTCTGGACCCTCTCAAGTTTTTCCATGTCCTTATTGAAGTGCAACACCCAGAACTGTATGCAGTACTCCAACTGTGGTCTCACCTGTGCTGAGTACAGCAGGAGTATCGCTTTCTCAGTTTTACATGAGATGCATCAGTTGATGCATGCCAGGTTGTTATTTGCCCTGCTGGCCACTGCCTTGCACTGACAGCTCATATTCATGTGATGGTGAATCATCACCCCTAGGTCTCTTTTGACCGTGGTGCAAGTCAAGCTGTCACCACTGAGCTTGTATGTATGTTGGGGGTTGTTTGTCCCCAGATGGGAGCACCTTACAAATGGAAGTGTTAAACTTCATCTGGTTCCAGTCTGCCCAACTCTTGAGCTTGTCCAGGTCCACCTGTATCTGGAATCTATCTTCTGATGAATTAAAGCAGTGGGTTTTTAAGTTCTGAAACACTGCCCCATAACTTCATGTTATCCATGAATTTGGCCAGCAAGCTTTTCATGCTCCCATCCAAATCATTTGTAAAGATGTTGAAAAGCACCAGTCCAAGCATGGACCCCTGAGGGATACCACTGGCCACTTTGCACCAGGACAACACAGATCCTTTTATGAGAACACTCTGGGTCCTACTCTGAAGCCAGTTTCCCACCCACTGAACCATCAAGCAGCCAAGCCCACAATCTTCTAGTATCCCACAAGGATATGGCATGATACTAGAACAAAAGTCTTTTGGAAGTCTAGGTATATAACATCTACTTTGTCTCCCATGTCCAGGTGGTGAGAGACCTGATCGTAGAAGTTGACAAGATTGGTAAGACAAGATCTACCTGCAACAAAGCCATGCTGGCTGTGATTCAGAATCTTACCTTCCGCGAGTGTATCACACATAGATTTTTTAATGAGCTTTTCCAGGATTTCACATGATATATAGGGGTCCCATATTTCCAGTATCAAAAAAGGAGGACACCTTCGGGGAGGGAGAGGAGGGAGCGGGGGGCACAGGGAAGGGGAAGAATGAGGGGAAAGGGTATATGATTGGGGGACAGTGATATGCCCATGCCCTGCCTCTTCCCTTCACTCCTAAGCCACAGCCCCCCCAATGCTGTTGCTGCCTCTCACTCCTGACCCACTATGCCCCAGTCCCCAGTCCTACCAATCGTCCTCACTTCCAACCCACAGCCCCTGCCTCCCCAGCCCTGCTTGTCCCCCTCATTCCTGACCTGTAGTCTATGCCTCCCTAGCCCCATGCTTCCTCTGCCCTCCTGTTGAGTGTACACTTTGGCTGAACTAGGAAAATAAAACTTACTTTGTGAACCTAGAGTCAGAAATCTGAGTGACATGACTGGCCCAGTTGTTGATGCCAGATGATCATTGCCTCAGTAGTCGTGGTGTTTGCTTGCAGGAGGATGCTAACACTGGTGCATCTCTCCACTGAATTTGGAGGATCTTCTGCAGGCAGCATTGATGGTACTTTTCCAACAACTTTAGATACCTCCTGTACATTGTCCATGTCTCAGCTCCCTAAGTAAGGTGGGGTCATGACTGCTTGATAAACCATGAGCTTGGGTTTGGATCTGATGTTGCAATCTTTGAATACATGTTTCTTCAGACGTCCAAAGGCTTCACTTGCATATTTGAGGTGAAGTTGAATTTCACCATACTTTAGAAGAATCGTATTATCCTATGATAGTATTGACTCTTTACTTAGAACAGGAAATGACCAAGGTATCTACTTCATAAGCCACGATGACTTGTTAACGGCAACCACTGAATCCTGAAATTTCTAATCTAGATAAAAAATATTATGGCATATTAACATAGTTTTCTTCTATTGGGAACTGAATGACTTAAAGAAGCAGTACTGCATAAGGCAAAACATTTTTATACTGTTCTTTCGAAAGAAACCTAGTTCAGTAGCTCCAAAAGTGTTTTTCAGTATTGTCTGGTACTTGCTTTGCAGCTCATAGCAAAGAGTTGTTTATTTATATCCAATTTCTCCTTGGACACCTGCCATAATTGGCTTTCTTGTTGGAAAATCTCAGTAGATTGAGTCAGGAATAAAAGGCCACGAGGCATGAACTACTCTCTTTCCCCTAAACAGGTACCTTCTAAGTCTAGATTCATTTATATTAAAATTGTTTCCTTTCCATATGAATCTCCATATGGGAATCACAAAGTGCTCTGTAAGCATTAATGGATTACGTGTCTACATTTCTGTAAGGAAGATAATAGGTATAATTATCCCAGTTAGTCACAGCAGCATAGGAAGTTTGGACTTCTGTTACCCAGGTTGTATCTCCTCAGGGGAACCAGTTCTAATCTTGTTAATATGTGAGCAACTCCACTGAAGTCGGTGTTTATTAAATAAGAGTAGCCTTTAGCTTAAGGGCTGCTGCTATTAGCTTTAGTTCACTATCATTGGCTATAGTAACAAGGGGAAGAGGGAAAAAGCATTTTTTCTCCCTATAGCTACGGAGGTGCTCAAGACCTCACAAAGGTATTCTGTAGCTTGCATAAGCCCATCTCCACTGTAGATGCATGCAAGTAAAATCAAGGAATGAAGAAGCTCTAAAGATTACTTAAGAGTAGATAAATGCTACATAATGTAGTCTGTTGCTGCTTTCTCTGTGAGTTTCACAGGAAACATACCAGGCACCACTCTCTGTATCAGTAGCAGCTGGGACCACAGAAAACAGACAAGAAAACAAACAAACTGTTCTATAATATTATAAGTTGTCAATAAAGGGGAGATAACAATATTCTTTAAGTATGAAACATTTAATATAAGTGATGACTGAAAACTTGGCCAGACCTACACATGAAATTTAAAATGACCAAATTAAAATAACAGTGCATCTTGCACAAGAATGCAAGATCATGACTGGGACCATGCAGAATAAAACATGCCCAATTGGTTTCATCTCCTGTGCTACTTGCAAATGTACCCAATGTTTTATTATGCTAAACCATTCATAAATTAACTGCATATCTCTGCGTGACTGTATCTTCCTTGACACATCCTCCCTTGGTTAAGGAATATTTCTCAGAACAGGCATTCAATGTCTGTCTGGGGTTTTGCAAATGTCTCCATAGACCATCACCAGTGCAGACTATTGTGGATTCTTCCCCATTGTTAAAATAACTGCCCAAGACAGTGCCCTATGATCAATGTCCCAAGGTATTCCATTCAGTCAATCAAGACCCATCCTATTTGACTGAAGTGTTACCTCTGGAGTGATCAAAAGCTTGAAAAAACAAGTTTCACACCTGGATTACCCAAAATGGGATCCGAGGAGTTAGTAATTGTAATATGATGGTCCCTCCCTACCTGATTTGTTCAGACTTAATAGACCAACTATCAAAGAGGAATACTTTGAAGCTATACAATTGAACAGTATAAGAACAAAACAGATTTGCCAGCAAGGTGTGCACTCCAGGAGAAATAGAGGAATCATTCTGCACCCAGCTGATCATTCCCAGGTGATGGATCCATGCTCAGTGAAGTCTGGAAAGATGGAAACCACTTCCTAACTGCATTAGTGAAAGACACTCTTGCAGCTAACATATACTAGGACTTTTGTGATAGTTTGTTTTCTGAATATTGGGAAGGAGTCTTTTTCAGTCATTTAGCTTTATAACTCTCTTGTGGTATAGTTATTAAAACTTTTCTGTCATTAATTGAATGAGGTGTCATGTCAATCCTTAACTGCATTAGGTTTGAATCCCACTCTTGACTAATAAGCATTTTGCATTCATGAAAAAGTATGTTTCCTTTAAGTGTAAAATGAGGGAAAACATGGAATAGAAGAGGTTTCTTACTTTTAATTTTATGATTTAACTATATGGCAGGGTGGGGGGGAGTTATATAAAAACAGGAATCTACTTTTATTTCATTGATTATTTCTCTTTTCTTGCCTTAAGGTCATTGTAAGCACACTGAAATTCTAAGTTTTTTAGCTGCTTCTTTGAAAGAAAAAAAAGAAAAGCAGTGCTGAAACCTATTTTTTTTGCTTTGATCTATGTGAGTCTAGGGAACCTAAAGCAATGCACTTAGGTAATATAAACTGCAGTGTAAATCAGGGTTGCAAGCCTCACACTGGAACTGTTGGTACCTTTTAGTTTTGCTAACATTTTTTTCAGCTTGACTTGCAGAATGATTTGTAGCCTTTTGTTGTGATTCACTGGACTGTGTTCCTGCTGAAGGCAGGGCAAATTTGCACCTTATAGACTAACCAACATAGCTTCCATATATAGCACCAGCCTGCATGGGCTGAAGCTCACTTCATCAGCTGTGAAAAGACATGCACAAGCCAGTGTATAGGGAGGAGAGAGCAATTTGAATACACAAGGCAGAAAGGATGGGGAGAGAGGGGGAAGAGAGTCAGCGCAGGCAGAGGCCAACAAGCAAGCAATAAACACATAGGAACAAGTGTCACAGGAGCTAATCTTGATAATGGGATAAAACTCCCTAGTCCCCATTAAACCATACTTAACAATCCAGTCTGTTGATGATTTCTTATTCCACAATTTCTGGTTTATATCAGTCTTTTTTTTAAAGATTTGTGGCCTAAGAATAGCTACCTTCTGGTCAACAATGTCCAGGGAGGTTGAAGTGTTTTGCCACATGTATCTTTCTGTAGTTGATGTCAGATTGGTGTTCATTCAATATTCATTCATTCTTTCACACTGGGGTCTCCTTGTCAGTCCAATGTAGACAACAGAGGGGCATTACAAGCAGGTGATGGTATATAGAATATCGGTAGAGTTGCAGGTGAATGATCCTTAAATGTTACAGTCTGTTATTCGGTCCAGTGAGGATGTGATCTGTATCAATATTGGAGCCTGATGCCTCAGTGAGACTGGGAGTTCTGCCTCCATCATATATAAAGACATTTTAGGATTACCATAGCCCACGTTTCTTGTTTTGAGAGCATGGTAATTATTTGTCTTGCACTTATCTTAATGTGCCATTTCCTCAAAAATAATGTAAGTGCAGCTGGTGCATCCAGGAGGTTTCTTGGGTGATCTTGGGTGTCTTTAACTGGCAAATCCTGAAGTTCAGACATTATTTTGACCATAGGGTCATAACCATCATGCATGGAAAATTTAAACAGTTTTTCATTATTACTGGGATATGGAAAGGGAAGGGGTGCATTTTAAAGGTTGTTTTTGATAAGAGAAATGTGTAATTGCTCCAGTCAGCACTAGACATACTGTAGTGGGCCAAAATCAATCCTGACATGAATCAATGCAACCTCAACAAGAACAGTAGTGTATTCCAGTTATTTTGCTAAATGTTCATATTTTGATAAAATGTGGTTTTATCAAAATTTCAAGATAGTGTCAAGGCTTTCTCTCTCTTCCTTATGCTCCTTTCCATCCTTTCTTTCTCCTTGTCTCTTTTCCCTTTCTTGTACCCTTCCCATTCTCATGCTTTTGTATCCCCTCATGTTTTCTACTCTAAGTCTTACCTTCATAGGATCAAAACGGGTCACGAAAGAGACTTTTGAATTGTTGAAAGTGGCATGATGTATATGCACTGTTGCAGTATTTATTTTTCTATATCCTTTTCCTTTACTGTTTCTCTTTATTGAGAATGTAACTTGAGACTTTTTCTTATGCAGTACACAACACACCGGGACTTTGAGCTCTGCTAGGGTTTTAATGGAATACAAAAAATAAATACTATTTAACAAAACCTTATCATATGTGCCATTTCCAGCAGCACGATCTCCTCTAACAAAGTTCTGATTTTTTTCCATTCACCCTTCTGTATCCCTTCTTTTTCTTTACTCCCAAAAGCCAATCTGAAACAGGCAAATCTGCTTTTAAACTGACTCTTTTCTGTGTTTCTGTAACAGGCCTTTTCTAGACTCATGGGCCCCAAAGTACAACTAAGAGGTACTTAGGTGTGTTAGTCTGAAATCTATTCATAGCATCTAATGGAGTAGGCTTTTGCCTAGAAACGCTTGTCTCCCTGAACAAGTTAGTCTCTAACATGCCACCCTACACTGCCAAAGTACAGCTCGGTAAGGATTTAAACCTTGATGAGTGGGTTTGGTTTTCTTGGAGCTCAGTTAATGCTTATTAAATACTGCTGTAGGGAAGCAGGTTAGGTTTGCCAGCATAATCAATCCATGTGACCAATACTGCTCCCCCATGTGTTTCAAAACAAGTACAAGAACGAGCCTAATCATTGCCCCTTTAATTGGTGCTTTTAGTTACTACCATGGGATGTTAAACAGATAACCTTGACTTGTGTTAAAGATGCTTTGAAAAGCTTAATTCCGTATTTCATAGTGTTCATGAGTTTGTCTCAGCTTTAATGGCATTTTAACACAGCATTTATGGTTAATTATTTAAGAGCTATTATTTTAAACCCTTCATATGAATGACCAGTAAACATAGGCAAATACAGATAAAACTGCAAGTGTCAAACGAAGACAACAATCAGAATATCTTTGCTTCTGAATAAACAAATAGTAATTATCCTCTAAAGTTAGCAGAATTTTATCCCAGAATCTAGGAAATTTATCCCAGATCTCAAAAATTATCATCTAAAGGTAGCAGTGGAAGTCATACCATGTAAAGTATTCATGGAATAGAATGTTCATCTGGCAAATTTAGAAGTGTGGGAATGAATAGCAAAATTCTGATTTTAAAAAAAATTATCCTTCAAGATTCTTCCTTAATTTTTCCTCATGTGGACATGAGGTGTTAACAGCAATATATATATAACATGCATGGAGGCACATCCCTAATATGAAAGGAAAAAAAACTGCATGAGAAAAAATAATGACATAAAAATGTATGTGTTCCTGCAGTTTTTCAGGCACATTGTTGCTAATAAAACTATTTAAATTATATCTCTAATTTTTATCTATGGTAACAATAAAAGCAGATCATTATTTATAAATGGAAATGTAAACCACAATAATGAACAAACAAACACATTACATATTCATGAGGCATAATTTAACCTGATTAATATTATTTGACAGGCACAGCTTTTGAAAAATGTCTTAGTCCTAGACTGTAGCTATTGGGCCCCAGAAATAAAGGTTGAGTTTAGATGTTAATGTTATCTCTCATGAATTTTATTTCCATTATTTATATACACTGCTTGCACACAAACTATTGTTGTGTTGTTATGAATAGAAAAAAACAACAGTTAGGTGGCAGATCTTGGACTGAATATACAGAATGGGTTGTTGACTGTCTTACTGAGTACTGGATACCAAAATGTTGCTCGAGTTCCTCACAGTTGCTCTATGAGAGCTACAACAGTTGTTCAGGGTCTCATTATAATCAGGTTGTGGGTGTCTGAACTTGGGCACCAAAAACTGGTAGACCTTTCTGAAAATGCTGTCCAATTGGCCTTACAAAAAGACTGTAACAGAGATGGGAACAGAATACTGATCTCTGCCATGTCAGTTTTGGTTCTGAACATAAGATCATACCTTTTTGTCAGTGTTATAGGTCATGTATTATTTATTATGCCAGAGACATTCCCTGTACAAATGAATTTTGAAAGATGAATTCTTTTGGGAGTATGTGTCTTACAATACTTCAAATAAAATGCAGGGGGGAAAAACCCCTGAAACAAATGGCTTTTAGGAAATTATATCAAATTTAATCAGTGATGTATCTATCCTGCGTGAAGAAGCATCTATAGTTGTGAACTATTTTGACTAAAGAAGCTTCTTCTTTAGAAATGTCTGTTTTACTTAGTAGGAACACTGACAGGCTTTATGATTTTTAAGCTACTTTTGGTGACTCAGTGTTGATTGAACTGTGAAATCCCAAAAGTGCAACAAGAATCTGTAAAGGAAAAAAAGAAAGATTTGGAGTGTTGTTTGTTTGTTTTGTTTTACAATAACGCTTTCTTGCTATTTATCCTAGGATAATAGCAAATGATTTTTTTTTTGTAGTTGCTATGGACTACCACTACCTTAGATTATATTATGACAGATTTGAAGCTGCTCCAAAATAATTTAAGAACACTATATCAGTCTACTTATTGAGAAGTTTATTGTAAAAGTATATTGCTGTAAAAGGGGGCTTTACGAAAAAAAAACAGTGACTTCTCAGGAAACAATTGTCAAGAGACAATGCCATCACTGGAAAATGCTTGTGAATATAGATCAAAATGAGTTGGGAAGCTTTTTAAAAGGACCTTGGGGGTG